>NC_135235.1:179265657-179567782 GCF_051348905.1 Ranitomeya variabilis | reverse complement strand
TATAGTAAAAAGAGATGGCTGAAGGTGATTGACAGGTCTCTCCCATACAACAGCTGGTCTTTTATCTGTGTTTTACAGAAAAATATGCCTTGATGCAATCGTGCTGATTTTATTCTGTCCATGTTTTAGGCAGCATGAAACGTAGATCAGGTTCCCTTTCAGGAAAAGACTAACTAATCAGTCCAACAGCTGCAGTGTAACCACAAATCACGTGACTGGTTTCCTTTAACTTATTTCTTCATTGCTACTGAAGTTACATTGAACATTTTATACAGTGCCTGTATTTGGAACATCTTCATCATTTAGAATATTCAGTTAAGTCCAGAAATATTTGCACCACCAAAGCAAACAACCAGATGATCCGCGCTACTGCAGCACCTGCGTTCACACTCTAAATTGTGGTATCAGAAACGCTGTAAGCATCCGTGCCCGGGCTCTCGGGTGCCAACTCAATCAAGAGAACCAAGCATATGTCTGTGTAAATAGAAGAATGAGAGTGGCACTCACGACGGCCGTTTTGCGCAAATGTGGACCCTTAGAAGTGCATTTGCGCGAAACGGCCATTATCCTTCACTCTCCACATGGGACTCTCCTGCCTTGGATGCTTTAAATTGCCTCAATAAAATGGATTTTAGGGACGGTGAGTGCCACTCTCATTCTTCTGTTTAGACAGAAATATTTGTACATTGACCAAGTCTTTGTGATTTTGGCTTGCATGCAACTATTTTTTAGGCTGCCGTCACACTAGCAGTATTTGGTCAGTATTTTACATCAGTATTTGTAAGCCAAAACCAGGAGTGGGTGATAAATGCAGAAGTTGTGCATATGTTTCTATTATACTTTTCCTCTAATTGTTCCACTCCTGGTTTTGGCATACAAATACTGATGTAAAATACTGACCAAATACTGCTAGTGTGACGGCAGCCTTATTTAAAGGGAACCTATCACCCCGTTTTTTTCGGTATGAGATAAAAATACTGTTAAATATGGCCTGAGCTGTGCATTACAATAGTGTAGTTTGTGGACCCCGATTCCCCACCTATGCTGCCGAAATACGTTACCAAAGTAGTCATTTTCGCCTGTCAATCAGGCTGGTCAGGTCGGATGGGCGTGGCTTCTTCCCCCAGATATTGCGTAGTTTTCCGTTGGTGGCGTAGTGGTGTGCGCATGTCCAACGTCCCCAATCCTGCACGGGGGGGTGAAAATAGCAGCGATGTCCGTTATTCCATTGGTGGTCGGTGGGCGCGGCCATCTTCCTTTGGCCGCGCGTGCGCAGAAGCGGCGCTCTGCTGGCCGCGGCTTCAGGAAAATGGCCGCGGGATGCCGCGCGTGCGCAGATGGAGATCGCGGCGGCCATTTTCCTGAAGCCGCGGCCAGCAGAGCGCCGCTTCTGCGCACGCGCGGCCAAAGGAAGATGGCCGCGCCCACCGACCACCAATGGAATAACGGACATCGCTGCTATTTTCACCCCCCCGTGCAGGATTGGGGACGTTGGACATGCGCACACCACTACGCCACCAACGGAAAACTACGCAATATCTGGGGGAAGAAGCCACGCCCATCCGACCTGACCAGCCTGATTGACAGGCGAAAATGACTACTTTGGTAACGTATTTCGGCACCATAGGTGGGGAATCGGGGTCCACAAACTACACTATTGTAATGCACAGCTCAGGCCATATTTAACAGTATTTTTATCTCATACCGAAAAAAACGGGGTGATAGGTTCCCTTTAACATGAAACAACTGAGATGCAATCGAAGTGTAGCCATTCAGGTTTAATTAATGGTTTTAGCGCTGTGGTGTTCACACAGTGTGGTAAAGAGGCAGTGACCCAGGTTAGTCCAATTTACAAGTCTTTATTTTAGCAACTCACAACGAAAAGGCAAACTTTATCCTCCAGATCACAGTCGGATCGTCCATAACACTCCATTGCCGTGGGCAAATACACCATCTTATCTCTCGTGGGTGCATCAGTGGCTTTGTTTTCTCTGGCTTTGGCCTATACACAGTCTTGCACAGAAATATGGTGCAGAGAGCTCCTGCTCTCCAGTTTACAATGCAAAAAACTGACACACCCAAAGCTAAACTGAAAGTTTAAATGGGAATCATGGACATGAGCCACTCCCAAAACCCAGGATTGAGGGAGAGACCCATCCCATTACCAATTGTAACCATTTTTCTACAAAGCCTCCTCATTTCAGGGGCTCAAAAGTAATTGGCAAATAAACTTTACCATAAATATAATGCTCATTTTAAATGCTTTGTAGAGAATATTTGTCAGGCAATGACAACCTGAAGTCTGAGAGCCATGGACATCACCAAGTGCTGGATTTCTTCCTTTCTTATGCTTCACCAGGTCTTTACTGAAGTTAACATCAGTTGTTGCTTGATTATGGGTCCTTCTGCCTTAAGTTTTGACTTGGGCATGTGAAATGCATGCTTGATGGGGTGGAGATCTGGTGATTGACTCAGCTATTGCAGAATATTCCACTTCTTTGCCTTAAAAAAACTCCCAGGTTGCTTTCACGGTATGTTTTGGATCATTGTCCATCTGTACTGTTAAGCACCATCCAATCAGCTTTGCTGCATTTTGTTGAATCCGAGCAGAAAGTATTGGCCTGTACACTTCAGAATTCATCAGGTCTTCAGTCACATCATCAATAAACACCAGGGACCCAGTGCTATTGGAAGCCATGCATGTACATACCATCACACTGCCTCGGCTATGTTTTACAGAGGATATGGTGCCTTTTGGATTATGAGCTGTTCCAAGCCTTCTCCATACCTTCTTCTTCTCCTCATCATTCTGGTACACGTTGATCTTATTTTCATCTGTCCATGGATTGCTTTTCCAAAACTAGGATGCCTTCTTTAGATGTTTTTGGTAAAGTCTAATTTGCCTTTCTATTTTTGAAAGGAACCTGTCACCAAGTTTTTCCCATATTAGATAAACCATCACTAGTGATGAGTGAGCATGCTTGCCACTAGGGTTGAGCGACTTTTACTTTTTCATGATCGAGTCGGGTTTCGCAAAACCCGACTTTGTCAAAAGTCGGGTCGGGTGAAATCGGCCGATCATTGCGAAAAGTCGGGGGCCGACTGAAACACGAAACCCAATGCAAGTCAATGGGGAATAAAAGTCGGCAGTGAGTGGAGGACAGGAAAACACCTACAGAGCCCATTTTAATGTCAAAAACATCAATTATTTTTACTTAAGCTTGTCAATCTTAATTAACCTTATAATAATAGTTATGTTTTGAAAATTGGGGGTCATTTGGTTAAAGTTGTGGGGGGGGGGGAGGGCTGGCTCAATTTTTTCTTGGGCCCAGGAAATGTGGAATACGTCACGGTGGTGGAGCAGGGAGAGGTAAGTATTTCAACTTTGCAAGTACTGTGATCCAGAGCAAGCAGGGGGGCCCACTCGTTCGCATTGGCACTGGCACAGGGCCCCTCAAAGTACGGCGTTGTGTTTGACGGCGGGGGCGCCTCCCACCGGCAGTGACACTTTTGCGTACTATGACGGGCCCTGTGACAGTGACGTCGCCAACGAGTATGCCCCCCACCTGATGAAGGAACCTGCACTTTCATATGCACCTTCCTCTTTGTCCCCGTGTAAGGTGGTATAGTATGCGGGAAGGGGGACCTGACTTTCAGCAGGGTCAGATTCTGGCTGTGTAGAGTGCAAGGGGAATGTAGTGGTCTGGGTAAATGTACCAGCAGACCCATCAAGCAGTGGCTGGGTAATAGGCAGGATGAGGAGGAAACACAGATATAGGCCAAAATAAAAAAGGAGGCTAAAAGCAGAAAAAAATTGGTAACAGGAGTAAACAGGCAGCTTTGCTTTGTTCAGTGGAGGACAACAACAAGCAGCAGCAGACACTGTTAGTAGGGCCCAACCAAACTAGTAGGGCAAATACAGTTTCAAATTCTAAATACAGGTCGAAAGCCTGTAGATTGAAACTCAGCTTTGTTTCTTTGAGGAAACCAAGAGGCAGCAGCAGATGTCACTAGGCCCAAACCAAGAACCAGGCCAAATGCAGTTTCATATTGTTGATAGAGGCCGAAAGCCTGTAGATTGAAACTCAGCTTTGTTTAGTAGAGGTAGAGTGGGCGCACCCACCTGTCCAGGCTAACCTGCGCCAAGTGGTGACCACGGTCCTGTGGGGGGAGTCAGACCATTTAGGGAGGTATAAAAATGGCCTATGGTGGACATTCAGCAGCTGCAAATGGAGGAATTGGCAAAGTCAGTAAGAGGAGGGCAAAAGCGAGTCATTTATCACCCAAGCTACGTGTCAGCAGGGGAAGGTGGGGCAAAAGAATTGGCAATCCATGATTGGTTCATTTTAATGAAGGTTAAATCATCTACATTTTGGGTAGCCAGACGTGTCCTTTTTTCAGTCAGTATTGAACCAGCAGCACTGAAGACTCTTTCTGAAAGCACACTGGCAGCAGGGCAAGCGAGCTCCTGTAATGCATATTCTGCCAATTCGGGCCAGGTGTCTAGTTTAGATGCCCAGTAATCAAAGGGGAATGACCTGTGAGGGATAACATCGATAAGGGATGAAAAATAGTTTGTAACCATACTGGACAAATGCTGTCTCCTGTCACTTTGAATAGATGCAGCAGTCCCTGTTGTGTCAGCGGTCATTGAAAAATCACTCCACAACCTTGTCAGAAAACCCCTCTGTCCAACGCCACTAAGGATTTCGGCACCTCTGTCATGTTGCCCCCTACGGCAAGTGTGAGGACCATCACCGCCTCTGTGTGCTGGGAATGCCTGAACCAAACAGTCTACAAGAGTTGCTTGTTTGGTAGCCAATATTTGCTCACGGTTCTCATGTGGCATGATGTTTTGCATTTTCCCTTTATAGCATGGATCCAGGAGGCAGGCCAACCAGTAATCATCATCGGTCATCATTTTGACAATGCGGGGGTCCCTTTTTAGAATACGCAAGGCATACTCAGCCATGTGGGCCAATGTTCCTGGTGTCAATTCACTGGTCCTGCTGGGTTGAGGAGCACTTTCTTGGAAATCCACATCACAAGTGTCCCGCAAGAAACCTGTACCTGACCTTGCAACGCCACCAGTTTCAAGTGGCCCCTGAGAAGCATCCTCCTCCCATACATAGTCATCCCCATCATCCTCCTCCTCATCCTCTTCGACCGCCACCTCATCCTGGACAGTTCCCTGACCAGAAAATGGCTGACTGTCATCAAGGATTCCCTCCTCCTCGGCTGCAGACGCCAGCTCCTTGATGTGCGTCAAACTTTGCATCAGCAGACGCATAAGTGGGATGCTCATGCTTATGATGGCGTCGTCTGCACTTGCCAACCATGTGCATTCCTCGAAACACTGAAGGACTTGACAGAGGTCTTGTAGCTTGGACCACTGCACACCAGACAACTCCATGTCTGCCATCCAACTGCCTGCCCGTGTATGCGTATCCTCCCATAAATACATGACAGCACGCCTCTGTTCACACAGCCTCTGAACCATGTGCAGTGTGGAGTTCCACCTTGTTGCAACGTCGATAATTAGGCGGTGCTGTGGAAGATTGAGCAATCGCTGATGGTTCAGCATATGGCTGGAGTGTACGGGCGACCGGCAGATGTGCGAGCAAAGTCTTCGTACCTTCAGGAGCAGGGCAGGTAACTCCGGATAATTTTTAACAAAGCACTGCACCACCAGGTTCAAAGTGTGAGCCAGGCAAGGTATGTGTTTGAGTTGTAAAAGTGCTATGGCAGCCATAAAATTCCTTCCATTATCACTGACTACCTTGCCTGCCTCAAGATGTACACTGCCCAGCCATGACTGAGTTTCTTGCTGCAAGAACTCGGCCAGAACTTCCGCGGTGTGTCTGTTGTCGCCCAAACACTTCATTTCAAACACGGCCTGCTGACGCTTCCCACTAGCTGTTCCGTAATGGGACACCTCGTGTGCAACACTGGCAGCTGCGGATGGAGTGGTCGTGCGACAGCACTCTGTGGACGAGCTTTCGCTTCTGTAGGAAGAGGAGGAGGAGGTGGGGTGGCGAACGTCTACAGCCAACTGTTTCCTAGATCGTGGGCTAGGCAGAACTGTCCCACTATTGCTGTCCCCTGTGGACCCTGCATCCACGACATTGACCCAGTGCGCCGTGATGGACACGTAATGTCCCTGGCCATGCCTACTGGTCCATGCATCTGTTGTGAAGTGCACCTGCCCACTGACAGACTGCCTCAGTGCATGGACAATGCGGTCTTTGACATGCTGGTGGAGGGCTGGGATGGCTTTTCTTGCAAAGAAGTGGCGACTGGGTAGGTCATAGCATGGTACTGCGTAGGCCATCAGGGCTTTGAAAGCTTTGCTTTCAACCAACCGGTAGGGCATCATCTCTAACGAGATAAGTCTGGCAATGTGGGCGTTCAAACCCTGTGTACGCGGATGACAGGATGAGTACTTTCGTTTCCTAACAAGAGTCTCTTCTAGGGTGAGCTGGACTGGAGAGCTGCCTATGGTGGAACTAGCGGTGGTGGTGGTTGTGGACATGGCAGATTGAGAGTGAGTTGGTGATGTTGGCCTACATACAGTGCTTCCTACCAATAACCTTCTGACTCCCTGACTGCTTTGGCCTAGCGATGATCCCTCCACATTTGCTGCTGGTGTCCTAACCGGTGGGCTTACAGTGAGGGAAGCAATGTTGCGGTGCTGACTACCTTCATTCAGACCTGGTGCACCAACGGTACGGGACGTTAGGTAGTTAGTCCAGGCTTGCAAGTGCATGCTGTTTAAATGTCTACACATGCACGTTGTATTTAAATTGTTAAGAATCTTCCCTCTGCTAAAGGTCTTTGAACATTTTTTACAGATCACTTTTGACTGATCATTGGGATCTTGGTCAAAAAAATGCCACACTGCACTCTTCCTACTATGGAATTCCTTTTCAGGCATTGCACGCTGTGCAACTTTCACAGGATGGCCACGCTGTCCTAAAACTGGTTTTGTCAAACGTTTTTTGCCTGATACGGGCCTGCCAGATGACAGCTGTTGCGATGTAGATTGGTGCTGCTGTGGATAACCCTCCTCCGCTTCTGAGCTACTGGCAGCGCCACCCTCTTCCCCCAATGGCTGCCAATCTGGGTCAACAACTGGGTCATCTATCACCTCCTCCTCCTCAATGTCATGTGCACCTTCCTCAGTGTCACCGTGTAAGGTGCTATAGCGTTCGGGACAGGGCACCATAGTCTCATCAGGGTCAGATTCTGGCTCAGCAAACTGCGAGGGCAATGTAGTGATCTGACTCAATGGAACAGCATCATAATCTAGCTGTGGCTGTGCATCAGTGCACTCCATGTCCGATTCATCTTGTAATGGGCAGTTAACAATTTCCCTTTCTAACCCAGGCACGGTATGTGTAAAGAGCTCCATGGAGTAACCTGTTGTGTCGCCTGACGCATCCTTCACTTTTGGTTTGGGAGAAGGACACAAGGAAACGTCTTGTTCCTGACCGGGAGCATCCACTGACGACTGGCTGCTGTGACATTTTGAACTTTGGGAAGAGGAGGCCAAAGAGCTAGAGGCTGAGTCAGCAAGGAAAGCCAAAACTTTTTCCTGCTGCTCCAGCTTTAAAAGCTGTTTTCCTTCTCCCAGGTAAGGGAGCCTTCGAGGCCTTGTGTAGCCAGACGATGATGCAGGCTCAACACCTCCAGCCTTAGGTGCTACTGTGCTTTTGCCACTACCACCAGATGCAGCACCACCATCAGTACCAGGTGACAACCCCCGCCCACGGCCTCTTCCACCAGACTTCCTCATTTTTTGGGGGGAGACACAGAACCACAACTCTGGCCCAGTGGTATAACAGTAAACTATGAATGTGGCAGAAAGTGGCTGCCTGATATATACGACACACTAGCAGTACAGCAGAATATACACTGTGTGCAAATTTTAATCTCCCTTTTTTTGGGGGGGAGACACAGAACCACAACTCTGGCCCAGTGGTATAACAGTAAACTATGAATGTGGCAGAAAGTGGCTGCCTGATATATACGACACACTAGCAGTACAGCAAAATATACACTGTGTGCGAATTTTAATCTCCCTTTTTTTTGGGGGGGAGACACAGAACCACAACTCTGGCCCAGTGGTATAACACAACACTATGAACATGGCAGAAAGTGGCTGCCTGATATATACGACACACTAGCAGTACAGCAGAATATACACTGTGTGCGAATTTTATTCTCCCTTTTTTTGGGGGGGAGACACAGAACCACAACTCTGGCCCAGTGGTATAACAGTAAACTATGAATGTGGCAGAAAGTGGCTGCCTGATATATACGACACACTAGCAGTACAGCAGAATATACACTGTGTGCGAATTTTAATCTCCCTTTTTTTGGGGGGGAGACACAGAACCACAACTCTGGCCCAGTGGTATAACAGTAAACTATGAATGTGGCAGAAAGTGGCTGCCTGATATATACGACACACTAGCAGTACAGCAGAATATACACTGTGTGCGAATTTTAATCTCCCTTTTTTTGGGGGGGAGACACAGAACAACAACTCTGGCCCAGTGGTATAACAGTAAACTATGAATGTGGCAGAAAGTGGCTGCCTGATATATACGACACACTAGCAGTACAGCAGAATATACACTGTGTGCAAATTTTAATCTCCCTTTTTTTGGGGGGGAGACACAGAACCACAACTCTGGCCCAGTGGTATAACACAACACTATGAACGTGGCAGAAAGTGGCTGCCTGATATATACGACACACTAGCAGTACAGCAGAATATACACTGTGTGCGAATTTTATTCTCCCTTTTTTTTGGGGGGAGACACAGAACCACAACTCTGGCCCAGTGGTATAACACAACACTATGAACGTGCCAGAAAGTGGCTGGAATTATTATTTAAAAAAATAAATAATAACAAGCTCCCTACAATGAGCTCAGGACAAGTATGGCAGCAATAAAAAGGACTGCTGAACACAAAAATGTGGACAAATAAACAAGATAGGTAACTGTGCAAAAAGGAGCAACAGGAATTTTGCTTTTAAAAAAGCAGTTGGTTTGCACAGCACCGTGCACACAGCTATGCAGCTGCTGCACTAAAATACGACCTCCACTGTCCCTGCACAAAAAGGTGGTGTGGGACAGTGAAAATCGCTCCAGCACAAGCGGTTTGGGGGTTTATATTTCCTCCCTAACTCTGTCCCTGCTTCTGACTAACTGCAGCAACACCTCTCCCTATGCTCAGATCGGCAGAAGTAAGATGGCGGTCGGCGTGCATGCCCCTTTATAGCCCCTGTGACGCCGCAGACAGCAAGCCAATCACTGCCATGCCCTTCTCTAAGATGGTGGGGACCGAGACCTATGTCATCACGCTGCCCACACTCTGCGTCCTCCTTCATTGGATGAAAAACGGCGGTGACAGCGTCATATGAAACGCGACTTTGGCGCCCTGATCGTGTACCGCATGGCCGATCCCACACTAGGATCGGTTCGGGTTTCATGAAACCCGACTTTGCCTAAAAGTCGCCGATTTATGAAAATGACCGATCCGTTTCGCTCAACCCTACTTGCCACTACTCGTTACTCGGTGTACTCGTCGAGCACCAAACATTTCCGGGATTATGCGGGAGCTCGGGTCTCCACCTTTAATAATAATAATCTTTATTTTTATATAGCGCTAACATATTACGCAGCGCTTTACAGTTTGTACACACCTTTAAATTTTGGCACATTTTAGAGCGTCAATGAACATGCAGCGATTGTCTGCCATGCACTGTAATACCGCAACCATCTTTGTTACAGTGATTGGCTGGCCACACAGCGTCATTGGGTCTATAAGAGACTTGACGACCCCTTCTTGACGCATTCTGCTCCGGATTCAGCTAGTGTAGGGAGAGCTGCTGCTGAGATAGGGTCAAATTCGTTCTTTTATTAGTTAGTGTGGGTCTACTAGTGTTCAATCCACAAATCCTGATAATCCAACAGTCCTTTTTAGGGCTAATTTAGGGGTATATAGATTGCAGTGCTAGGTAGGCAGGGGAGTCTATGTGCGCATATCCACATCAGTGCAAGTCATGCAGGCACTGTATGTGAGTATATAGATCTCACTGCATGCATCAAAAGGCTCCATTACTAGGTTTAAGTGACCAGCACACTCCAAAGTATTGTGATGCAAAAGGGGGGTTTTATTTACATACAATAATCAAACGTTTCGGTCAATCCTGGACCTTCATCAGTGTGCTACATACAATAGTATGCTTGATGGAGCCCCCCAGAAAATACTTAATTTGCATCCATATACTAGACCTGGAATTATGGACCAGTAAGGCAGCGAAGCCCTCAACTCACAGAAACAGAGTCTGGGTATACGCGGTATCCACCGCGGTATGACCATACTTGCGGTGGTCTATAAAGTATTTTTTGGCTACATTTTTTAAAAAAATTCCAGGCCACATATTGAAATAGTCTGTTATCTCCGTCCGACGCCTGGTCTATCTGTGGTCTCCAAATACTTGCTTTTCAGGCATACATTCCACTTCTTTGGCATTGTGCTAGCCTACTTCGTGGCAGTAATTTTCTGTTCAAAAATTAGAAAAAGGCCACATATTGAACATTGTGGTTTCTCTGTCAGACGCCTCCTCTATCTTTGGTTTAAAAATTGTTGCATTTGAGTGCTTCTTTGAACTGGTTTTGGTGTGTCTTACCCTAGTTAATAATAAAATTTGTTTAAAAAAAAATAAGAAAATTACCAACATTCCATTGAATTAAAAGTGTGCTTTTTTCCACACACTGATAACATATGTTTTCTCCTAATTAATTTATTTGTATTGAACTTTTAAAATATTTCAGTAGTCCATTGAAAATGGGCAAGGCAAGGGAAGGGGAAGTGGACGTGATGCTGATGGTGCATGCAGAGGACGAGGCCAAGCTGAAAGTGTGCCACAACAAAGACCCACATCTTCTTGCTCGACCTTCCTGTCCTAGTTTTTAGGGGACTGAAGCACACCACTATTGAAGCCAGAGCAGTGTGAAACGGTTGTTGGTTGGATAGCGGATAATGCTTACAGTCACTTATCCACCACCACCACCATGTCTTCCACACGGTCAAGTCTGAGTAGCCGTGTCTGGACCGCATATTACTCACCCTTATCCTCCTTCCTCCCACCATGCCAAGTGCCTGGAGACAACTGATCCCACACTTGGACACTCCGAAGAGCTGTTCACTTTTCCCTTTAAAGATTCTGGACTCTCAGACTGTCAACTTGAAGTGGGGCAAGATGAGATTGCATGTAGTGATGCCCAAAGATTTGAGCAGCCACGGTCACACGAAGGTGATGGTGGGAAAGTGTCACAAGAGGTGGACAATGATGAGACACAATTGACAGAAAGTCAGGAGGATGAGCAGGGTGCAGATGTGGAAGACGAGGTGGTGGATGACATAGTAACTGACCCAACCTGGCAGGAGAACATGCAGAGTGAGAACAGCAGCACACATGGGGAAGGAGGCATAGCACCCCAACAGGCAGGAAGAAGCAGTGTGGTGGCCGCAGACAGAAGGTGTGCATTTGTTTCCCGTAACTCCAACAAGACGTAAGTTGCTATTCCAACTGTTAGATCTTCCCGAGTCTGGTTATTTTTTTAAAGACTCTGACGATAACCCCAAACAGGCCATTTGCAGCACCTGTCATGCCCGCAACAGCAGAGGTAGCAAAACTACCAGCCTGACCACTACCAGCATGATCAGTTACATGGCAGCAAAGCACCCGACTTTGTGGGACAAATCCCAGGCTCCAGGAACGCTGTCTGCAGGTGACTCCACTGCTTCTTCCACTATTTTGCATACAAGCCAATCCCCAGTCCACGATGCATGCAAAGATACCTCGTGCCCTGTACCTGTTGTTGCCCACAGTCAACTAGCACCAACATCAAGCCCGTCCACATCTTTGTCCTAGCGCAGCCTTCACTTGTCTATACCCCAAATATGCAGCCAACACCCCACAGGCCACAGTACGAAATTCTCACATTTCTCATCTGCTTGTGCTCGAAATGTTGCCTTTTAGGCTCGTTGAGATGGAAGCATTCCCCCAACCTGATGGCAGCTGTCCCAGGGTACTCGGTCCCCAGTCACCACTATTTATCCCGGTGTGCCGTACCGGCATTACACCAGCACATGTCCCACAACCTTATCTGTGCCCTCAACAATGCTGTTACTGGGAAAGTCCACCTAACCACAGACACATGGACAAGCGCTTGTGGGCAGGGACGGTACATCTCACTGACTGCACAATGGGTTAACATAGTGGAAGCCGGGACCCAGTCGGACCTTGGAATGCAACACATCCTTTAATAAGATGTGTAGTACAGGGGTTAGAAGGACACTAAACTTTAGGAAGGCAAATATCCAACGGATGAGAGATAATCTTGGTGCAATTAACAGGAACGATATCCTGAGACATACTGTAAAAATACAGAAAGAAAATGGGAGACATTTATTAGCATCCTGAATAGGACCTGCGTACAATATACCGTATACCCTATGGGAATAAACATGCTAGAAATAGGAGGAAACCAATATGGCTAAATAGAGCTATAAGGGGTGCAAGAAGTGACAAAATAAAGCATTTAGAGAATTAAAGCAAGTAGGTAGTGATGAGGCCTTAAAAAAATATATAAAATTAAATAAATTCTGTAAAAAGCAAATTAAGGCAGCAAAGATTGGGACAGAGAGACTCATTGCCAAAGAGAGTATGAAAATAATCCCAAAATATTTTTTAACTACATAAATAGTAATAAACTAAAAAATGGTAGTGTTAGTTTCCTTAAAAATAGTCTGGGTAACATGGTGGATGAGAAAATCCCATGGCAGTCAATATGGTCAGTGATAAAAATATTTCCCCATTAAATGTCACATGCTTAACCCAGCAGGAGGTACGGTGGCGTCTAAAAATCACCAAAGTTGACAAATCCCCAGGCCCGGATGGGATACACCCCCCCCCCCCCCCGAGTACTGCAGGAATTAAGTGCAGTCATTGATAGACCATTATTTTTAATCTTTAAAGATTCCATAATAACAGGGTCTCTACCACAGGACTGGCGTATAGCAAATGTGGTGTCAATATTCAAAAATGGGACAAAAACTGAACTTGGAAATTATAGCCCAGTAAGCTTAAGCTCTACTGTGGGTAAAATACTGGAGGGTTTTCTAAGAGATGCTATACTGGAGTACCTGAAGAAGAGTATCCTCATGACCCAATTTCAACATGGATTTACAAGGGACCATTCCTATCAGACTAATCTGATATGCTTCTATGAAGAGGTAAGTTCCGGACTGGACCAAGGACACACAGTGGACGTAGTGTATATGGACTTTTCAAAAGCTTTTGATATGGTGCCGCACAAAAGGTTGATACATAAAATGAGAACAATGGGAATAGGGGGAAATATGTGTAAGTGGGTTAAGAGCTGGCTCAGGGATAGGAAATAAAGGGTGGTTATTAATGGAACACACTCAGACTGGGTCGTGGTTAGCAGTGGGGTACCACAGGGGTCAGTATTAGGCCCATTTCTTTTTAAAATATTTATTAATGACGTTGTAGGGTGCATACAGAGTAGAATTTCAATATTTGCAGATGACACTAAACTCTACAGGGTAATCAATACAGAGGAGGACAATTTTATATTACAGGAGAATTTATGTAAACTAGAAGCATGGACTGATAAATGGCAAATGAGCTTTAATGGGGATAAATATAAGGTCACGCACTTGGGTAGAAGTAATAAGATGTACAATTATGTGTTTAATTGTAAAACAATCGGTAAAATTGTCATTGAAAAAGACAAGAGTGTATGGGTGGATGACAAACTCACATTTAGTGGCCAGTGTCAGGCAGCTGCTGCAAAGTCAAATAAAATAATGGGATGCATTAAAAGAGGCATAGATGCTCATGAGGAGAACATAATTTTACCTCTAAACAAGTCAATAAATCGACCACACTTAGAATAATGTGTACAGTTCTGGTCTCCGGTGTATAAGAAAGACGTAGCTGAACTAGCGCAGGTGCAGAGAAGAGCGACCAAGGTTATTAGAGGACTGGGAGGTCTGAAATACCATGACAGGTTAATACCCTTGGGGTTATTTCGTTTGGAAAAACGAAGGCTTAGGGGTGATCTTATTTTAATGTATAAATATATGGGGGAAGAGTACAAAAGACCTTTCTAATGATCTTTTTACTCATAGACCTGAGACAGGCACAAGGGGGCATCCTCTACGTCTGGAGGAAAGAAGGTTTAATCATAATTACAGACGTGGTTTCTTTACTGTAAGAGCAGAGAGACTATGGAACTCTCTGCCATATGATGTTGTAATGAGTGATTCATTACTAAAATTTAAGAGGGGACTGAATGCCTTTCTTGAAAAGTATAATGTTACAGGATATATATACTAGATTCTTTGACAGGGTGTTGATCCAGGGAACTAGTCTGATTGCCGTATGTGGAGTTGGGAAGGAATTTTTTTCCGCAATGTGGAGCTTACTGTTTGCCACATTTTTTTTTTGCCTTCCTCTGCATCAACATGTTAGGGCATGTTAGGTTAGGCTATGGGTTGAACTAGATGGACTTAAAGTCTTCCATCAACCTTAAAAACTATGTTACTATGTTAGATCCTCCCGACGCCAAGGATGGTGAGCCCTACATCAATCAGGGTTGCCCCCACAGTCTACAGCTCCTGCACCTCCTCTTCCTCCTCCATCTCTGAAATGAGCACATCAGTCAGAAGCTGGAAACACTGCAGCACTGCCTCAGCCAAGCGGCAACAGGCTGTGCTGAAGCTAATCTGTATAGGTGGCAAACCGCACAATGCTGAAGAGTTGTGGACAGCGCTGAAAGAGCAGTCAGATCTGTGGCTGACACCGCTGAACCTACAGCCAGGCATGGTCATGTGTGACAATGGCCAGAACCTGGTGGCGGCTCTGAGACAAGGTGAGCTTACACACATACCTTGCGTGGCCCATGTGCTTGACCTCTTCATTCAATGTTTTCTCAAAAGCTACCCAGAGATGCCCATCTGCTAGTGAAAGTACGCCGCCTGTCAGCCCATTTCAAAAAGTCAGATACAGCTTCAGCTGCCCTTGCCATGCTTCAGCAGCTTTTGCATCTTAAGGCTCACTTACTGATGTCCCCAAAAGTTGGAACTCTACACTGCATATGTTGGAAAGGATTTGTGAGCAGAAGAAGTCAGTTGTTGACTACCAGCATCAATAAGGCTGTCGTTATTCAGTTCAGACTCCACACATAAGACCCTAGAAGTGGACATGGATGTCAAACATATGTACTATACTCCAAAACTTTGAGGACTGCACCAAAATGGTGAGCGGCGATGACACCTTAATTAGCATCACCATCCTGCTTTTCTGCATTCTGAAAACCTCTCTGCTCACTATTAAAGAGGATGCATTGCAGGCGGAGCACAAGGACATGGAGCAAGGAACCATACAGGGTGATTACACACAGCCCAGCCTCATGTCATCCCAATGTGGATTGGTAGACAATAAGGAAGAGGAGGAACAACAGGAGCAACTTTCATGCCCTATAGATAGTACTACAAGCGCAGCTGTCATACCGTCTGTTCAGTGTGAATGGCCTGAAGACAGGGAGGAGGAGGAGGACAGCATGGTCAGCTATCCTGTTGGTGAGGACACGGAAGTCTTGCCTGATAGCAGTCTGGCACGCAAGGCTGACTTTATGTTGTGCTGCGTTTCCCGTGACCCTCGCATTATTAAAATTTTTGGTGACACTCATTACTGGTTGGTGAAACTTCTAGACCCACACTACAAGGAGAACTTTCAATCTCGTCTTCCAGAGGCAGACAGGTGTACTAAAATGGTGCAGTACCAGAAGGCCCATATAGCGGACTTACTAAAAAAATTCCCATCTGAGAACGCTGGCAGCAGATGTCAGAGTTTGTTGTACAACCAAGCAGTACAAGCGAGAGACAGAAGTACAATCCAGCACAGGCAGGGGAACAATGGCAAAGTTCTGGGACAGTTTTCTCAGACCCTCCCATCGTGCCGACACAGAGGCAAGGGGTGCTGTCACAAGAAGTGCAATGTTTGGGAAGATGCAGAGGGAGTACCTTGCTGATCGTACAAACGTCCTCTGTGATCCCTCTGTGCCTTTTAATTATTGGGTATTCAAGCTGGACACATGACATGAACTGACTCTCTATGCCTTGGAGGTCCTGGCCTGCCCTGCTGCTAGCGTTCTGTCAGAGGGGGTTTTTAGTGCCGCTGGTGGAATTATAACAGATAAGCACATCCCCCTGTCAACTGAAAATGCTGACAGGCTGACTCTTATTAAAATGAACAAGGGCTGGATTTGGCAAGACTTCTGTACACCACCGAATGAAACCAGCGAAACATAACCTCAAATACATTGTCTTTTTTGTGGAGGTGTATTCTCATGCACCTCTTCACAGCCACACATGGGTATACGCTTCCTGATTTTGTCTATTTGGTGTTATCCTTCTCATCCTCATCATCCACAACCACTAGAACACCAGGGTGAACGTATTCCTTGATGCAAAAGTCACTCAATTTTTGTGCAAGGGTGTTTTTATGAAGCCCATTACTAATTTGAAACAAAAATTTGTTTACTCCCACAGGGTGAAATGTTTGTCAGCTTATGCAATTAGTGTTTGGGCATTACAAGTCTAGGAGACCCGCTCCTTTAAATTGGGCCTATTTTTTAATCAGGCCTTCCTCCACGTCTCATCATCAACCGCCACTAGAACACCAGGGTAATGTGTTCTATGCTATTACAGACAGTCAGTTTTTTGGCAAGGGTGTCTATGATCCCCATAAAAAATGTTTTAAAACTGTACCCCCATGGGGAAATGTTTGTCAGCCCATGCACTTAGTGTATGGGCATTACAAGTCTAGGAGACTCGCTCCTTTAAATTGGGCCTATTTTTTAATGAGGCCTTCCTCCGTGTCTCATCAGCTACCGCCACTAGAACACCAGGGTGAACGTGTTCTATTCTGCTACAGCCAGTCAATTTTTTGGCAAGGGTGTCTATGATCCCCATTATTTTTTTTTAAATGTACCCCCCATAGGGAAATGTTTGTCAGCCCATACATTTAGTGGATGGGCAATACGAGTCTATGAGACCTGCTCCTTTGTAACGGGACAGTTTTTTTGATGAGGCCCTACTCCATGTTTCTTCCAAGGGGGGATTGGGATGCCTGCAAGTTTGGGTTAAGGTGGCCATTGCATTCAATGCACAAGGAAACAGTATGGCAGGACCAACTGAAGAATGTGAAGTGGGTTTCCCTGTGGCAATCCAGTACATAGGTTCAAAGGCTTATTGGGGTGCATATGACTTGGTAGCAGCACAGGATTTGCAGTCAATACATAACAAAACAGTATGGGAGTACAAAATGAATAATGTGAAGTGAGTTTTCCTGTGGCCATCCAGTACCTGGGTTCAAAGGCTTCTTGGGTTTCATATGACTTGGTAGCAGGGTAGGCCTTGCAGTCAATGCATAAGAAAACAGTCTGGGATTACAAAATGAATAATGTGAAGTTAGTTTTCCTGTGGCCATCCAGTACCTGGGTTCAAAGGCTTATTGGGGTGCATATGACTTGGTAGCGGGGCAGGCCTTGCAGTCAATACATAAGAAAACAGTATGGGAGTACAAAATTAATAATGTGAAGTGGATTTTCCTGTGGCCATCCAGTACCTGGGTTTAAAGGCTTCTTGGGGTGCATATGACTTTATAGCAAGGCAGGCCTTGCATTCAATGCAACATTTTTTCAGGAAGCCCTCCTGTACCTCTTGTGAAAGGGGTATTGGGATGCGTCGAAATTCTTGGCAGCCAAGCCACTCACTGCATAGGCAATAACAGCATAGGAGACCCACTGTTTAATAATTTTAATGCCACCTGATGCCCCTCTAAAAATAGGCTTTGTGACTTTGAGTCCCTCCTTCATAAATGAAACAAGATGTGTCTCCTTATGTGTCACACACCACATGGACAGCTAGGGTTGTTAAATGTTACAATGACATTTCCCAGTTAATGCATTTGTATTTGTTGAAAGCAATGTTAAAGTTTAAAAACGCATCAAAAATGCTGCGAGTGAACATAGCCCAAGTGGTGGAGGAACATTTTGGTCTGGGGTTAATTTTTTGCCTTATATACAAGTCATTACCCTGGAAAGGATGTACCTTAACATATTTCCCAGCAAAATCCATTTTGGTTTAGTTTTTGTGCGTTTTTTGGTGCACCTGTAAAAATGGAGTGAAACCCTGACAACATTGCTTACAGCTGTGACCTAGGAGTCAGAAAGGCTTCCAGGGGCGATTGTCACGATGTTCCCGTGTCATTTGAGCTGTGTTTCCGTCATTTTCAGACATTTTTAGACCTTAAAAGTTCCGCGGGGGATATCGCGGTAATAATTCCAGGGTTTCCCATAGACTTGCATTGGGCTCGGTGCTTGTGTCGAGTACCCGAGTATTCCAATTTGCTCGATCCGAGCAACGAGCACCCGAGCATTTTAGTGCTCTCCCATCACTAACCACCACTTTTCAGCCTAGATATACAGCATTCTAATATGCTGAATATATGCCCCCAATCTGGCCTGCAGCCAAACTCCTTTTATTATACTCACCTCCCTTCTTCTTTCAATGCTATCCTCTTTCTGGGCTTCATGTGGATGACTGTTGTGAACTCTATTTTTGGGCACCCTCTAGTGGTCACAAGCGGTACTGTGTAGTGTTGTCTTTCTGCAGGTTGGCAGCATTAGCTGGTTCGTTATCCTTGGTTGGTTTCCTATTTAGCTCACCTGGATACTCAGTTCCTTGCCTGCTCCCAATGTATTCAGTGCTCTTCAGATTCCTTGTGACTACCTTGCTCCCAGTCTCTCCAAGACAAGCTAAGTTTTTGTTTGTTTATTTTTTGATTATCAGCATTCATCATGTTTCTTGTCCAGCTTGCTAAAATGTGATTTCCTCGCTTGCTGGTTGCTCTAGGGGACTGAGTTTCTCCCCCCACACCGTTAGTTGGTGTGGGGGTTTTTGAAATCTCAGTGTGGATATTTTGTAAGGGTTTTTTACTGACCGCACAGACCCCTTTTCTATTTTCTGCTATCTAGTATTAGTGGGCCTCATTTGCTGAATCTGCTTTCACCCCTGTGTATGTGCCTTCCTCTTACCTCACCGTTATTATTTGTTGGGGGCTTCTATATCTTTGGGGATTATTTCTCTGGAGGCAAGTGAGGTCTTTCTTTCTCTCTAGGGGTAGTTAGTTCCTCAGGCTGGCTCGAGACGTCTAGGATTTTAGACACGTTCACCGGCTACCTTTAGTGTGTTGGATAGGTTCAGATTTGCGGTCAGTCCAGTTTGCCACCTCTCTAGAGCTTGTCCTATGTTTTGTTACTTAGCTGGAGTATTTTGTGATCCCCAACCACTAAGGATCATAACAGATGACGCATTCAACATCAGCCACACAATGTCCTTGGAATCGCACTCTAGCGCAGGTATACTTAAATGCCCTGTGAAAGGCAGAGCAAAAGTGCTGCAGTGCGCATGCAGTGGAAAGGTCAAAGAGACCAAGCACATCAACACTGCAGTACTTTGCTCGGCTGTGCCTTGGTCAGGGCAGAGAAGTATGCCTCCACAGGAGCGAGATGCCAAGGACACTGTGAGGATGACATAGGAGGTGTGGGACAAACCTGATGACAGGTTCCCTTTAAGGCTGCTTATTGATTTGCGCCTTATAGTAAACCCTCTGTATTTGCTCTCATAAAGTCTTCTCTTTATGGTAGACTACTTCCTGGAGAATGTTCTTCGCTTAGGTGGATATTGTGAAGTTATTTTTTTTCACCATGGAAAGGATTTTGAGATAATCCACCGCTGTTGTCCTCTGTGGACGCTCACTTTATTGCCAAATACATCAAACTGTTGATTTGGACGCTTCGAACATTTCTGTTATCTCTCTGAAGGATTTTTTTTCAGCCTAATGATGATCTCTTTCTCTTTCATTGAGAGCTCCTGTGACTGCATATTGTGGGTTCATTGCAAGAGCTTCCAAATGCAAATGCCACACATGAAATAAGCTCCTGACCATTTACCTGCCTAATTAAAGAGCTTTTGAGATAGTTGTCCAATTACTTTTGGTCCCTTGAAAAAGAGACAGCTACATATTAAAGAGCTGTAATTCTTAAACTCTTACTCCAATTAGGATGCGAATACTCTCAAGTTAAAGCAGAGACTTTGCACTTTAAGTCAGTATTGATTATATAACTGTATCTTGAATATGTTTTGGTAAACAGCTAAAATGCTAAAACTAAGCATGGTCCAAATATTTCTGGACTTAACTGTATTATCCTAATGGAATCAGTTACCTATTGAACGTATAGATTAATGATGCGTGCAACACAGAGTAGGCAATGCTCATTCTACTAGAAATTACTGTATATTCAAGCAGGGCTGGATTTTAACAGTTATACACCCTAGGTCAAAGCACAAAGTGCTAAGGGGTTTTTAGTCCCAATGTTGCAATAAGTTATGTGATATTTCAGAAAGACAAGTTCATCGCACAGAAAGGGGTTCCAGATCACATTTGAAAATCAAAAGCAGGTTTCTTCCCTCTTCAAGTTCAAATGAACAACAAATCCAAAAAGTACTTATGGGCACTTCATCAAAATGCAACCACCAAATCCCATATCATTAAATGTTAGGTACAAGAAGAGATCCCACACAATATATTAAAATAAATATTTTTATTCAAACCAAAAAGGATAATAAACAGTTAAAAGCGAAATGCCATCTAGGAGACGCCAGAAATATTCGATAGAAAAATTCCCCACACATAATCAACAAATTAATGCAAACAATTGCCTTATTATCAACCAGTTTATGAATATTTGTAATTTCCACACCTCTATATTCCAACCAAACTCAATATCTCCAAAGCAGGATTGTATTAGCATTAGTAATCCTGTGTCATGGTTAACCAACAGGAAAAAAGGAGACCTGTCTTTACCAATCACCACATGGTCTCCATAGAATATACATGTCAATAGCCTTCCCCTGATATTTAGTGGTTATTTCAAGTGGTACAATAGGAAAAAAAGGTTGATAATTACCTAGTGTGTGGCTTATTCTGGCGTCCCCTCACCCCGACACGCATTTTGCTGCCAGCTTCTTCCGGGGGCGTGTCAAGGTGAGGGGCAGCCATGTTTTTATACAAGCGCCAGCCTATCAGCAAAAGCCTGGTGCCGGTCAGGTGATGCGACGCATTGCGCATCCTCCCCGCCTCCTGTGTCCTCCTTTTTTGAAATAATTCTCATCATTACTATAATAAACACAGTAACCATCTATATAGCATCAATGTATAAATAAAACAGCCTCCCTAAATAACCAAGGCCTCGTAATCTGTGAATACAAGAACCCAAATCAATCATTAACCATTATTAAATCCTTGAATTTTTAGTGCCCTAATATACATGAAATTGGAAATATTGCCTATACATGTATATATCTAACATAAAGTGAGTTCTAATTACCCCATATCAATGGCTGCCAATACAAATATTAAAACACCAAAATTGATAATATAGTGAGAATCATGGAACGTAGTGTTTTCATAATTAATCCCATAAAATCTCCCATATAATCCTCCATGTATATAACATTGAGTATTAGTGAATACTTAATTATTCTATGTGTATGAACTATTGTTGACCCTATAAAGTGACTAGTGCTCTCAAATTAATCCCCTCTTACCCTAAATGTAATAACATAATACATGCAGGCCACCTGAATTGAAGTCCTACATAATTATTCTACTTATACAGCAATTATGGAAGGACCTAGTGCTCCCATATATAATTGCACCATAATTGCCCTCCAAAATATAGAGCACTAACTCATATTCGGTCCTTAAATGGTATATATTATACTTAGCCCCTTAAAGTGTGGTAGTGCTCCGATTATTGCTCTAGGTAATACCCAAAATATTATACATGAAAAAATAGACACATACATGTACATACACACATATATACCCATGCATATATACACATCTATACATTAAAACTTTAAATATATGAGATTTATACAAAAAATTCCTTCATTCAAGGATGTATTCTTCTTGCAGAGAGGATTAATACAAGAATTATTCATGTCCAATAGTACTAAAACCACACAGGTTTTTCATGAAAGACTCGACTCTAACTCGACTCCGACGCCCATTCAACCAACAAACTAAAATAAAGATAAAGACTTGAAAAATTTAAAATCAAAACTTCAAACCATTAACCTTAATTATGAACACGGAATAAACAAATGAATCCCCCCATTTCCCTTTATAAAAAGGATGCCAATCATAAAAAAGCAGAAAAGCCCATATGTTCATTCAGTCCTGCCGGACTTAGAGTGCCCAAACGATAAATCCAGCGACATTCTAATTTTGCCAGAGATTTTCCAATGTTTCCTCCCCTAACCCCCAAATCAACCTGGTTAATAGCTTTAATACGTAGGCCACGAGGGTTACATTTATGTTGTTTTTTAAAATGTCTTGGGAGTGTTTTTAATAACGCATCATCTTCAACTGTGATGGCTTTTTCAATGTCTAAAACATGTTCCCTGACACGAATCTTCAATTTCCTCATGGTTAAACCCACGTACACCTTCCCACATGGACACTCCGTGTGATGCACTACCCCTTTCGAGGTGCATGCCAGATGTTTACGGATGTCAAATTGACGTGATCCGTCAAAATTGCCAAATTTTTTTGACTTATCCAAATTCCAACAGGCCACATGGGAAGAAACCAAGGGGCAAAGGTTTGGTGCTTAAATTCCTTTTGGGATCATAATGGCTATGCACCAGGAGGTCTTTACAATTCGCTGAACGTCTAGCAACGCATTAAGGGGATACTGGCAAGATCTTTTTCAAAATAGGGTCTGTAAGTAAAATCTTCCAATGTCTTTGGATTACCTCCTGCAAATCACGCCACTGACCATTTAAATTTGAAATGAAACGTATCTGTCCATTTCCCTCTTTCTTCTTAGGCTGGTTATTTTTTTTCATGTATAATATTTATGTATTTTTTCATGTATAATATTTTGGGTATTATCTAGAGCAATAATCGGAGCACTACCACACTTTAAGGGGCTAAGTATAATATATACCATTTAAGGACCTAATATGAGTTAGTGCTCTATATTTTGGAGGGCAATTATGATGCAATTATATATGGGAGCACTAGGTTCTTCCATAGGGCTAATAATTGCTGTATAAGTAGAATAATTATGTAGGACTTCAATTCAGGGGGCTCTGCATGTATTATGTTATTACATTTAGGGTAAGTGGGGATTAATTTGAGAGCACTAGTCACTTTATAGGGTCAACAATAGTTCATACACATAGAATAATTAAGTATTCACTAATACTCAATGTTATATACATGGAGGATTGTATGGGAGATTTTATGGGATTAATTACGAAAACACTACCTTCCTCGTTAGGGTAAATAGGAGTCTACATAAATTCAATAATTAAATATGTATTTATTGAGGCTTTAATACATTTTTAGTGGGGATTTATATTTATATTAGCTATTTATTATAGCACTAGGTCACTTTATAGAATTATAGTGAGCATGTATTTGGTCCTCCTATAAGACTTTTTGGAAATATATGGATCATGATTCTCACTATATTATCAATTTTGGTGTTGTAATATTTGTATGGGCAGCCATTGATATGGGGTAATTAGAACTCACTTTATGTTAGATATATACATGTATAGTTCCAATTTTATGTATATTAGTGCACTAAAAATTCAAGGATTTAATTATGGTTAATGATTGATTTGGGTTCTTGTATTTACAGATTAAGAGGCCGTGTTTATTTAGGGAAGCTGTTTTATTTATACATTGATGCTATATAGATGGTTACTGCGTTTATTATAGTAACTAGATGGTGGCCCGATTCTAACACATTGGGTATTCTACAATATGTATGTAGTTTATTTATGAAGATTTTAGAATAATACATTGAATACACAGGAGCCGGACTGCTCCTGTCGCTGATTGTTCGTGGTCAGCCACGTAGTATATAGCACAGCCACATAGTATATAACAGCCCACATAGTAAATAGCACAACCACGTAGTATATTGCACAGCCACGTGGTATATTGCACAGCCACGGAGTATATAGCACAGCCCACGGAGTATATAGCACAGCCCACGGAGTATATAGCACAGCCACATAGTATATAACACAGCCCACGGAGTACATAGCACAGCCACATAGTATATAGCACAGCCCATGGAGTGTATAACAGCTCACATAGCATATAACACAGCCATGTACTTTATAACAGCCCACGTAGCATATAACACAGCTCACATAGTGTATAACACAGCCCACGTAGTGTATAACACAGGCCATGTAGTGTATAACACAGGCCACGTAGTATATTGCACAGCTCATGTAGTATATAGCACAGCCTATGCAGTATATTGCGCAGCCCACGTAGTACATTGCACAGTCCACGTAGTACATTGCATAGCCCACGTAGTACATTGCACAGCCCACGTAGTATATTGCACAGCCCACGTAGTATACTGCACAGCCCATGGAGTGTATAACAGTTCACATAGCATATAACACAGCCACGCAGTTTATAACAGCCCACATAGCATGTAACACAGCTCACGTAGTATAAAACAGCTCACGCACGCAGTGTATAACACAGCCCACATAGTTTATAACACAGCCCACATAGTGTATAACACAGGCCATGTAGTGTATAACACAGGCCACGTAGTATATTGCACAGCCCACGTAGTATATTGCACAGTGCATGTAGTATACTGCACAGCCCACGTAGTATATTGCACAGCCCATGTAGTATATAGCACAGCCTACGCAGTGTTATTGCACAGCTCACGTAGTACATTGCACAGCCCACGTAGTACATTGCATAGCCCACGTAGTACATTGCACAGCCCACGTAGTATATTGCACAGCCCACGTAGTATACTGCACAGCCCACGTAGTATATTGCGCAGCCCACGCAGTATATTGCGCAGCCCACGTAGTATACTGCACAGCCCACGCAGTATATTGCACAGCCCAAGCAGTATATTGCACAGCCACTTAGTACATTGCACAGCCCCGTAGTATATTGCACAGCCCACGCAGTATATAGCAATGTGGGCATCATATCCCTGTTAAAAAAAAGAATTAAAATAAAAAATAGTTATAAACTCACCTTCCGTTGGCCCTGGATCCAGGCGAAGCGTTTTACCGATGCTCCTCGCGCGCTCCGGTCCCAAGAGTGCATGAGGTCTCGTGAGATGATGAGTCATGACATAGCAGTCTCGCGAGACCGCTACGTCATCATCTCGCGAGACCGCAATGCATGGAGCAGTCACCGGAGCGTCGCGAGGAGCGGGAAAGGCCTGTTCCTGATCAGGGGGCCGACGAACGGTAAGTATATAACTATTTTTTATTTGTTTAATTATTTTTAACATTAGATCTTTTTACTATTGATGCCGCATAGGCAGCATCAATAGTAAAAAGTTGGTCACACAGGGTTAATAGCAGCATTAACGGAGTGCGTTACACCGTGGCATAACGCGGTCTGTTACCGCTGCCATTAACCCTGTGTGAGCGCTGACTGCGGGGAGGAAGGAGCGGCCATTTTGCCGCCAGACTGTGCCCGTCGCTGATTGGTCGTGGCAAATCAGCGACTTGGATTTCCATGACAGACAGAGGCTGCGACCAATGAATATCTGTGACAGACAGACAGACAGACAGAAGGACAGAAAGACGGAAGTGACCCTTAGACAATTATATAGTAGATGATGAGAATTATTTCAAAAGATTTCCTTTATATTTCAGCCCTTTTTACTTTATTCCACACCTTTCTATTCAGACATCGACTTTGCTTGCGGTGCCATTCGGTAGTGCGCATGTGCTGCCATCCCGGACTCCGTCACTTCCAGGCTGCGCTCTTACACTGACACTGACACTCAAAGAAGCATGCGTATCATTGAGCGTTGCTAGGAAGGAGGACACAGGAGGCGGGGAAGACGCGCAATGCGCCGTATCACCTGGCCAGCACCAGGCTTTTGCTGATAGGCTGGCTGTTGTATAAAAACACGGCTGCCCCTCACCTTGACACTCCCCCGGAAGAAGCTGGCGGCGAAACACGCGTCGGGGTGAGGGGACGCCAGAACAAGCCACACACTAGGTAATTATCAACCTTTGTTTCCTATTGTGCCACTTGAAATAACCACTAAATATCAGGGGAAGGCTATTGACATGTATATTCTATGGAGCCCATGTGGTGATTGGTAAAGACAGGTCTCCTTTTTTCCTGTTGGTTAACCATGACACAGGATTACTAATGCTAATACAATCCTGCTTTGGAGATATTGAGTTTGGTTGGAATATAGAGGTGTGGAAATTACAAATATTCATAAACTGGTTGATAATAAAGGCAATTGTTTGCATTAATTTGTTGTTTATGTGTGGGGAATTTTTCTATCGAATATTTCTGGCGTCTCCTAGATGGAATTTTGCTTTTAACTGTTTATTATCCTTTTTGGTTTGAATAAAAATATTTATTTTAATATATTGTGTGGGATCTCTTCTTGTCCCTAACATTTAATGATGTGGGTTTTGGTGGTTGCCTCTTCAAGTTCAGCAGTAAGCAACTTTTGTAATAGCATCAAATCTTTCTCCAAACTCTTTGTTAGGCCGGGGTCACACTAGACCGTAATACGGACGAGTGCTATGCGATAAAAAATCGCATAGCACTCGGCCCAATGTTAATCTATGGTCCAGCTCCCATCATCCGATATTTTCTCCACCGTATTTCGGATCCGAGGGAACTCGCAGCAGGCTGCGATTGTCAGCGTATCTCGGCCGAGACTCGCCAATGCAAGTCTATGGGTGCGCGAAAAAATCGGATTACACATGGACCATGCATGTGCATTGCGAGAAATACGCAGCGGTGTTCTATAGAAAAGCCGGTAATTCAATTGCCGGCTTCTCATTTCTCCTTCACAAACCCGACATGATATGAGACATGGTTTACATACAGTAAACCATCTCATATCCCCTTTTTTTTGCATATTCCACACTACTAATGTTAGTAGGGTGTATGTGCAAAATTTGGCCGCTGTAGCTGCTCAAATAAAGAGTTAAATGGCGGAAAAAATTGGCGTGGGCTCCCGCGCAATTTTCTCTGCCAGAGTAGTAAAGCCAGTGACTGAGGGCAGATATTAATAGCCTAGAGAGGGTCCATGGTTATTGGCCCCCCCTGGCTACAAACATCTGCCCCCAGCCACCCCAGAAAAGGCACATCTGGAAGATGCGCCTATTCTGGCAC
This sequence comes from Ranitomeya variabilis, assembly GCF_051348905.1. Lineage (NCBI taxonomy): Eukaryota > Metazoa > Chordata > Amphibia > Anura > Dendrobatidae > Ranitomeya > Ranitomeya variabilis. The sequence continues at coordinate 179,540,371 of NC_135235.1, read as the reverse complement.
TTGGCCACTCTCTTCCCATTCCCGTGTAGTGGTGGGATATGGGGTAATGAAGGGTTAATGCCACCTTGCTATTGTAAGGTGACATTAAGCCAGATTAATAATGGAGAGGCGTCAATTATGACACCTATCCATTATTAATCCAATTGTCTGAAAGGGTTAAAAAAGACACACACACACATTATTAAAAATGATTTTAATGAAATAAACACACAGGTTGTTTTAGTATTTTATTGTTCTCTCAATCCATCAGAAGACCTTCGCTTGGCAAAATAATTAACGCACAAAATACATACCTTCCGATGATCTTTCACGTCCAACGAGGTAATCCATCTGAAGGGGTTAATTATTTTACAGCCATGAGCTGTGCAAAAGCACTCGCTCGTGTCTGTAATCCCCGGGTAATGAAAGGAAATCTGAGTGATCTGAGTTGCGGTGATGCGCCCTCTGGTGGATGTCCTCATGAACTGCAGCCTGGGAAATTTTTCCCACGCTCGAGCTCATATGAGGACAACCTGCAGGGGGCGCATCACCGCGACTGAAGGTAACTATAGGTCATTGACCTACATTTCCTTCATTCGCCGGGGCTTACAAGCACGAGCACAGCTGCATTAGCAGGGCTCCTGCTTGTAAAATATTTTAACCCCTTCAGATGGATTACATCGTGGGACGTGATGGTTCATCTGAGGGTATGTATTTTGTGGGTTTATTGTTTTGCCAAGCGAGGGTCTTAAAATGGATTGAGAGAGCAATAAAATATTAAAACAACCTGTGTGTTTATTTAATTAAAATACTTTTGAATCATGTGTGTGTGTTTTTTAACCCTTTCAAACAATTGGATTAATAATGGATAGGTGACATAATTGACACCTCTCCATTATTAATCTGGCTTAATGTCACCTTATAATAGCAAGGTGGCATTAACCCTTCATTACCCCATATCCCACCACTACAGGGAGTGGGAAGAGAGTGGCCAAGTGCCAGAATTGGCGCATCTTCCAGATGTGCCTTTTCTGGGGTGGCTGGGGGCAGATGTTTTTAGCCACGGGGGGCCAATAACCATGGACCCTCTCTAGGCTATTAATATCTGCCCTAGTCACTGGCTTTACTACTCTGGCGGAGAAAATTGCGCGGGAGCCCACGTCAATTTTTTCCGCCATTTAACCCTTTATTTGAGCAGCTACAGCGGCCAAATTTTGCACATACACACTACTAACATTAGTAGTGTGGAATATGCAAAAAAAAGGGGGATATTAGATGGTTTACTGTATGTAAACCATGTCTCATATCATGTCGGGTTTAGGCAGGAGAAATGTGAAGCCGGCAATTGAATTACCAGCTTTTCACAGATATCGCGCTGAATGAAATATAAATACAGAATATATATATATGTGTCTCAATGACATATATATATATATATATATATATATATATATATATATATATATACTGTATATATGTTTTCCCGAACATTTGAGCACATAAATCCATTAGATGTCGGTTTTGCAAGCTTGCGAGAAAAACTCGGCATACGGATGCCATACGGATGTCACACGGATGTCACATGGATCATTTGATGCGAGGAAATCGCATTCTTGCACTGCACACGGATCACTGTTTTTGAAACATTTGTGCGATTCTCGGCCGTGAAAAACGGACCGTTTTTTTATACGTTAAGTGTGTCCCCGGCCTTAGCAACAGACTTTTTTTCAAGTCGTGCTTTAAGGTTGTCAACTATATTAGAAATGTATTGATTCAAAAGTTGTCATGTTTACTTAAGCGAACTTCACCATCACGTGTCTCATCAGATTGAAGTTTCCTGAGAATCGAACGCTTTTCATCACACTCATATACTTTCTTTTCAGAGTCTTCCCTCTCACATAAATCAAACTGTTCTCTCAGTTCTATCAAGAACTTTAATAGTGATTGGAGAACTTCATTAGCTTCCAAAACATCATTATCCAGGTGTAGCACTTACTTGTTCTCTTGGTGTAATCTGATCAGCACCGTTCCCCAAAACTATGCTATAAACGCTGTTTCAAGTCTTCACAGCTTGAGGAGTACTCTTCTTTTATCATTTTTGCTGTTTTTTAGAGCATCTATGATGGCAGTAGATAATTAGAAGTCAAGCAATATGAGCGTAATAAATCCCTATTGTAACCCCAAATCTGAAATTTTCCTTTAATATGTGGTTAACTCTGAGTGTGTGAGAGAGAAATAGCAAATACTTTTTGCCTGTGACTGAGCAAGACAGCTTTAAAGATGGGCAATGTAAACTGTAGTGCAGCGGGGTTGGTTCAGTGTGACAGACAGTGACCACAAGAAAAGTTCACAGCAAACGTGTTTTTAATGTCCACACTCACACAGTGTACAGCATACGGTATCTTTCGATCACAACCGGGAAACAAAACAGTCTGCGGGAGTCCAATTGCCGAGGGCGACTGCACCACCATATCACGCTGCGGGGTGCCAGGAGTTTGCTCTGCTGGCTCTGTGTTAAGTTACACAGGCTGAGTTTCCACAGAGCCGTCTGCTCTGCAAGCTGCTAAAACCAAACTGACACACCGAAACCCTTGCTGCACGTTTTTTTTTTTATACTGGAATCTGTGGCCATGGACCACTTGCAAGACCCAGCATGGAGGAAACGGACAGCTTCACTAGCTTCCTGTACAATGCCTTGGCCAAATAGCTTGACCAGGTCCATGCTTACTTTTATTTTGCTTTGTGACTTACAGGAGTCCTGCTGTGACCACGAGGCACTCCAGCGGGTCTAATAGGACTCCGTCAATATCCTGGGGGATACATGTCGACTCTCGCATATGATTCCCCTCTCTGCCTCACAAAACGTACTGCTCAATTTATTTAATGTATATTTGATATACATTTAAAAAACAGCATTTTAAATGGCCTTGTCAAAATAATACTGAACAAATTTAAATATTTGGTTATTTCTTCTGTATATACATCTCCTGACTGCTGCACCCTAGGCCATGGCCTAGGTTGGCCTTATAAGAAATCCGACCTTTATCCAAGATCTATTTTGCTTGAATTAATTGATTTATGCTCCTAGATTTGTCCATTTAAACCTCACATGGAGTTTACAGCTTTTCGGCCCAATTCACCATTTCGGATTTTTTTAATCGACTTTTCTTTTATTATATTGCAGTGTTCGCTGATGTTTTGTGACAAATTCATTAAACTTTTTTTTTTTTTTTTAATTTGTTTTATGCCATTTTTGCAACTTTTTACAAAATGTTTTACATTAGTCTTCAAGTGCATTATTCTTGGTGTCAGTCCCATGGATAATAGTAAATGCAACTCATGGTTTGACAACTGCATCTCCTGAGGACCACCTGTCTTTGATACAACAAAGGCAGGCTGCAGAATCCTCAGAGGACATTGGATTAACAGCTTGAGATCAAAGTTTCTCTCTTCCCTGTAGCAAAGGAGAAGGACAATGGAATAATGATAGTAGATGACTTTTCTGATTTCTTGAAGAGGCAATCCCCTTTCTTCCAAATTCAGGAGCACATTTAATTTTTTAAAGTGCCAGAATTCCCCTAGCTCCTTCCTGTTCTACTGGAGTATTTGTTGACCGCAGCTACCTCTTCCTGAGTGCCCAAATGTCTGAATTGACTGCTGCTTGTGTGGATGTTCCTTTCACTCCTATCCTGGTACATGTTCTTCTATTTGTTTCTCTTCTTTTGGATAGAGTTAAGTGCTTTTTTATCCCTTATGTTAATTACTGCTTAATTTTAGAAAGGTAGAGGTGTTACTCAGAAGAATAAACCAAAAAGTTACTTTGGAATTTGTAAAAAGGCCCAATAAAATTCAGGAGGAAGTGAACTCTGTACTTGAACAAAGTTCTCTCTCTGAGCCCTGTAAGAAGATGAACCGGACCGGGTGTGCCTCTTTTGCGCCAATTCTGGAACTGTCGGGACTGTCACCAGTGTTGCACGGGGGAGAGCTTTCTGACACGGACTGACCTTTGCACTGGACAGTAGAGGACGGGTCTGAGATAAAATTGAATGAGCGTAGGAAAATGAGGAAACCTTGTGGGAAAACTAAGTGCGCAGCACAGTAAAGTGCTGGTTTTGTCAGCGGAGCATCACGTGAGCGCAGGCCCACCTTGCAGATCCCCTGTGACTGTGTCCACTGTTTGTGTACTACCAACTGCAAAAGCTCCGTTGTCTCCTGTTCCTGGAGGTGGCTCAGACTCTAGACAAGTGACTGCTGTGTGCACATGGTCCCACGGGCTAGGCCAGTACTGACTGACTCCTCACACGCATACACAGTGATACAGGGATACGTTCCGGCGGTATCACCCTTTGAGCTAAGCCCGAGACAAAGAAATCGTGGGAACAAGAGCCCACCAAGGACAGTAAAGACTCCCCGCTTGCATCGAGAATCGGATCGCCGTCTACTCAGGACAACTCCGGGACATCACGTGCCACTGGTGTCTGTGCCATCATTGGAGACCGAGACGCTGCAATCAACAAATCGACAGATTGATAAGTTTGCACTCTCTTTTGAACTTATGCCTTAATCCAGTTCTCCCCACATCGTTATTTACCTTAGCTCCCATACTCCCTCTCTCCCTACGTGGAGTTTAACTCTGTTAATAAATTTGTTAACTCTTGATCTGCTGTAGACCAAGCAGTTGGCAGGGGCCCTAGGTCCAGTATATCCAGGGGGCAATGCTAAATAACCTCCTGAAGTTTACTGGGAATAATACTATGCTATAGAGCTGGACTGAACGGGTCAGGGGAATGATGAGGATGTACCCCATGACCCCTATACTAGAGGCAGAAGTTGCCATGATGGCTTTAGATGGAGAAGCAAGGGACTCTGTCATGCTTCGACCCCCCGGGCGCGAGACACCTTTGACAAAGTATTACAGATACTGGAGGAGATGCATGGGGACCCCACGGATGTAGGGGAGTTAGGTATGTGCCTATTTTGCTGGGTTCAAAGAGAGGGGGAGACAGTGACCCAGTACATGAATGCACTACAAGAGATCCATACTGCTATTACTAGAAAAGACGGCCTAGGCATAGGGTCTGCTGACATAGTGTTGCGGGACCAGTTGGTGACAGGCTTGCGAGACATGCTGTTAAAACAAGCTCTGCGGGAGAGTTTGCGGGTAAACCCACATATGACTTTCTCAGAAGTAGGGAGAGAAGCACGCAAGCGCGAGCAGGAGCAGGGGGTGGCAGTCTCAGTGGGGCAGACCCAGAGCAGAGAGGTATCGGCGATAATGGCCACTACACCCCAATGGATGAAAGAATTGTGGAAGGAGATTCAGCATATATGTGAAGAGCTGGCAGATTCAAAAAAGAAACCCATAGTTACCTCAAGTCCACCTGTGGGCAGGAGCGAGCAGGTTCCCCATTGTGAGATGAGAATGGCTCGGTGAGAAGGGCCCCCCACATGTTACAACTGTGGAGAAACTGGACATATAGCTGGGAGGTGCACATGACCGAGTAGGCCTCTACAATGCTATCCATTAAACTAGGAGGCTCAGAGCCTGAGGGATGCCTGAACACTTAAGAAGGAGTACTAGAAGTCCCATAAATCTCATTTCCATATGTCCCCTCATCTGGGCTGAGATGGATGGTCAGGCTGTACGCTGTCTGGTCGATACTGGCTCACAGGTAACCACGATCGTAATCTCTCCAGCCTCTATTAATTGGATCTTGCCCCTGGAACAAACAGTGCTTATTCTGCCTGTCAGGGTGTGTACCCCTCTCGAAGGAGTTGAAGTTCAGATAGAGCCAGCCAAATCTGAACAGTTACCTCCGGAGCTCTTTGTGGCGTGGACTTTAGCTACTGTGCGCGACGGGATGGTCTTTGTGCGTTGTGTCAATTTGGGGGAAAATTATGTCACGCTTCCACCCAGAAGTGAAGTGGCTCAAGTTATGTACAAGCTGGAAGAATTGATATCACCACAGGCTGTGCAACTGACAGTAAAACAGGGGGAACCATGAACTGTGGCTTTAGATACTACTCTGGTACCCAAGCCTCAACACCTGCAAGAAGGATGCCAAATATTTGAACTAATGCGGGGCGAACTGACAGAACTTACATCACAGCTGGTCCAGCAAGTGGAAGCTCTATTAAGGTGATACCAGGATGTGTTTGCATGTCACGAAGACGATTTTGGCTGCACCATAGCAATCACTCATGAGATTCCAACTGGAAACATCGCACCCATAAGAGAACGGTATCGTCAGATTCCACAGCAGATGTATCAGGAGGTAAAATGGATGCTGACTCAGATGTTGCAAAACGGTGTTATCTGAGAGAGTCACAGTCCCTGGGCTGCCTCTATTGTGCTGGTGTGAAAAAAAGATGGTACGCTGTGTTTTTGTGTGGACTACTGTAAACTCAACGCCTGCACTGTACGAGATTCTTACCTGCTGCCAAGGATTGAGGAGCGCTTGTCTGCCCAGAGAAATGCAAAATATTTCTTCACGTTGGACCTAGCCAGAGGCTATTGGCAAGTACCGATGTCCGAGCAGGACTGAGCAAAGATGGCCTTTATACTTCCCATGGAATTATACGAGTTCAATTGGATGCCATTTAGTCTGGCTAACATCCCGGGTACGTTTCAGCGGTTGATGGAGAGGTGTTTAGGTGATTTGAACTTCGAAGCCACTTTCATTTACCTGGATGATATAATTTTTTATGCTGCTTTGTTCGAGGAACATCTCCGAAGACTAGAACAGGTGTTGAGCCATCTTCAACAGCATGGTTTAAAAGTAAAGCCCCAGAAAGGTCATCTGTTCCACACCCAAAATGAGTACCTGGGACACATCATTTCTGCCAAAGGAATCAGACCATCCTGTGAGAAAATTGCTGCAATACAGGATTGGCTTACCCCAAAGACCGTGAAAGATGTGTTAGCCTTCTTATGGCTCACTGGATACTTTCGGCGATTTGTGAAGAACTTTACATGCATAGTGAACCTGCTGTTAGAGCTGTTTAGGGGTACCATACAGTGCAAGGAACAGAACCATTCGCTGGGGGGAGCGTCAAGAAGAGGGGTTTCTGTTAGAATCTATTTCGTTTTGACCATCCGCCATCTTGTTGTGGTTTTTAGGCTGCTGGTCTTTTTCCTCTGGTGCTGGGTTTGTCCTGGGTCACGTGATTGCATCACACTTTATTGCCCAGAATCTGCCTCCCAGTCCCTGCTGGACAACAGTGTTAATCCGCTAGTGTTCTGTCTTGGTGCCTTGTTAGCTTTCTGTGTTTGATTTTGTCCAGTTCTGGGATCTCTAGTTCTGCCAGTTTTGTTTTTGGTTTTCCTTTTGTTTGTGAGGCTGCCTATATTCTCCTACTAGGAGGTTACCTGTTTTTGTTCCCAGTCCCTAGATCTTTCAGGGACCCCCTTCCCCCCTACCTGTAGGTCTTCGTTTGAGTCTAGCCTATGAAATGTCGGTGGGTCTATTCACAAGGAATACAGTAGGTTGCCCACTCCATTGTAGGGTTTCAGCCTAGTCCTAGTACAGGGTCAGCTTTTCCCCTTCTACCCTAGTCCTGAGATGCAGATCCGTAACAGTTTGTCCAGCCACATAAAATAAAAAAAAATCCCTCTCCGGGATTCCAGCAATATGTACAGCGTCCAAGAACTTGCTCAATGCTTGCAAGGGTTAACTTTGGAAGTAGCCAGCATGCAACAGCACGTGAGTAATTCCCCTGGAACATGCTCTGAAGAACCAAAGGTAGGATTACCTGAGTTTTTTTCTGGTAAACGGCAGGAATTTGTTATATTTAAAAAAGCATGTTTACTATATTTTTGGCTTAGATCTAAATCCTCAGGGGATGAATTACAATGTGTGGGGTTTATCATTTCTTTATTGCGAAGTGAACCCCAAATTTGGGCATTTTCATTACGTCCTAATGATCCTTGTTTGACGTCAGTAGAAGCATTTTTTACTGCTATGGGGCTGTTATATGATGATCCTGATCGGGCCACAGCAGCTGAGGCAGAGCTCAGATGGCTTAAACAGGGTTCTAGTGATGCTGAGAGGTATTGCACCCTGTTCAGACGATGGTCTGCCGAGGTCAGGTGGAATGACCCAGCGCTCAAGAGTCACTTTTTAGCAGGTTTGAGTGAAAGGGTTAAAGATTTACTCATTGCATATCCTGTACCTGACACTTTGAAAACTGCTATTCAGTTAGCTATCCGTGTGGATAGAAGACTGAGAGACAGGCAGAATGAAGAGAAGTCTCCTACAGTGCTGGACCCAGCTCTTCAGGATACCCCCGTCGACAGTGGGGAACCGATGCAACTTGGGTCGATGTCCTCCATTCCCAGGAGAGGGAGAGGATGTTCTCTGAGGGTCTATGCTTGTATTGTGGTAAGGCTGACCATTTTATTAAGCAATGAGAGGGTCGCATAACGAAGGAAAAAGGAAAAAAAGGTCAGTAGGAGCAACACTCCCGTTTGTATTGTGTTTTTACGGTGCGCAGGAGTTTGTTTTTCTGGTAACACCTATCGTGGTCATTCCATTGATTTTCAGGTAATGGTGGATTGTGGTTCTGCACTTAATTTGATTGACCAACAATTTCTAGACAAATATAAGTTTTACTAGACTTTGGCCCGATTCTAACGCATCGGGTATTCTAGAATATGCATGTCCCCGTAGTATATGGACAATGATGATTCCAGAATTCGCTGATTGGTCAAGGCAACCTTTATGACATCATCGTCGCCATGGCAACCATTATGACATCTACGTCGATACTGTGCCCGTCGCTGATTGTTCGAGGCCTGGCGGCCTCGACCAATCAGAGACGCGGGATTTCCAGGACAGACAGACAGAAAGACAGACAGACAGACAGACAGACTGAAAAACCCTTAGACAATTATATATATAGATTCTGAACCATTGTCATCTCCTCTTCCTGTTGTGATTGATAACACTCCCCTGGAGCATGGGTGCGTTTCTCGAAAGGTCACCGGGTTTCCACTTATCGTGAATATGGAACATCAAGAGTGTATAGACTTGTTTGTCCTTGCTAAATTGCCTTTCCCAGTCGTCCTGGGTTTACCCTGGTTAAAGATGCACAATCCTTTGCTGGACTGGTCGTCTAGTACTATAAGGTCCTGCGGTCAGGGGTGTTATGGTAAATGTTGTAATGTTCATGTTGCTGCTATTGTGAAGAGGGAGCTTAGTGGCAATTTAAATCTCATTTTTTGGGGGGGAGACTGCAGCAAAACTCAGGCCCTGTGTATTACACTACACAATGTAAGTGGCAGAACATGGCTGGAAGATATATCAAAAAATACAAGGACTATACTACAATTTCAATCTCCCTACAATGATCTCAGGACAAGTATGGCAGCCAGCAATAAAAAGGACTGCTGTACACAATAGTGTGGATAAATAAACAAAATAACTGTGCAGAAAGGAGCAACAGGATTTTTGCTTTTAAAAAAGCAGTTGGCAGTTGGCAGCGTGCAAACAGCAATGCAGCTATCAGGGAGCCTTATAAGTCAGCCTAATAAACTACAGAGCTGATGCACAAAAATATAGCCTCCACTGTCCCTGCCAAAAAAAGGTGGTGTTGGACAGTGGAAATCGCTACAGCACAAGCGGTTTGGGGGTTAATCTTCCCTCCCTAACTATATCCCTGCTTCTGATGAAGCTGCAGCAACCTCTCCCTATGCTCAGATCGGCAGAAGTAAGATGGCGGTCGGTGTGTACGCCCCTTTATAGCCCCTGTGATGTCGCAGAAAGCAAGCCAATCACTGTCATGCCCTTCTCTAAGATGGTGGGGACTGAGACCTATGTCATCACGCTGCCCACACTCTGCGTCCTCCTTCATTGGCTGAAAAATGGCTCTGAACGCGTCATATGAAACGCGACTTTGGCGCGAAGATCGCTGACCTCATGGCCGATCCCACACTGGGATCGGGTCGGGTTTCATGAAACTCGAATTTGCCGAAAGTCGGCGATTTTTGAATTTGTCCGATCCGTTTCGCTCAACCCTAGTGGCTAGACCTCAAAATAGCAGTGCATGTAAGATGACCCAGGAATCTCACAGAACTGGAAAAATGGATGAAAATCCTTTAAACAAGCATTATAAAATCTTTTCTGGCTACAAAAGGTGTTTCTAAACTGAGATTCTTGCAAAAGGAGGTGCAACTTGTTACAAAACATACATCGTGTTAAAACATTTACATCGGCCCATTTTCCTTTTAGTAACTTTTAAAATGTAAAATATGAAAATATATATATGTGTCCTTTGGCTAACACGGTACCAAGATATATATCTTTCCTGTATATATTTGCTTAAAATTCAAAGGAAATGTGTCATCTTTAGTCCTTTTAGATCATTTCCTCATCAACTTGCTTAGCTGTTCACAATAACAGTAATTTTAACCTTTACTGAAGAGAACTATGAAGCTGGCTGCCTTGTGCCCTCCATCCCTTTAATTTTTAGGATCTTTGACCACATTGCAAGGTAAACCTCCCATTTTATTTCTAGATGATGTTACACCTTTTTTGTTTTTATCTGACTGAACAGTAAAGGGTTAAGAGAGTCCCAAGCCCTTACATGCATTTTCTGGCATGGTTCCTCTATTATGTCAAAAAGACGCAGCTAATTGGCAATGATTAGCTATGTCTGAAAGCCGATTCCCTGTGATTTCAGCACACATAATTGTTCTGTGTAATCCAGCCTGTCAGAGGTCTTTCATCTCTCCGAGAGATCACAGGCAATGGGTTTGTACAAGCTAGGTCTCTCTAAGCCACACACGGCTGGTTTCATCCCCTTTCTGAGGGAATTCTCCCATCGCTGTTGTGACTAGTTGGCTGCAGATTATGTGCTATATTAAGGTCACCTGTGTGTTCCTGTCCCACGATTGATTGACTGGAATTAATTACGTTGTCAGAGCGGTAATGGAAGTTAAGATTGCTGGCCCTAAGTACAATCTACTGCATTGATCTGTTAAAAAAAAAATAATATATATATATATATATATATATATATATATATATATGTATATATATACTATATAATTGTCTAAGGGTCACTTCTGTCTGTCTGTCCTTCTGTCTGTCTGTCACGGATATTCATTGGTCGCGGCCTCTGTCTCTCATGGAATCCAAGTCGCTGATTGGTCTCGCCAGCTGCCTGTCATGGCTGCCGCGACCAATCAGCGACTGCCGCAGTTCAATTAGTCCCTCCTTACTCCCCTGCAGTCAATGCCCGGCGCCCGCTCCATACTCCCCGCAGTCACCGCTCACACAGGGTTAATGCCAGCGGTAACGGACCACGTTATGCCGAGGGTAACTCACTCCGTTACCGCCATTATTAACCCTGTGTGACCAAGTTTTTACTATTGATGCTGCCTATGCAGCATCAATAGTAAAAAAATCTAATGTTAAAAATAATTAAAAAAATAAAAAATCATTATATACTCACCTTCCCCCGCCTTTCCCGCTCCATGCAAGCGGCAGGTTCCGGTGGCAAGGATGGTATGCGCAAAGGACCTGCCATGATGTCACGGTCATGTGACCGCGACATCATCACAGGCCCTGTGCACCTGCGTGAGAAGGACCTGCCATGACGTCACGGTCATGTGACCACGACGTCATCACAGGTCTTGTGCGCCTGCGCGAGAAGGACTTGCCATGACTTCACGGTCATGTGACCACAATGTCATCACAGGTTCTGCGCTCATACCAACCCTGGGACTGGAAGAACTACAAGGGGCCCTCGGAAGGTGAGTATATGTTTATTTTTTATTTTTAACCTGTGACATAAGTGGCTGGGTAATATACTACGTAGCTGGGCAATATACTACGTGACTGGCCAATATACTACATGGCTGGGCAATATACTACATGGCTCTGTGCTGTATACTACATCGCTGTGCAATATACTACGTGGCTCTGTGCTGTATACTACGTCACTGGACAATATACTACGTAACTGGGCAATATACTACGTGGCCGGGCAATATACTACGTCACTGGGCAATATACTACGTAACTGGGCAATATACTACGTGGATGGGCAATATACTACGTGGTTGGGCAATATACTATGTGGCTGGGCAATATACTATGTGGGCTGTGCAATATACTACGTGGACATGCATATTCTAGAATACCCGATGCGTTAGAATCGGGCCACCATTTGTATATTATTATTATTATTATTATTTATTGTTATAGCGCCATTTATTCCATGGCACTACAAGTGAGGAGGGGTATACATAATAAAAACAAGTACAATAATCTTGAACAATACAAGTCATAACTGGTACAGTAGGAGAGAGGACCCTGCCCGCGAAGGCTCACAATCTACAAGTATATATATATACAGTACAGACCAAAAGTTTGGACACACCTTCTCATTTAAAAATTTTTCTGTATTTTCATGACTATGAAAATTGTACATTCACACTGACAGCATCAAAACTATGAATTAACACATGTGGAATGATATACTTAACAAAAAAGTGTGAAATAACTGAAATTATGTCTTATATTCTAGGTTCTTCAAAGTAGCCACCTTTTGCTTTGATGACTGCTTTACACACTCTTGGCATTCTCTTGATGAGCTTCAAGAGGTAGTCTCCGGGAATGGTCTTCCAACAATCTTGAAGGAGTTCCCAGAGATGCTTAGCACTTGTTGGCACTTTTGCCTTCACTCTGCGGTCCAGCTCACCTCAAGCCATCTCGATTGGGTTCAGGTCTGGTGACTGTGGAAGCCAGATCATCTGGCGTAGCACCCCATCACTCTCTTTCTTGGTCAAATAGCCCTTACACAGCATGGAGGTGTGTTTGGGGTCATTGTCCTGTTGAAAAATAAATGATGGTCCAACTAAATGCAAACCGGTTGGAATAGCATGCCGCTGCAAGATGCTGTGGTAGCCATGCTGATTCAGTATGCCTTCAATTTTGAATAAATCCCTAACAGTGTCACCAGCAAAGCACCCCCACACCATCACACCTCCTCCTACATGCTTCACGGTGGGAACCAGGCATGTAGAGTCCATACTTTCACCTTTTCTGCATCGCACAAAGACACGATGGTTGAAACCAAAGATCTCAAATTTGGACTCATCAGACCAAATCACAGATTTGCACTGGTCTAATGTCCATTCCTTGTGTTCTTTAGCCCAAATAAGTCTCTTCTGCGTGTTGCCTGTCCTTAGCAGTAGTTTCCTAGCAGCTATTTTACCATGAAGGCCTGCTGCACAAAGTCTCCTCTTAACAGTTGTTGTAGAGATGTGTCTGCTGCTATATCTCTGTGTGGCATTGACCTGGTCTCTAATCTGAGTTGCTGTTATCCACTTATCCTCAGAAGCAGAGGTGACTCTTGGTCTTCCTTTCCTGGGGCGGTCCTCATGTGAGCCAGTTTCTTTGTAGCACTTGATTGTTTTTGCCTGACTGACCTTCATTTCTTAAAGTAATGATGGCCACTCGTTTTTCTTTACTTAGCTGCTTTTTTCTTGCCATAATACAAATTCTAACAGTCTATTCAGTAGGACTATCAGCTGTGTATCTACCAGACATCTGCACAACACAACTGATGGCCCCAACCCCATTTATAAGGCAAGAAATCCCACTTATTAAACCTGACAGGGCACAACAGTGAAGTGAAAACCATTCCCGGTGACTACCTCTTGAAGCATATCAAGAGATTGCCAAGAGTGTGCAAAGCAGTCATCAAAGCAAAAGGTGGCTACTTTGAAGAACCTAGAATATAAGACATAATTTCAGTTGTTTCACACTTTTTTGTTAAGTATATAATTCCACATGTGTTAATTCATAGTTTTGATGCCTTCAGTGTGAATGTACAATTTTCATAGCCATGAAAATACAGAAAAATCTTTAAATGAGAAGGTGTGTCCAAACTTTTGGTCTGTACTGTATGTATATATATATATATATATATATATATATATATATATATATATCTAATTGTCTAAGGGTTTTTCTGTCTGTCTGTCTGTCCTGGAAATCCCGCGTCTCTGATTGGTCGAGGCCGCTAGGCCTCGACCAATCAGCGATGGGCACAGCATGGCGACGATGATGTAATAAAGGTTGCCTCGACCAATCAACGACGGTCACAGTCTGCCGCGAATTCGCCTCGACCAATCAGCGACGGGCACAGTATCGACGTAGATGTCATAATGGTTGCCATGGCGACGATGATGTCATAAAGGTTGCCTCGACCAATCAGCGACGGGCACAGTCTGCCGCGAATTCTGGAATTATCATTATCCATATACTACGGGGACATGCATATTCTAGAATACCCGATGCATTAGAATCGGGCCACAGTCTAGTATATATATATATACACTACCGTTCAAAAGTTTAGGGTCACCCAGACAAGTTTTTGTTTTCCATGAAAACTCATTCTTTTATTAATCAAATGAGTTGCCAAATGAATTGAAAATCTAGTCCAGATGTTGACAAGGTTCAAAAAAAAGATTTTTGCTTGAAATAATAATTTTCTCCTTCAAACTTTGCTTTCGTCAAACAGTGCTCCCTTTGCAGCAATTACAGCATTGTAGATCTTTGTCATTCTAGCAGTTAATTTGCTGAGGTAATCTAGAGAAATTTCACCCCGTGCTTCCAGAAGCCCCTCCCACAAGTTGGTTTGGCTTCATGGGCACTTTTTGCGTACCATACTGTCAAGCTGTTCCCACAACAGCTCAATGGGATTGAGATCTGGTGACTGCGCTGGCCACTTCATTACAGATAAAATACCAGCTGCCTGCTTCTTCCCTAAATATTTCTTGCATAATTTGGAGGTGTGCTTTGGGTCATTGTCCGGTTGTAGGATGAAATTGGCTCCAATCAAGTGCTATCCACATTGTATGGCATGGCATTGCAAAATGGAGTGATAGCCTTCCTCATTCAAAATCCCTTTTTGCCTTGTACAAATCTCCCACTTTACCAGCACCAAGGCAACCCCAGACCATCACATTACCTCCACCATGCTTGACAGATGGGGTCAGGCACTCTTCCAGCATCTTTTCAGTTGTTCTGTTTCTCACAAAGGTTCTGCTGTGTGATCCAAACACCTCAAACTTTGATTCGTCAGTCCATTACACTTTTTACCAATCTTCCTCTGTCCAATGTCTGTGTTCTTTTGCCCATATTATTTTTTTCATATTATTAGCCAGTCTCAGATATGGCTTTTTTTTTTGCCATTCTGCAGTGAAGGCCATCATCCCGGAGTCGCCCCTTCACTGTAGATGTTGACACTGGCGTTTTGCGTGTACTATTTAATGAAGCTGCCAGTTGAGGACCTGTGAGGCGTCGATTTCTCAAACTACAGACTCTAATGTACTTGTCTTGTTGCTCAGTTGTGCAATGGGGCCTCCCACTTATCTTTCTACTCTGGTTAGAGCCTGTTTGTGCTCTCCTCTGAAGGGAGTAGTACACACCGTTGTAGGAAATCTTCTGTTTCTTGGCAATTTCTCGCGTGGAATAGCCTTCATTTCTAAGAACTAGAATAGACTGTCGAGTTTCACATGAAAGTTCTTTTTTCTGGCGATTTTGAGAGTTTAATGGAACCAACAAATGTAATGCTCCAGATTCTCAACTAGCTCAAATGAAGGTCAGCTTTATAGCTTCTGTAATCAGCCAAACTGTTTTCAGCTGTGATAACATACTTGCACAAGGGTTTTCAATGATATTCTAACCATCCATTAGCCTTCTTACACAGTTAACAAACACAAAGTACTATAAGAACAATGGAGTGATGGTTGTTGGAAATGGGCCTCTATACACCTATGAAGATATTGCATTACAAACCAGACATTTACAGCTAAAATAGTCATTTACCACATTAACAATGTATAGAGTGTATTTCTGAATCATTTAATGTTAGCTTCATTGGAAAAAAACTGTGCTTTTCTTTAAAAAATAAGGAAATTTCTAAGTGACCCCAAACTTTTGAACGGTAGTGTATATACATACAATGTTCGATTGGGATGCCAAGGGCCCACCAGTAGCCAACTCCAGGGACCCACTTTTCAACTATATGCAAATGTGACATCATCCTGAATCATAGATTTATGCAACAATGGACTGCTTAGATTGTTAAATGAACAAGATGTTGCCTTTCTCCATGTCTCCTGTGGGCCAGTCCATGCCCGTGTATATATATATATATATATATATATATATATATATATATATATATATATATATATATATACACACTGCTCAAAAAAACAAAAGGGGAAACTTAAACAACAGATTATAACTCCAAGTAAATCAAACTTCTGTGAAATCAAACTGTCCACTTAGGAAGCAACACTGACAATCAATTTCACATGCTGTTGTGCAAATGGAATAGACAACAGATGGAAATTATTGGCAATTATCAAGACACACTCAATAAAGGAGTGGTTCTGTAGGTGGGGACCACAGACCACATCTCAGTACCAATGCTTTCTGGCTGATGTTTTGGTCACTTTTGAATGTTGGTTGTGCTTTCACACTCGTGGTAGCATGAGGCGGACTCTCTAACTCACACAACTGGCTCAGGTAGTGCAGCTGATCCAGGATGGCACATCAATGCGAGTTGTGGCAAGAAGGTTTGCTGTGTCTGTCAGTGTAGTGTTCAGAGGCTGAAGGTGCTACCAGGAGACAGGCCAGTACACCAGGAGACATGGAAGGGGCCGTCGGAGGGCAACAACCCAGCAGCAGGAACGCTACCTCAGCCTGTGTGCAAGGAGGAACAGGAGGAGCACTGCTAGAGCCCTGCAAAATAACCTCCAGCAGGCCACACATGTGCATGTGTCTGCACAAATGGTTAGAAGCCGACTCCATGAGGATGGTCTGAGTGCCCAACATTCACACATGGGGGTTGTGCTCACAGCCCAACACCATGCAGGACACTTGGCATTTGCCGCAGAACACCAGGATTGGCAAATTCGCCAAATTGTGCTCTTCACAGATGAAAGCAGGTTCACACTGAGCACATGTGACAGACGTGACAGAGTCTGGAGACGCCGTGGAGAGTGATCTGCTGCCTGCAACATCCTTAAGAATGACCGGTTTGGCAGTGGGTCAGTAATAATGTGGGGTGGCATTTCTTTGGAGGGCCGCACAGCCCTCCATGTGCTCGCCAGAGGTAGCCTGACTGCCATTAGGTACTGAGATGAGATCCTCAGACCCCTTATGAGACCATATGCTGGTACGGTTGGCCCTGGGTTTCTCCTAATGCAGGACAATGCCAGACCTCATGTTGCTGAAGTGTGTCAGAAGTTCCTGCAAGAAGGAAACTATGGCCCGCCCGTTCCCCAGACCGGAATCCGATTGAACACATCTGTGACATCATGTCTCACACCATCCACCAACGACAAGTTGCACCACAGACTGATATCAGGAGCATGCCCAGGCATTGTAGGGAGGTCATACAGGCACGTGGAGGCCACACACACTAGTAAGCATCATTTCCTTGTCTTGAGGCATTTCCACTGAATTTGTATCAGCCTGTAACTTTCCACTTTGATTTTAAGCATCATTCCAACTCCAGACCTTTGTGGGATATTAGTTGTGATTTATATTGATAATTTTTTATTTTTATTGTTCTCAACACATTCCACTATGTAATGAATACAGATTTACAACTGGAATATTTCATTTAGTGATATCTAGGATGTGGGATTTTAGTGTTCCCTTTATTTTTTTGAGCAGTGTATATTGTTGTGAATTCTGCTCTTGGGTTCCCTCCGGTGGTTGTTGATAGTAATGCAGTTGTCCCTGGGTTGCAATCCTGGGCAGGTGTCCCTGCTGATTGCAGCTCTGACTGGGATATTTAGCTGTGCAGGATTCATTAGCCCTTGCCAGTTGGCCATTGTTCTTGGAGGTTTTGCATCTCTGTCTGGTTCCTTCTGCCCTGCTGCCAAATCAGCAAAGATAAGTGTCTGGTTTTGTTTCTACAGCACACATGCTGTGTGCTTTACAATTCAGTACTATTCAATGTTTTTTCTTGTCCAGCTTAGACTGTGTTTGGATATTTCAGTCAAGTTGGATTCTCAGGAGATGCAGATATACATTCCATGTCTTTAGTTAGATGGTGGAATTTTTGTATTATCTGCTGTGGATATTTTTAGTGTTTTACTACTGGCCGCTTAGTATTCTGTCCTATCCTTTCCTATTTAGCTAGCGTGGCCTCTTTTGCTAAATCCTGATTTCTGCCTGCGTGTGTCTTTCCTCTAATACTCACAGTCAATATTTGTGGGGGGCTGCCTATACTTTGGGGTTCTGCTCTGAGGCAAGATAGAATTCCCATTTCCATCTATAGGGGTATTTAGTCCTCCGGCTGTGTCGAGGTGTCTAGGATGTGTTAGGCACACCCCACGGCTACTTCTAGTTGCGGTGACAGTTTAGGGTTTGCGGTCAGTATAGGTTCCACCTACTCCTGAGAAAGTCTCATGAGCCATTTTTTTTTGTAGCCTGCTTTGTCTTTTCTTCCCTCTTTTTCTCTGGGTGGCTGAGGAGCCTTGTGCTAGCATGGATGTTCAGGGATTAGCTTCTTGTGTAGACCAGCTTGCTGCTAGGGAACAGGGTATTTCTGATTATATTGTTCAGACTCCAGTTTTAGAGCCTAAGATTCCTACTCCTGATTTGTTTTTTGGGGACAGGTCCAAATTTTTGAGTTTTAAAAACAACTGTAAACTGTTTTTTGCTCTGAGACCTCGATCCTCTGGTGATTCCATTCAGCAGGTTAAAATTGTCATCTCCCTGCTGCGTGGTGATCCTCAGGATTGGGCATTTTCCCTGGAATCTGGGAATCCGGCCTTGCTTAATGTAGACGCCTTTTTTCAGGCTTTAGGATTATTATATGATGAACCAAATTCTGTGGATCAAGCGGAGAAGACCTTGTTGGTCCTGTCTCAGGGTCAAGAAGCGGCAGAATTGTATTGTCAGAAATTTAGAAAATGGTCTGTGTTGACTAAATGGAATGATGATGCTTTGGCGGCAATTTTCAGAAAGGGTCTTTCTGAATCCGTTAAAGATGTTATGATGGGGTTTCCCACGCCTTTTGGTCTGAGTGATTCTATGTCTCTGGCCATTCAGATTGATC
The DNA here is from genome assembly GCF_051348905.1 of Ranitomeya variabilis. Taxonomy (NCBI): domain Eukaryota; kingdom Metazoa; phylum Chordata; class Amphibia; order Anura; family Dendrobatidae; genus Ranitomeya; species Ranitomeya variabilis. The sequence continues at coordinate 179,521,294 of NC_135235.1, read as the reverse complement.
GGCGTTTGCGGGAGCGCAGAACTGTGCACGCTGTGGCGTTGTCCTCAGAGCAGATGCCTGAGTCAATGCAGTGTGATAGGATTCTGTCTAGAATGGAACTACAGGGATTCAGACGTCAGAATAGGTTGTGTTTTTATTGTGGCGATGCTTCTCATGTCATTTCAGTCTGCCCTAGGCGTACAAAGAGGATCGCTAGTTCATTTACCATCAGTACTGTACAACCTAAATTTTTATTATCTGTGTCCTTGATCTGCTCATTATCATCATTTTCTGTCATGGCGTTTGTGGATTCAGGCGCCGCCTTGAACTTAATGGACTTTGAGTTTGCCAGGCGTTGTGGTTTTCCCTTGCAGTCTTTGCAGAACCCTATTCCTTTAAGGGGCATTGATGCTACACCTTTGGCTAAAAATAAGCCCCAGTTCTGGACACAGGTGACCATGTGCATGGCGCCAGCCCATCAGGAAAATTGTCGATTTTTGGTGTTGCATAATTTACATGATGCTATCGTGCTGGGTTTTCCGTGGTTGCAGGCACATAATCCTGTGTTGGATTGGAAGTCTATGTCTGTGACTAGTTGGGGTGTCAGGGGGTTCATAACGATGTTCCTTTGATGTCAATCTCCTCTTCTTCCACTTCTGAAATTCCAGAGTTTTTGTCTGATTTTCAGGATGTATTCGATGAGCCCAAGTCCAGCTCCCTTCCACCGCATAGGGACTGTGATTGTGCGATTGACTTGATTCCAGGCTGTAAGTTTCCTAAGGGCCGACTTTTCAACCTGTCTGTGCCTGAACCTACCGCCATGCGGAGTTATGTTAAGGAGTCTTTGGAGAAAGGACATATTTGGCCATCTTCTTCGCCGTTGGGAGCAGGTTTTTTTTTTGTTGCTAAGAAGGATGGCTCCTTGAGACCCTGTATTGATTATCGCCTCTTGAATAAGATCACGGTCAAGTTTCAATACCCTTTACCTCTGCTTTCCGATTTGTTTGCTAGGATTAAGGGGGCTAGTTGGTTTACTAAGATTGACCTTCGGGGGGCATATAATCTTGTTTGTATTAAGCAGGGTGATGAATGGAAAACTGCGCTTAATACGCCCGAAGGCCATTTTGAATACCTTGTGATGCCATTCGGGCTCTCTAATGCTCCATCTGTTTTTCAGTCCTTCATGCACGATATCTTCTGGACTTATCTTGATAAATTCATGATTGTATATTTGGATGACATTTTAATTTTTTCCGATGATTTGGAGTCTCATGTGAAACAGGTCAGGATGGTATTTCAGATCCTTCGTGATAATGCTTTGTTTGTGAAGGGGTCTAAGTGTCTTTTTGGAGTGCAGAAGGTTTCTTTTTTGGGCTTTATTTTTTCTCCCTCATCTATAGAGATGGATCCGGTTAAGGTTCAGGCCATTCATGATTGGATTCAACCCACATCTGTGAAGAGACTTCAGAAATTTTTGGGCTTTGCTAATTTTTATCACCGTTTCATTGCTAACTTCTCCAGTGTGGTTAAACCCTTGACCGATTTGACGAAGAAAGGCGCTGATGTGACAAATTGGTCCTCTGCGGCTGTCTATGCCTTTCAGGAGCTTAAACGCCGATTTACTTCTGCCCCGGTGTTGCGTCAACCAGATGTTTCTCTTCCGTTTCAGGTTGAGGTTAACGCTTCTGAGATTGGGGCAGGGGCCGTTTTGTCTCAGAGGGATCCTGTTGGTTCCTTGATGAAACCGTGTGCCTTCTTTTCCCATAAGTTTTCGCCCGCTGAACGCAATTATGATGTCGGCAATCGGGAGTTGTTGGCTATGAAGTGGGCGTTTGAGGAGTGGCGACATTGGCTCGAGGGAGCTAAGCACCGTATTGTGGTCTTGACCGATCATAAAAATCTGATTTACCTCGAGTCTGCCAGGCGGCTGAATCCTAGATAGGCTCGATGGTCCTTGTTTTTTTCCCGTTTTGATTTCGTGGTTTCGTATCTTCCGGGTTCTAAGAATATTAAGGCTGATGCCCTCTCTAGGAGTTTTTTGCCTGATTCTCCTGAGGTCCTTGAACCGGTCGGCATTCTGAAAGAAGGGGTGGTCCTTTCTGCCATTGCCCCTGATTTACGACGGGTTCTTCAGGAATTTCAGGCTGACAAACCTGACCACTGTCCAGTGGGGAAACTGTTTGTTCCTGATAGATGGACTAGTAGAGTGATTTCTGAGGTTCATTGTTCTGCGTTGGCTGGCCATCCTGGTATTTTTGGTACCAGAGATTTGGTTGGTAGGTCCTTTTGGTGGCCTTCTTTGTCACGTGATGTGCGTTCTTTTGTGCAGTCCTGTGGGACTTGTGCATGGGCCAAGCCTTGTTGTTCCCGTGCTAGTGGGTTGCTTTTGCCTTTGCCGGACCCTGAGAGGCCCTGGACGCATATTTCTATGGATTTTATTTCTGATCTTCCGGTTTCCCAGAAGATGTCTGTCATCTTGGTTGTTTGTGACCGGTTCTCTAAAATGGTCCATTTGGTGCCTTTGCCTATATTGCCTTCCTCTTCTGATTTGGTTCCGTTGTTTTTTCAGCATGTGGTTCGTTTGCATGGTATTCCGGAGAATATTGTGTCCGACAGACGGTCCCAGTTTGTTTCTCGGTTTTGGCGGGCCTTTTGTGCTAAGCTGGGCATTGATTTGTCTTTTTCTTCCGCATTTCATCCTCAGACAAATGGCCAGACCGAGCGAACTAATCAGACTTTAGAAACTTATCTGAGATGCTTTGAGTCTGCTGATCAGGATGATTGGGTGGCTTTCTTGCCATTGGCCGAGTTTGTCCTTAATAATCGGGCTAGTTCGGCTACCTTGGTTTCGCCATTCTTTTGTAATTTTGGTTTTCATCCTCGTTTTTCTTCGGGGCAGGTGGAGCCTGCTGACTGTCCTGGTGTGGATTCTGTGGTTGACAGGTTGCAGCAGATTTGGGCTCATGTGGTGGACAATTTGGTATTGTCTCAGGAGGAGGCTAAACGTTTTGCTAACCATCGTCGGTGTGTTGGTTCCCAGCTTCGGGTTGGGGATCTGGTCTGGTTGTCTTCCCGTCATGTTCCTATGAAGGTTTCTTCCCCTAAGTTTAAGCCTCGCTTTATTGGTCCTTATAGGATTTCTGAGATTATTAATCTGGTGTCTTTTAGATTGGCCCTTCCGGCTTCTTTTGCTATCCATAATGTCTTCCATAGATCTTTATTGCGGAAATATGTGGTGCCCGTTGTTCCCTCTGTTGATCCTCCGGCCCCTGTGTTGGTTGATGGGGAGTTGGAGTATGTGGTTGAGAAGATTTTGGATTCTCGCTTTTCGAGGCGGAGGCTTCAGTACCTTGTTAAATGGAAGGGTTATGGCCAGGAGGATAATTCTTGGGTTTTTGCCTCTGATGTCCATGCTGCTGATTTGGTCCGTGCCTTTCATCTGGCTCATCCTGATCGGCCTGGGGGCTCTGGTGAGGGTTCGGTGACCCCTCTTCAAGGGGGTGTACTGTTGTGAATTCTGCTCTTGGGTTCCCTCCGGTGGTTGTTGATAGTAATGCAGTTGTCCCTGGGTTGCAATCCTGGGCAGGTGTCCCTGCTGATTGCAGCTCTGACTGGGATATTTAGCTGTGCAGGATTCATTAGCCCTTGCCAGTTGGCCATTGTTCTTGGAGGTTTTGCATCTCTGTCTGGTTCCTTCTGCCCTGCTGCCAAATCAGCAAAGATAAGTGTCTGGTTTTGTTTCTACAGCACACATGCTGTGTGCTTTACAATTCAGTACTATTCAATGTTTTTTCTTGTCCAACTTAGACTGTGTTTGGATATTTCAGTCAAGTTGGATTCTCAGGAGATGCAGATATACATTCCATGTCTTTAGTTAGATGGTGGAATTTTTGTATTATCTGCTGTGGATATTTTTAGGGTTTTAATACTGTCCTATCCTTTCCTATTTAGCTAGCGTGGCCTCTTTTGCTAAATCCTGATTTCTGCCTGCGTGTGTCTTTCCTCTAATACTCACAATCAATATTTGTGGGGGGCTGCCTATACTTTGGGGTTCTGCTCTGAGGCAAGATAGAATTCCCATTTCCATTTATAGGGGTATTTAGTCCTCCGGCTGTGTCGAGGTGTCTAGGATGTGTTAGGTACACCCCACGGCTACTTCTAGTTGTGGTGACAGTTTAGGGTTTGCAGTCAGTATAGGTTCCACCTACTCCTGAGAAAGTCTCATGCGGCTCCAAGGTCACCGGATCATAACAGTATATATACAGTGCCTTGCGAAAGTATTCGGCCCACTGGAACTTTTCAACCTTTTCCCACATATCATGCTTCAAACATAAAGATACCAAATGTAAATTTTTGGTGAAGAATCAACAACAAGTGGATCACAATTGTGAAGTTGAATGAAATTTATTGGTCATTTTACATTTTTGTGGAAATTCAAAAACTGAAAAGTGGGGTGTGCAATATTATTTAGCCCCTTTAACTTGATACTTTGTTGCGCCACCTTTTGCTGTGATTACAGCTGCAAGTCGCTTGGGGTATGTCTCTATCAGTTTTGTACATCAAGCGACTGAAATTCTTGCTCATTCTTCCTTGGCAAAGAGCTCGAGCTCAGTGTGGTTTGATGGAAATCGTTTGTGAACAGCAATTTTCAGCTCTTTCCACAGATTCTCGATTGGATTGAGGTCTGGACTTTGACTTGGCCATTCTAACACCTGGATACGTTTATTTGTGAACCATTCCACTGTAGATTTTGCTTTATGTTTGGGATCATTGTCTTGTTGGAAGACAAATCTCTGTCCCAGTCTCAGGTCTTTTGCATACTCCAACAGGTTTTCTTCAAGAAAGGTCATGTATTTGGCTCCATCCATCGCCCCATGAATTTTATTCATCTTCCCTGTCCCTGCTGAAGAAAAGCAGGCCCAAACCATGATGCCGCAACCACCATGTTTGACAGTAGGGATGGTGTGTTCATTTGTAGTAGTTTAAGGAACCCCCCATAGGCAGACCCTGTAATCCAAAGCAACACCCCATAGGCAAACCCTGAAGTAAAAGGCAGCCCCTAATAGGCAAACCCTGTAGTATAAGACAGCACCCCATAGGCAGACCCTGTAGCATAAGGCAGCACCCCATAGGCAGACCCGGTATTAAGGCAGCCCCCCATAGGCAGACTCTGTAGTATAAGGCAGCCCCCCATAGGCAGACTCTGTAGAATAAGGCAGCCCCCTATAGGCAGACTCTGTAGTGTAAGGCAGTCTCCATAGGCAGACTCTATAGAACAAAGCCGGCAACCTTAAAAGGTATACTCTATAGCACAAGGCATCCCTCATAGGCAGACTCTGCAGTATAAGGAAACTCCCCATAGGCAGACCCTCTAATACAAAGCAGCACCCCATAGGCAGACCCTGTAGTATAAGGCAGCCCCCATAGGCAGACTCTGTAGTAAAGGCAGCCCCCAGAGGCAGACCCTGTAGTATACGACAGTGCCCCATAGGCAGACTCTGTAGTATAAGGCAGCCCCCATAAGCAGATTCTGTAGTATAAGGCAGCCCCCATAGGCAGACTCTGTAGTATAAACCAGCCCCCATAGACAGACTCTATAGCATAAGGTAGCCCCATAGGCAGACTCTGTAGCATAAGGCATCCCCATAGGCAGACTCTATAGCTCAAGGCAGCCCTCATAGGCATACTCTATAGCACAAGGCATCCCCCATAGGCAGACTCTGTAATAAGGCAGCCACCTATAGGCAGACTCTATAGTATAAGGCAGCCCCCCATAGGCAGACTCTGTAGTATAAGGCAGCCCCCATAGGCAGACTCTGTAGTATAAGGCATCCCCCCATTATGCAGACTCTGTAGTATAAGACAGCCCCCATAAGAATAAATAATAAATAAATAAATACTCACCTCTCACCCCATGCAGCTTTACATGAACACCCGATCCTTACACTATGGCTGGTCCGAACAACGAAAACAATTGTTACCATCCACCTCTCGTGTCTCCCCTTTTTCCTCATAGTTTGTACGCTTGCGAGCAGGGCCCTCACTCCTCTTGGTATGTGTTTTGAACAGTGATTATGGTTATGCTGTAATGTCTATTGTCTGTACAAATCCCCTCTATAATTTATAAAGCGCTGCAGAATATGTTGGCGCTATGCAGCCGATACAGCAGATTCTGCGATGACAGGCAGGGGCCCACTGCTGGCACCGGGTCTCCTGCCTGCTCAGGGGCCACATAACGGCCCGGCGGCAGAGCAGGTAGATCAGTTCTCCCTGCTCTGCCGCAGAATGTAATTGTATCGGTGCAATGTAGCTCTGGGTGGGCCCCCTCAGGGCCCCTCTGCCCTTCCGTTAGCTATGCTACTGGTTAGTCTGATATGAAATATGGATCAAAATAGTGCATGGTGCAATTTTATTTACATGTGGACCATCCGTTCCTATATATAACCTTCATATGAACTAACAGGTTGACATGCATTTGTCAGTGTGATGTCCATATGTTACCTGTTTTGCATACAGACAGCACACATATGCTTAACCCCTTAATGACCAAATCAAATTTTAGAAATCTGACCACTGGTAAAAACTCTGGAACGCTTCAACTGATCCTGAGAATACTTTTTCGTGACATATTGCACTTCATGTTAGCGGTAAAGTTTGGTGGATATTATTTGCGTACATTTATGAAAATATCAAAATTTTGACAAAAAAATGAAAATTTCAAAATTGTCAAACTTTAAATTTTGTATACCCTTAAATCAGATAGTTCTAAAACACAAAATAAATAATAAATAACATTTTCCATATGTCTACTTTACATCATTCTCATTTCTTCCACAAATTTACAAAACCTGTTTCTTTAGGGACCTATTAAGATTTAAATGGACTTTGAGGGGCCTATGTACTGGAAACTCCCCAAAAGTGAGGTCATTTTAAAAACTGTACCCCTCAAATACTTCAAAACTGTTGTTGGGAAATTATTTAACCCTTCTGGTGCTACAAAGGAATTAATGCAATTAGGTGGAATAAAAAAAATTAATGTTACCTCTAAAATCTTGCTTTAGCCCCAATTTTTTCACTTTTTAACATAAAAAATGGACCACACAGTTTGTTACCCATTTTCTTATGAGCACGGCAATACCCCACATGTAATCAAAAAGTTCAATTTAGACAAAAGGAAGAGCTCGGAGCAGAAGGAGCAAGATTTGAATATTGGAACACAAATTAGTCTGAAAGAGACGTCTGGCACCATGTCGCATTTGCAGGGCCCCCAAGGTGCCTAAACAGCAGAAACCCCCACAAGTGCAAACATTTTAGAAACTACACCCCTTAAGGATTTTATCCAGAGGTATAGTAAGCATTTTGAACCCACAGGTATTACATAGAATTTGATGACATTAGGTTGTCATATTTCACAAAAATCTTACTTTAGCCCCAAATTTCTCAGTTTTGCAAGAGCTAAAAAGCAAAAATGTGGACAACACAGTTTGTTACCCACTTTCTTACAAGCACGACAATATCCCACATGTAGTCAAAAAGTTCTGTTTGGACCAACAGCAGGGCTTGGAAGGGAAGGGGCACAATTTGAATTTTGGAACAGGAATTTGTCTCAATTTGGAATAGATTGTCATATTTGCTGAGCCGTATGGTTCAAGAGCAACAGAAATCCGCCATAAATTTATTTTTTGTAAATTGTACCCTCTAATGTATTTATCTAGGGAGGCACTGAGTAGTTTGATATCATCATTTTTATGCAGTTGATGCAACACAAGTTTGAAAAACTATAATTTGCATTTTTTTCATTGTCACGTTCATAACTCTTTTTTGTACATTCTGAGGAACACACGTCCAATTTTACTGCACTAGTTTTTGTACTAATTGTCGGTGTACACATGGTACCCTTGATGAAGGAATGGCATCATTAGTTCCCAGATAATTTTTCCTGGGATGCCAATTGTCTGGTTTCAGTTTGGTGGGTTTATTTGACAGACCCTACATTTGTATATTGGAAAAATCCATGTGTACCCTGTTGTACTCCCACATATTTTGTACAATTTTATGCCTTATTTGGCATGCTTAGAGGGGATAAACTGGTGGAATGACAGACGGCCCTTGAAACTCATGAGGGACTCGCCGACTTCAACATTTTGCTCTGGGGTATAGGAATTTAGAAATTAATCTTTTAGGAGGGAAATTATGGGTCTCAATTAGTGATGGGCGAGCACTAAAATGCTTGGGTGCTCGTTGCTCGGGTCAAGCAAATTCAAATTGGAATACTCAGGTACTCGACCCAAGCAACAAGCCCAATGTGAGTCTATGGGAGTATTTTTACCGCGATCCCCCTGGGGGTCCTTTTAAGGTCTAAAAACATCTGGAAATGATGGAAACACTGCGCAAATGACACAGGAACATCATGGCACCCAGATACATGACGATGGAGTTTTCCAGGACCAAATAAACCCTATAATAATAGAGTGGGACTTTGCTTTATTCTGGGACTTGTGGAAGAAAACGGGGTTGCCTGCTTGCTCGGGTGACAGCCAGGTTGCTCCTACAGAAACCTTGCCACAGGCCGCAGGTGGCGGGTTTCCCTTTTGTGTGCTTGTTGGCAATGAGGGTGAGGTAGCATTCCTGAAGGCCAACATCCCTGAGATGGAGGTGTCTAGGGAAAATTTTGGAAGCACCTAACTTGGACTTAACTCTGAAAGGGTCATTTGATATTGTCACTGTACTCAATGGTGTTGCTCAAGAGCTGGGGACCGACACCTGATATTCATTTTTTGCCTTTAATGGGGAATTACTGTATTGGGTCACCAGCAGAGAGGTGAGGTAATCGACAAGTTATGGATGTCAAGGCCCTACAGACACAAGGTGTTAGACATGTCCCATACTCATGTGTTAGGTGGTCATCTGGGGCTAGAAAAAAAGCAGGAATGGATCTTCCAGAGGTTTTACTGGCCTATTTGTCACTGAGAAATCATGAGTAGTTCCTGTGCCACCTGCTAGTTGACCTCCCCAGTGGCTCATATCCATAGCCACTTAGTGCCGCTGCCCATCATTGGGGTCCTGTTTGATAGCATAGCCATGGATCTATTGGGACCCCTGGTTAAGTATGCCAGATGGCATCAGTATATCCCAGTGGTAATGGACTATGCTATATGGTATCCAGAGGCTGTACCACTATGAAACTCCTCCTCCACCAAGTGTATAGCTCAGGAGTTGGTCCACATCCTTTCAAGAATGGGGTTGCATAAGGAGATCTTAAGGGACCAAGGGACTCCATTCATGTCAAAAGCCAATCAGAGAATTGTGCAAAACTCTGCAAATCACACATCTCAGGACCTCAGTTTACCATCCACAGATGGACATTTGGTGGAAAGATTTAATAAAAGCTTGGAGACCATGTTAAAGAAGGTCATAGAGAAGTACGGCTGAGACTCGAACTGTCTATTGTTATACATTTTATTATCATCAGAGAAGTCACATAGGTCTCTACTTCTCCTATTTGAACTGTTGTATGGCTGATACTCACGTGGATTCTTGATTGTAGTGAAGTAGACCTGGGAGGCAGAGTCTACAGGAGTGTAATTGAACATATGGCCCAGACGTAAGAGAGAATTGCAGAGGTGATGCCCATTGTGAAAAAACATCCCCACAAAGTACAAGAGACACAGTTGAGGGCGTACAATAGATCAGCATGGGTGAAACATTTGAACCCTGAGAATCGGGTACTGGTATCTACTGTGGAGAGCAAATTTCTGGCCATGTGGCAGGGCCAGTATGAAGTAGTTGAAAAGGTTGACAATATCAACTATAAAGTCCACCAACCAGGTGGAGAGAAGGAAGCCTTACCAGGTGTACCACATCAATGTGATTAAGCCATGGCAAACCTGTGGAAGATCTGTATTTGGCTAAGTCTGAAACCATAATGAAAGAGGAGGTCAAGGTGGCATAGTCGCTGTCATGTGCCCAAAAGCAGCAGTGCTGAGAGCTGCTACATCAGAACAGAGACCCTTTCTCAGAATTACTGGGATGTTCTCAGATCATATAGCATGAAGTTCTCACGGAGCCTCATGTTCAGGTAAACTTGAAACCATATTGGATTCCTGAAGTCTGATGAGAGGTGATCTGATCTCAAAATAGGTGAAGCAAACGCTGAGCCTAGGAGTTATTGAAGAGTCCATAGAGGCTCATCCAATCCCATAGTCTTAGTGATGAAACCAGATGGAGAATGGCAGTTTTGCAATGACTATAGGAAGCTGAATGAGATCTCTAAGTTATCCATATAACTATACATATCCAGATCCCCATGTCGATGAACTGATTGAAAGGCTAGGGCCAACCATTGACCTCATGAAAGGGTATTGCCAAATTCCCTTGTCCCAAGACCTCAAATGAGAATGTGGTCTTCTCAATGCCAGACAGATGTTTCCAGTACAATAGGATGCCATTTGGGATGCAAGGATCTCCAGCCACCTTTCAGACAGCCATGGACTGGATCACAGGAGGTGAATGGGGAAGAGCATTCTATAATGTATCTAAGTCAAAAGCTCTACCTGTGAAAAGAACTACTCCATAGTGAAGAAGGAATGTTTGGCCATCGAGTGGGGGTTGGACACTGTAAGGTATTTGTGCGTATTACTGCACCTGCTCTGTGGCATGGTAGCTGTGCTCCTCTTAGTGCCCTACATAATAACGCTCAGCACTGTGCCCCTTATATAGTAAAATGTCCCCCTCATACTCTCTATGTAAGGTACTAGCAGGAACGCGGGGTGCAGTGACAAGCACGAGGCAGAGCAAGTGTTAACAGATTTTATATATGAATATGTCTCAACAGTAAATACTCCATGCAGGGAGTAAGGGGGCACAACTATACAGGCCCACAAAGTGTATATAGCAATAAAGTATCTACAATGGATGAAATGATGGGTTAACTTATCAATCTCTGGTTCCTGGAGGATGGTGGCAGGAAAATCCCACGATGGTGCCGTAGGTGGCGCGTGAAGTCTCTTAGTTGGTCCTGAAGGAAAGTGTAGCACTGTTCTTCTTTCCTGTGGTCTTGGGATCCTGGTATGAGATGCTGAATGGGGAAAGGTCTGCTGAATGTCTAAAGGTATACACAGTTCCAGACTGGAGGCCACATTATCACCACTACAAACCGTGTGCAACGCCGGACCAGCGCTGCAAGGAGGGAAAGAAGGTGTCAGATGTACCGACCTGTTAGTGCTGTTAAGTTTGGAGAGTAACGGGGAATTGGTCTCGGGGAATGCACAGTCTATATGTATGGGGGGTGGGACGCTGCAAAGCAATTCTGTCAATTGGCGTCAGGCAGCGGAGAGGGAGTTAACCTTCTGCTGTAGAGCATGCTGAGTCCCCGCCAAAAACCCCGTTTCCGCTTGCGCAGTCTCTTTTATCTCACCCACACCCCCAGCAGTCATGTGCAAAGGTCTACTCTGGTCAGAAAGTGCTTCCCCCGGCAACAAGTGACAGTCCCGACAGTTCCGGCCCGGACACACAAGACATACAAGATCTAATCTGGTCCATCTTCCTACATCTAGATGATACTACAGACAGGAGCCAGCCCTTAGAGTTTGCTGTGACTGTATGTGAGCACAGCTGCAGTGTCCATGTAGAGACACTGAGTTTAAAGGGAACCTGTCAACAGGATTGTGCATAGTAACCTACACACACTGTCAAATCGGCACCATTATACTGAATAAAATGATACCTGGACTGATGAAATTCATCTTATTGTTGTTTCTTAATCTTTATTTTGAGCTTATAGTTAATGAGATTCTCGTGCCCTAAGGTGGGGTTGGTGTATGTGGTGCTCTGATTATATATTCATAATGCAGACCCCTAGTTGAATGCCAGCACATACTAAAAAAAAAAAAAAAGCTTCGGCAGGCAGGTGCTGGCCGTGGCAGCTGCACTGCAGCATAATCACATGTTTACTAAGCACTTAATTCCTTTTGCTTATTTAATTGAGTGAGGGAAAAAAGTCAATTTGAAAATGGTGCCCGCCGCACCTGCGCAGTAGCAGGTATCGGTGTTATAGAGATCTGATAGCTGCTATTGCGCAGGAATCAGCAGTGCTATCTTGTTGAAGAGGAAATAAAGAAAAAAAAAAAGATTTCCTCCTCCACCCGTGCCTGCGTAATAACAGCTATCGGCGATCTCCAAGAGTTGTTACTGTGCAGGCATGGGCGACGCCATCTTGAAGGAGGACATGTTTTTTTTCTTCTCCAGCAAGATGGCGCTGCCGGCGCCTGCGCAATAGCAGCTATCAGATCTCAATGACATCAATAACACCGCAATTTTCAAACTTTTAATTTTTATGCCCTTAAATCAGAGACTTATATCGCACAAAATAGTTAATAAATAGCATTTCCCACATGTCTACTTTACATCAGCACAATTTTGGAACCAAAATTTTTTTTTAGGAAGTTATAAGGGTTAAATTTTTACCAGCGATTTCTCATTTTTACAACAAAATTTGCCAAGGCATTTTTTTAGGGACCACCTCACATTTGAAGTGACTTTGAGGGGTCTATATGACAGAAAATGCCCCAAAATGACAACATTCTAAAAACTGCACCCCTCAAGGGGCTCAAAACCACATTCAAGAATTTTATTAACCCTTCAGGTGCTTCACAGGCATTTTTGGAATGTGGAAGAAAAAAATAAACATTTACTTTTCTTTCACAAATATTTTCCTTTAGACCTATTTTTTTCTTACTTTTGCAAGGGTAACATGAAAAAATGGACCATACATTTTGTTGTGCAATTTCTCCTGAGCATGCCGATACCCCATATGTGTGGGAAGTCTGCTGTTTGGGCACACGGCAGGGAAAGAGAGCCACTTCACTTTTTGAACGTAAAATTTGCTGGCATAATTAACGGTTGCCATGTTGTGTTTGAAAGCCCCTGATGTGCCTACACAGTGGAAACCCTCAAAAGGTGATGCCATTTTGGAAACTAGACCCTTTAGGGAACTTATCTAGATGTGTATTGAGCACCTTGAACCCACAGGTGCTTCACAGAAGTTTATAACGTTAAGCCGTGAAAATAAAAAACATCTAATTTTTCAAAGATAAATCTTTTTTAGCTCCAAATTTAGCATTTTCATAAAGGCAACAAGAAATTGCTCCATACAATTTGTTGTGCAATTTCTCCTGAGTATGCAGATACCCAATATGTCGAGGAAAACAACTGTTTGGGTACACGACAGGGCTTGGAAGTGAAAGAGCACCATTTGACTTTTTTAATTCAAAATTTTATGGAATAATTAGCGGTTGCCATGTTGCGTTTTTAGAGCCCCTGATGTGCCTAAACAGTGGAAAACCCCCCATGTTTGAAAACTAGACCCCTTTGTGACCTTATCTAAATGTGTATTGAGCACCCTGAACCCCCAGGTGCGTCACAGAAGTTTATAACGTGAACATAAAAAAATCTATTTCATCCCACAAAAAATATTTTTAGCTACAAATTTTGTATTTTCACAAAGGCAAAAGGAGAAAATGGACGCCAAAGTTTGTTGTGCAATTTCTTCTGTGTTCACCGAAACCCCATATGTTGTCAAAAACTCTTGTTTGAGGGTGCCATGTTACATTGGCAGAGCCCCTCAGGTGCCAGAACAGCAGAACCCCATTTTGGAAATTATAACTCTTTGGGAATTTATCTACAGATATATTGATGATTTTGACTCCATGGGTGTTTCCAGAAGCAGGCAGCAGTGGATGAGGCTGAGTGAAAATCGCAAACTACAGTAGTAGTGACCAGAATGCTGTAATGACAAGTACATTGCAGTAACCAGTACATTATACCCAGTTCATGCTTCTGGAGACAAGCACCTGTAAATTAGGTGGGCTCTCATCAGTACAGAAATGCAAAACGTGGGCTCTAAATGTTGTTTAGGCACACTGGGGCTTAGAAGGGAGGGAGGGCATTTGCATTTGGGAGCGGATAATATGCTGAATTTCTTTTGGGGATCGAGTAGCCATTTCACTTTTCCAGAGCCTTTGTACTACCAGTAACATGGATGCCCCCTATAATTCAGTTAACAGATGACAAATCTGAGTGGGGACTTGCTTTTTTGTGGATTGAGTTGAAGCGTTTATTGGAAACATTTTATGTAACGTTTGGGATCACATTTATCTGAGCACTTACTTTGGAGTTGCCATCTAAATCTCCAAGTGACGTGACAGATGAAACCCCTGGCTGATCCAATCACTATAATGAGGCAGCAGAGTTACTCTGGACTCCACCTGGTCTCTGTTCAGAAGTGCACAAAACTGTGGCCAACGGCACTTTTATGCAATCCTAAAAAGACGGACACCGCCGGATCACAGGTCCTATGGTGGCGTCCACAGTGCCTCCATCTGCCTCATTATAAGGAATTTTCCACTGAGGGTTCTGTCTAAATCACCTATTTCAGAGATTTACATGGAAACCCTGGTGTAAGCTCTCAGCGCAGAGCGCAGGATAAATGTGTGCCAAGGCTTACTGCGATCTTTGGGAGGCAGAATGAAAAAATCAACAGCATGTGAAGAATTGGTTTTATTTATTTTTTACGCCGTTCCTCGTGTGGTATAAGTGATTAGGCGACTTTATCTTTTGGGTCGGTGTGATTACAGAGACACCAGGTTTATATTGGGTTTTTAAGTTTGACTGCTGTCACACACTAAAAGACGCTTTTTAATGCGAAAACCAGTTTTTGCATCATCATACGTATTTTGAGAGCTATAATTTTTTCATATTTTTCCCGACAGAGTATAGGACGAGCTGACATTTTTATTGGTACCATTTATGGGCACATGACATTTTTTGATCGCTTTCTATTCTGATTTTTGGGAGACGGAATGAACACATACCAGCAATTCAGAAGCCATTACAGCCTGGGCCACCCCACAAACCAAGAAGCAGGTACTGTCCTTCCTGGGTACGGCTGGCTACTATAGGAGGTTTGTACCAAACTACAGTGATCTGGCCAAACCGTTAACAGATCTGACCAGGAAGAGACTTCCTAAAATTGTCTCCTGGAGTCCTCAGTGTGAGGAATCATTTTCTGCCCTAAAGTCAGCATTGGTTAGTTCACCCGTCCTGCAGGCCCCAGATTTCACTCGCCGGTTTGTAGTGCAGACAGATGCCAGCACCTATGGGTTGGTGAGGTTCTCAGCCAGGTGAACCAACAAGGTGAGGAGCACCCAATTCTGTACCTAAGCAGGAAACTCCTGCCCAGAGAAGTGGCTTATGCCACCATTGAAAAAGAATGTCTGGCAATTGTGTGGGCTCTGCAGAAGCTGCAACCATACCTCTATGGGCTCAACTTCACCGTGATCACAGATCATAACCAATTGAGTTGGCTCACCAGAGTAGTTGGGGACAATGGGAAATTGCTTAGATGGAGTTTGATACTTCAGCAATATGATTTCACAATTCATCACAAGAAGGGAGTTGATCATGGCAATGCTGATGGCCTTTCTCGCCAAGATGGGGCAGAACCAGATACGTGCTCGGGAGCTGACCTGTAAGTCAACCCCCATGCACGTTCATAAGGAGGGAGGTGTGGTGAAATATGTGTATATCTACTATATAATTGTCTAAGGGGTACTTCCGTCTGTCTGTCCCGGATATTCATTGGTTGCAGCCTCTGTCTGTTATGGAAATCCAAGTCGCTGGTTGGTCGTGGCAAAACGCCCACGACCATTGCCACGACCAATCAGCGACGGGCACAGTCCGGCGGCAACATGGCCGCTCCTTCCTTCCCCGCAGTCAGTGCCCCCTCCATACTCCCCCCCAGTCAGCGCTCACACAGGGTTAATGGCAGCGTTAACCGACTGCGCTATGCCGCGGTGTAACGCACTCGGTTAACGCTGCTATTAACCCTGTGTGACCAACGTTTTACTATTGATGCTGCCTATGCGACATCAATAGTAAAAATATCTAATGTTAAAAATAATAATAAAAAATAAAAAATCGTTATATACTCACCGTCTATCGGCCCCTCGGATCCACAACAGGCCTTTCCCGCTCGCGACGCTCCAGTAACCGGTCCATGCTGCGATCTCGCGAGATGATGACGTAGCTGTCTCGCGAGACCTCTATGTCATCATCTCGTGAGACCGCAATGCATTCTTGAGGCCGGAGCGCATGAGGAGCATCGGTAACCACTTTGCTTGGATCCGGGGGCTCCGGAAGGTGAGTATATAACAATTTTTTATTTTAATTCTTTATTTAACAGGGATATGATGCCCACATTGCTATATACTACTTGGGCTGGGCAATATACTACGTGGGCTGGGCAATATACTACATGGGCTGGGCAATATACTATGTGGGCTGTGCTATATACTACATGGGCTGTGCTATATACTATGTGACTGGGCAATATACTATGTGACTGGGCAATATACTAAGTGGCTGGGCAATATACTACATACTATGTCGCTGGGCAATATACTACGTGGCTCTGTGCTGTATACTACGTGGCTGGGCAATATACTACACGTCTGGGCAATATACTACGTCACTGGGCAATATACTACGTGACTGGGCAATATACTACGTGACTGGGCAATATGCTACGCAACTGGGCAATATACTACGTGGCTGGGCAATATACTACGTCACTGGGCAATATACTACGTGGCTGTGCTCTATACTACGTGGACATGCATATTATAGAATCCCCGATGCGTTAGAATCGGGCCACCATCTAGTATATATATATGTGTGTAGTGACATATGTCTAGGGTTAAATGTGTGACTAGTGATAATGTAACATCTGTCCTGAAGGCAATTCGCACCTAGGTGTTAATCGCCCGTGTATTCGATGAGTGGTGGCAGCGTTTATGAGCGGGTGTGTGATTTATGCTCCCATTACAGCATAGGACAGAGGTTGAATGCTGGACTGAGTGGGAGATAGATTAACCCTTGTAGGCACATCCCCAAGTCACGTGTGAGAGCAGGCACGTGACGAATAAGTGGCACCACAGAGAAGGGATCTGTGACAGCGTTATATTGCACTTTTTGTTTGACGATATGATGATAAAGCATTGTTTTTGACTCATTTATTATTTATGTATTTTACAGTGTTCACTGAAGGGGTTAACTAGTGGGACAGTTTTATAGAGGGGTCATTACGGACGCGGCGATTCCAAATATGTGTACTTTTATTGTTTTTATTTACATAAATACATTTATTTATTGGAAAAATATTTATTTATTTTTCTTTAATTAGGGATTTAAAAAAAAAAAAAAAATATATATACTTTCTAAAAAAAAATTTTTTGCTTTTTTTTTTTTTACAATGTCCCAGGATGGTACATTACTATTTTACATCAGATCGCTGATCTGACACACTGCACAGTATCAGATCAGCGATCTGACAGTCAGGGAAGAAGGCATGCCGGCACCTGCTCTCAGCAGGCACTCACAAGCCACCTTCCCTGCAGGACCCAGAAGGACCTCTCGGCCATCTTTGAGTCGGGGTCTCTATGGACACCATCAGGCACCGCGATCGCATCAAGTTGTCCTGATGGAAGCGGGCAGGGAGCCCCCTTCCTGCACGATGCCCATCTATATTGATGTCACTATTGACTGCAGCATCAGAGGGGTTAAATAACTGCAATCACGGCTAGCACTGATCATAGGCATTGCTGTGGTGTGTCAGATGTCACATACAGCTGACACCAACACGCGATCTCCACAGTGCTCAGAGTTAGGCTGTGTGATCGTGCTGCCATACTAGCACTGCGGTTTGTGGGAACGCACCTCCCACAGAACAGTACTAGTACGGCGCATGTCGGGAAGGGGTTAACAGAATGACAAACGGCTGACCACCGTTTTGCAGAATTAGCATGAAGCAAATGGCAAACAGTTCAAACTCGGGAATACAATTTTTGGGTGAAATTCAAGGCAAATTCAATTTACTTTATTTCACTCATCTCCATCGTTTAGTAAGTAAAACACATATTGATCAATATAAAAACTCGTTTTACTGAAAAGAGTGAGAAATAAGGTTGTGATCATTCTTTTCTCCATCATTGGAGACCACCAGAGCGGTTACTGCTGGAGCAACAGCAGTAAGAGCAGATGATTGCATCTCATTTTATTATTTTATAACCATCCTTGCCTTTTGACATAACATTTTGGTAAGTCGGGTAACACCTTTGATTTTTGCTGCTTTTTTGCTTCAGGTAACTTGGATTTCTATGTACAATTGTTTCTCATTAAGTTGTGTTTTTATTAGTGATTGAAAGAAAATATAAAATATATACAATATCCAGGTTAAAGTAAAGGATTTGTTATAGCAGGAATTCAGTGAGTAAAAAATAGTGGCAGTCATTACGCTTCTTTTATCCATATTGCCATTTAGACAACCGTTTAGCTGGGAAGGAGAACTGGATTAACCCCCGGAGAACTGCTGATGAAAAGTTGCCTGATGACAAACCTCCAGTTAAAATAATCTGGTCATATGTCTTTGAAGTTACCGTATATTTTTGACTACCAATGATGCTTCCCCCAAACCACACGTGTATCTTGACCTGCAGTAGCTTATGAGCATGCCTACAGCATGGTTACGGTAACCCAAGGCCTATGTGGCAAATATTTCTAGGCACATTCATGTGTGGTTTTTTAAAGTAACTGTAAAGCCTTGTACTTATGATCTGAACTTGTGATGCCCAATGGACTTGGTCTAAGATCTAAGTTCCTAAGAAGTCTGATCTCATTCTGAACACGTCTTCGGGTGAGTTAGAGCCAAGGAAGTCTTAGTGTATAGAAAGTTTCCCCGTGTTTTCTGCTTATCAGGCTGTTCTTTTAATGAGGTGTTCTTGGCTGCTTTTCTGTCTTAAAATGTTGTTATTTTCCTTTTTTTTCTCTTTTTCTTTTTTGTGTGTGTGTCTGTGTAGGGACTTTGGAGCTCTCAGGCTGGGAGGGTTGTTAAGTGAGTTGAAAGGCCTTTTGGTGCAAAGAGAGATGAAGCAGGCGAGTCAGGATCAGTAAAACACCTCTAAATAATGAAAGATAAACACCCAATTGAGCTCTGCTTCATCCTTCTGCATGAAAGCCAGTGACAAGGACTTAAGCCGGTATAAGAGCAGTGCTAATGATCTGGAAACCCAGGCAGGAGAAGGGGATTAGCTAGTAATTTATAAACAGATAAAATAAAGAATGTGTCACTGCATGGAAGCAGTTAGCGGCACAAATAAATAAGTTTATGTTTCTTAGGAAGAAAAGGAATGCTAATAGATTTTGCATGTGGATATGCTCATCATCTTAGTATCTGCCATTGGAACAAACAAGGGGATATATGCAGAAAATTATATACGACTTATACAACTAATTTGGTAAATAGAGCTTCACCGGAGTTATTAGATTTGTGGCCATAAACATAAAGTGATGGACTCTTACCAGAGCCATAGTGGCAGTTATACAAAGACATGGGAAAGAGAAGCCTTTTATTTTTGGGTGACTATTATAATAAATCGTCTTCATAAAGCTCGCCTCCTCGCGTCCCTTTTTCCAGTTGTGGTGCAGTTATATATTTTTAATAATTGTTTTATATTAAACTTTTGCTTTTTTTAAAAACAGAAGTAAAGCTTTCCGTAAGGAGGATCATGCAAATAATGCATTAGCAGATAGAATAATAATAACTTACACAATTGGATGTGTTTACATAAAATGTCCCTGTGCTAAGATAATCTTATAGATGGCCCCTGCTGTGTACTGTGTAATGGCTGTGTCTGATTGTACAGGGACATGGTCTGATCATACCACAGCTCCTGGGCTGGGGGGAAGCAAAAGAGAACATACAGACATTATAGCAGGGGATCACAGCTGACTATTCCTGTGAGGTAAAACATTTCCCTGCAGGTTTTTAAGCAATGTTTTACTTCAAAGAAAGAATCTTTTGTGATCCCCTGTTGTAACGTTAGTATAGTTTTTTTTCTTCCCCACTGTCCATCAGCTGTGGTATGATCAGACCATGTTCCTGCATTGTCAGACACAGCCATTACACAGTACATGCATGGGCACAATAACCCCTTAACCCCCAAGGGTGGTTTGCACGTTAATGACCGGGCCAATTTTTACAATTTTCTGACCACTGTCCCTTTATGAGGTTATAACTCTGAAACGCTTCAACAGATCCTGATGATTCTGACATTATTTTATTGAGACATATTGTACTTCATGATAGTGCTAAAATTTCTTTGATATAACTTGCGTTTATTTGTGAAAAAAATGGAAATTTGGCAAACATTTTGAAAATTTAGCAATTTTCAAAAATTAAATTTTTATGCCCTTAAATCACAGAGATATGTCACACAAACTACTTAATAAGTAACATTTCCCCCATGTCTACTTTACATCAGCACAATTTTGGAACCACATTTTTTTTTGTTAGGGAGTTATAAGGGTGTGTGTCCACATTCAGGATTGCATCAGGATTTGGTCAGGATTTTACTCAGGTAAAATCCTGACCAAATCTGCACCTGAGGTCACTAGCAGGTCACCTGCGTTGTCCTTGCTTTGTTTCAGCAATGCAAGGTCATGCTGCTTTCTTAAAAGACGTGCCGCATGTCCGTTTCCGCGGGTCTGTTGCATGCGGTTTTTACTGCATAGTGGAGACGGGATTTCATGAAATCCCCTCCACTATGCTGTAACATCTGGACACTGCGTGTTTTATGCTGCGGCTCAACGCAGCGTCAAATACGCAGCGTTTCCTGAACGTGGAAACATACCCTAAGGGTTAAAACTTGACCAGCAATTTCTCATTTTTTCAACACCATTTTTTTTAGGGAATACATCACATTTGAAGTCACTTTAAGGGGTTTATATGATAGAAAATAACCAAGTGTGATGCCATTCTAAAAACTGCACCCGTCAAGGTGCTCAAAACCACATTCAAAAAGTTTATTAACCCTTCAGGTGTTTCACAGGAATTTTTGGAATGTTTACAAAAAAGGAACATTTTAACTTTTTTCACAAAAAATTTACTTCAGCTCCAATTTGTTTTATTTTACCAAGGGTAACAGGAAACATTGGACCCCAAAAGTTGTTGTACAATTTGTCCTGAGTATGCTGATTTCCCATATGTGGGGATAAACCACTGTTTGGGCGCATGGCAGAGCTCGGAAGGGAAGGAGCGACGTTTGACTTTTCAATGCAAAATTGACTGGAATTGAGATCGGATGCCAAGTCGCGTTTGGAGAGCCCCTGATGTGCCTAACCATTGAAACCCCCATATTTGACACCATTTTGGAAAGTAGACCCCCTAAGGAACTTATCTAGATGTGTGGTGAGAACTGTGAACCCCCAAGTGCTTCACTACAGTTTATAACGCAGAGCCGTGAAAACAAAAAATCCTTTTTTTCCACAAAAATTATTTTTTAGCCCCCAGTTTTGTATTTTCCCAAGGGTAATAGGAGAAACTGGACCACAAAAGTTGTTGTCCAATTTGTCCTGAGTACGCTGATACCCCATATGTGGTGGGAACCACCGTTTGGGCGCATGGCAGAGCTCGGAAGGGAAGGAGCGTCGTTTGGAGTGCAGACTTAGATGGATTGGTCTGCAGGCGTCACATTGCATTTGCAGAGCCCCTGATGTACCTAAACAGTAGAAACCCCCACAAGTGACCCCATATTGGAAACTAGACCCCCCAAGGAATTTATCTAGATGTGTTGTGAGAACTTTGAATCCCCTAGTGTTTCACTACAGTTTATAACGCAGAGCCATGAAAATAAAAAAATCTCTTTTTTTCCACAAAAATTATTTTTTAGCCCCCAGTTTTGTATTTTCCCAAGGGTAATAGGAGAAATTGGACCACAAAAGTTGTTGTCCAATTTGTCCTGAGTACGCTGATACCCCATATGTGGGGGGAACCACCATTTAGGCGCATGGCAGAGCTCGGAAGGGAAGGAGCCCCGTTTAGAGTGCAGACTTAGATGGATTGGTCTGCAGGCGTCACGTTGCATTTGCAGAGCCCCTGATGTACCTAAACAGTAGAAACCCCCACAAGTGACCCCATATTGGAAACTAGACCCCCCAAGGAATTTATCTAGATGTGTTGTGAGAACTTTGAATCCCCAAGTGTTTCACTACAGTTTATAATGCAGAGCCATGAAAATAAAAAAATCCTTTTTTTTCCACAAAAATTATTTTTCAGCCCCCTGTTTTGTATTTTCCCAATGGTAGTAGGAGAAATTGGACCCCAAAAGTTGTTGTCCAATTTGTCCTGAGTATGCTGATACCCCATGTGTTGGGGTAAACCCCTGTTTGGGCGCACGGGAGAGCTCGGAAGGGAAGGAGCACTGTTTTACTTTTTCAACGCAGAATTGGCTGGAATTGAGATCGGACGCCATGTCACGTTTCTAGAGCCCCTGATGTGCCTAAACAGTGGAAACCCCCATATTGTAACTGAAACCCTAACCCCAGCACACCCCTAACCCTAATCCCAATCCTAACCACACCCCTAACTCCAACACACCCCTAACCCTAATCCCAACCATAACCCTAACCACACCCCTAACCCTAATCCCAACCCTAATTCCAACCATAAATGTAATTCAAACCCTAATTTTAGCCCCAACCCTAAGCCTAACTTTAGCCCCAACCCTAACCCTAACTTTAGCCCCAACCCTAACGGGAAAATGGAAATAAATACATTTTTTTAAATTTTATTATTTTTCCCTAACTATAGGGGTGATGAAGGGGGGTTTGATTTACTTTTACAGCAGGTTTTTTAGAGGATTTTTATGATTGGCAGCCGTCACACACACAAAAGACGCTTTTTATTGCAAAAAATAGTTTTTGCGTCTCCACATTTAGAGAGCTATAATTTTTCCATATTTTGGTACACAGAGTCATGTGAGGTCTTGTTTTTCATGGGACAAGTTGATGTTTTTATTGGAACCATTTTGGGGCGCGTGACATTTTTTAATCGCTTTTTATTCCGATTTTTGTGAGGCAGAATGACCAAAAACTAGCTATTCATGAATTTCTTTGTGGTGGTGGTGTGTGTGTGTGTGTGTGGGGGGGGGGGCGTTTATACCGTTCCACGTTTGGTAAAATTGATAAAGCAGTTTTATTCTTCGGGTCAGTACGATTACACTGATACCTTATTTATATCATTTTTTTATGTTTTGGCGCTTTTATACGATACAATCTATTTTATATAAAAAATAATTATTTTTGCATCGCTTTATTCTGAGGACTACAACTTTTTTATTTTTTCACTGATGATGCTGTATCATGGCTCTTGTTTTGTGGGACAAGATGACGTTTTCAGCGGTACCATGGTTATTTATATCCGTCTTTTTCATCGCGTGTTATTCCACTTTTTGTTCGGCGGTATGATAATAAAGCGTTGTTATTTGCCTTTTTTTTACGGTGTTCACTGAAGGGGTTAACTAGTGGGACAGTTGTATAGGTCAGGTCATTACGGACGCGGCGATACTAAATATGTGTACTTTTATTGTTCTTTTTTATCTAGATAAAAAAAGTATTTATTGGAACAATATTTTTTTTTTCTTTATTTAGGAATTTTTTTTTTTACACATGTAAATATTTTTTTTTTTACTTTGTCCTAGGGGGGACATCATACTATAGTGTCAGATTGCTGATCTGACACTTTGCAAAGCAGTGTGTCAGATCAGTGATCTGACAGGCACTGCAGGGAAGCTTCCCGAAGCCTGCTCTGAGCAGCCACCTTCCTGGAGGACCCGGAAGGCCCCCCGCGGCCATTTTGGATCCAGGCCTGCAGGGAGGAGGAAGGAGCCCCCCTCCCTGAGCGATGCTTCCCTGTACCACCGGAACGCTGCGATCATGTTTGATCGCAATGTTTCGGGGGTTAATGTGCCGGGAGCTGTCCAGGACCTGGAAGGCCCCCCACGGCCATTTTGGATCCGGGCCTGCAGGGAGAAGGAGGAAGGAGCCCCCCTCCCTGAGCGATGCTTCCCTGTGCCACCGGAATGCTGCGATCATGTTTGATCGCAATGTTCCGGGGGTTAATGTGACGGGAGCTGTCCAGGACCTGGAAGGCCCCCCACGGCCATTTTGGATCCGGGCCTGCAGGGAGGAGGAGGAAGGAGCCCCCCTTCCTGAGCGATGCTTCCCTGTGCCACCGGAACGCTGCGATCATGTTTGATCGCAATGTTCTGGGGGTTAATGTGCCAGGAGCTGCCTGTGACCACTCCCGGCACATAGTGCCGGATGTCAGCTGTAATAATCAGCTGACACCCAGTGGCGATCGACCACGCTCCCCCCGTGAGTGCGGCTGATCGCGCTTGATGTACTAACCCGTCACTGGGAATTAAGTCCCAGGTCACCTCGACGTTATAGTACGTCCAATGGGATTAAGGGGTTAATAAGATTATCTGACCACAGGAACATTTTATTTAAACACATCCAGTTGTGGAATTTATTATTATTCAGGTAAGATCTATTGATGAAAATTAACTTTTGTTGTTGGGAAACCCCTTTAAATATGGTTTACAGTGTGATTAGTTGCAAGAGGTTTTTATTCCAACCTAACTAGTTTTATCAGAGAGTTTGTTAGGCCAAGCAACATAGTTGTCAGCTCATAATGTACTTTTAATTATTTGTTATTATTGATGTTTCAACTTAGCCTCTACTTTTTTAGGTTTTTGTATGTCTGTTGGTATTGATACTGTAGAAATCGCAGGAACATGGGATGCAGTGACGGACTAGAGGCAGAGCAAGGCTTAACAGGTTTATTTATAGGGGTAATACTCCATGCAGGGAAGTAAAGAGTTAAACAGTATTAAAGGCAAAGTACAATACAGCAGTTCAAATCACAACAAATAGGTAGCTAGAGTATAAAGAAATCCTAACACTGCAGCTCCTGCTGCGCACTAAATAGCACCGGCAATGGTGGGTGCAGTGCCTCCTCCAGGATGATACTGTAGTCACTGGTTCCGTCTTCTGGTGGCAGTGGTTGGTCTCCGGTACCTTCCACTGCCCCTTATCCATATACTGATGTGGCTATTAAAGGCACGGGCCACAGACCTCTACAAGCCCAACGTGACTCCTAAACTGTCTTACCTGACGTAGTAAGGTCACAAGGGTCAGGACAACTATTGTGTTTCCACATCAGGGGGCGAGTGTCAGTCCTATATTTGGTCTCTTGGGCAGCGCGTGTGCGGTACTCACAGTCACGTTGGGTAAGGCACCTAGTACTCTCTGGCTGTCACTGGACACACAACGCACCTCCCACTCTCCCTGGTCCCTGCTGTTGGTGGCGGGAGATGCTGGTTGGCTTGGCGCTGGTACTCCCTGCTGGAGCACTCCTCTCTATGACTGCTCCGCTCTGGGTGCACGGCTCCTCTCTGCACAGCTCTGATCTGTACAGCTCTCTCTGCTGGCATGACTCTGCTCTGCTGGCACGGCCCTCTCTGCTGGCACAGCTCTGCTCTGCAGGTACGGCTCTCTCTGCTGACAGCTCTGCTCTGCTGGCACAGCTCTGCTCTGCACGGCTCTCTCCACAGGCAATGGGGGCTCCTTCTATACGGCCCATCGCCAAGTCAGTCATCTCAGGTAAAGGAAGCCGAGCCCTGCGCCTGCTCTCTCTGCTGCCCTCTGTACTGCTCTGCGCCGCTGCCAGACTGCTGTGCTTCATGTGCTTTCCTCCTATTATACTCCTCCGCTGTGAGTGCGTTTTTAGCTCTCCCCACCCTCCTGTGACAGGAAGCTCCGTCTTGCTCAGGCTTCACCAAGACAGCAGGGGAAGGTCCGCCCTATTCAGGCTTCCCCCCGGGAACAGAGGATGCAGCCTTTTTAGTTCCTGGCATGCAGGTATCCACGATCTCGTTGACCTCCTTGCAATACTACTAGTTGTGTTGTCCTTGGGCATAATTGTCTACTAAATGTCCTGTGTTCTGCTGACATGACCCTCACTAAGACAACCATTCAACTTCCCTTACTTATCTGAGGTGGTGCAATCTAATAATTTGAAGCCTGTTGGATAAAAAATTCCCCGATATGTAGATGTCTGGTGTATAAATGGATCTCTCCATTGTAAAAAAAAGCCTATTGCCACCTAAGAATAGCTGTATGGTTAAATATCAGATACAAAATGTCATGTTTAGAGAAATACCATATTTTTCATAATATAAGATGCATTTTTTTCCCTAAAATTTGGTAGGAAAATGGTGGTTTGTCTTATAATCCAAAGTTAGCTTACTCGGGGGGGTTTGCTATGAAGCGAATCACAGGAGGCAGGGTTGCTGCTTTAGTAGATCGGTGGTGGCGACAGGAGTGGGGCGATGCTGCAAGCCCCGGGCTGGGAGCAGGGTGTGTACCGGTGCTGCGAGTGTGCGCCATGAGTTCTCTTACGATGTCGGCGCTGTGTTGATTTCTCCTTCCCATTGATTACCCTGCCATGGGTTTGGGAAAATAGCTGCCAGAAGCGGTGCATGCTCAGATTGAGATCTCGAGAGACGAATAACATTTATAGTTATTATCTATCTCTTATGTTATTATGTCTATAAAAAAAAGACAGATTATTAAATCTGAGCATATACCTCAGTTTTGGTGTATATAGGTATGAATGTTACCAATGTGCCCTCTCATTTATTTTTTGTGCCTAGGTTTTTTCAGAATTATATTACATTTTTCATGTCCTTTGTAAAATGTGCATTTATTCTCTGACCACTCTTACGGCTCATTCCATTTGTTTTCTTATGTTTATATTATCAAGGCTGTAAAACAAATCCTCCCAGCATTGCTCAGACAACATGAACTGGCAGTTGGCTGTTTATAATGTCTGCATCACTGAAACTTGTTCTCTTCAATCTTTACTCCCTTGGAGTAGTTTACGATTGTACAGTAAGCACCAATCCTGGCCAGGCAAAGCCCTTGTGGGCCCTTACCTGCCCGATAAAGCCTAACAAACAGCTTGTTACCACTTAATTAGGCAGGTGAAAATTTACCACCCACTAGACACAAGGCTGAAATGGTCTCCCATCGTCAGCGATGTAGAAGAGTTGTGAGGCAGGTCTGCTCGGCTTTAATTACCCTTAAATCTGCTGAAATGCAAACTTAAATAGCAAATTAGTTCCTGCTGAAGAACTGTAAGCAATCCTGTTTAATTCAAAACCCCTAGGGTGCACAAAGCCAAAACACCTTCATATACAAAGAGCACAGCATATCACAGCAAGACAGCAAACGAAGAGTGGGTGGAATTCATACAGATTGGTCAATATCACCACGATCTTATGACATCTGCTGCCATGCTCAGGATTTTCTTATTTAGCAAAAAGTTATATGACTTAAGTGTGTAAATATTGGATAAAAGAGTTGCGTGAGCAATTCTAAATGTTAAAATTGGTCACTAACAACTAGTTGCCATATAGATTCATGTACTGCGGTGATAAACTGACCAATTTATTGGCATTCAATTGCATCCCTTAAATCTAGGAGGGACATACACACATTTAGGGCATATTTATATGCTGATATTTGCAGTCTGCTGCATGTATAGTAATTATTTAATTTACTATGTGCAAAAAGGATTTTTGTATATAATATATGTGTTTCATAATTAGAGATGAATTCATTTTTCGTAATTATTTTAGGTTCAATGAGTCCACTTCAGCCAAAATTTTTGATTTGGACTAAATTAATTCAACACAACTTTATCACTGGTTCCAAAGCCTTTAGTTACCGTGAAAAAGATGTCTATAACACTGAGAAGTCTCCTAGGGCTTTATACAACACCTCTGAATTATATGGAACAAAAAAATGCAGCAATATTGGGTTCGGCAAAAGCAAATACTGCACAGATGCAAGAAATGAGAGTTGTGACACGTTAACTTGACACAGACTTATCTAGAATTATCGATGGTGTTGTGTTAAAATATTAGTTTTAAGCAGAAAAAATAGCCAACTTGGATGCATCAAAATCTGATATTGTAAAGGTTCAAAATGCCATGTCTCATTAGGTAGTCACAGAATTGTTGAGTGAATTGCAGTACTGATAGAAGCAGCTCCCTGCCTAACACAGTGCCAGTGACTCCTATTTCTCTTCCAATCAATTTCTTATTATTAAATCTATCACTTCTCTTCTCATCACAATTAGTGATGAGTGAACGTGCTCGCCACTACTCGTTACTCGCCCAAGTATCACTGTACTCCGAGTACTCGGCGAGCACCGAGCATTTCCGGGATTACTCGGCGGGAACTCGGGTTTCCAACCTGCATTTTTGGCGGTCTTTAGAGACCCAATCAACATGAAGGGATTGTCTGCCAGGCACTGTAATGCTACAGCAATCTTTGCTGTGGTCTTGCAGTGATTGGCTGGCCACACAGCATCATCAGGGGTATAAGAGACATGACGCCGCCCTGCTCGGCGCATTCTGCTCCGGAATCAGACAGTGTAGAGAGAGCTGCTGCTGAGATAGGGTCAGATTTACGGATTTCTTAGTCAGTGTGGGGTCTACCATTCTAAACTACTCAAATCCAGCTAAACCAACAGTCCTTTTAAGGACTAATTCTGGAGTATATAGGTTGCAGTGTTAGGTAGGCAGGGGAGTGTACGTTGCTCTATACATATCAGTGCAAGGCCTGCAGGCACTGTCTGTGTGTATATAGATATCATTGCATACATTAAGCGGGTCCATTCCATTACTTTCTGCGGCTGCTGCTACCTATAGCATATATTGACCATATATACCTAGCCCCAGGTATAATTGGCTAGGAAACAAATTTTGGCCAGGTTAATAGAGATAATTTTATTGCCAAGCAATGCAGAGCCCTTTTTTTCCATTTGCTTTTTCACAGTGCACAATACAGCCATATTCTTTTCCCAGCACAGCGTGAAAATCCAGCAATTTTAAAGGGGTCACAAAAATCACTTATGAGTGCGCAGAAAAATCTTTCATTTTTTTGTGGTACAGTAGAGTAGAAATTTTTTTGAGTGTCTTACACAATTGTTTGACACCATTTTGCTGAACCCTTTGTGATGCAGTGACCACTATTACAGCTAGGGAGTGCTATATCTGCTCCCCAGGACACACAAGGAGGTGTAATGGGGATAGTGAGACAGTGTCCGGCATTGTGGTGAATAGCCGGGATGTGTCGCAGAGGAGGTCTTCTGCGCTATAAGCCTCACTTTATATGGGGAGCTGCTCCCTGCAATGCAACCCGGAGTATTTTGTCTTTGGTGCACATGAGCACTAAGATGTCTTTTAGTGCATCTGGGTCTGGGTTGCGGGTAGCTGTGAGAGATGGGAGGGTCTGGCTACCCACATACCTCACCTCTGGGTGAGGGTGCTCACTGTACCCCTTTTTCCTGTGGGAAGTGCAGGTGTTTCAAGACCTGCAGTGATGTCAGGATCACGTGACCAGCCCATGTGATCCATACCTCACCTGTGGGTGTGGTTACAAGCTACATAATGGAGGTATGTTTGGCACATGGGCAGTTGTCAAGGAGTCTGTCAGCACAGACAGACTTCCATGTGTCCAGGCTGGACACTACAGAGTGGTCTGTGTGCAGAGTCAGTGACGGCGCTGTGTTGGGGAGCTATTAAACTTCTGTGGGCCTGAACTGTCGGGAGTGCCCTGGTCACAAGGACAGTGATCCCCGTAAGGCAGCTCCCCAGGAGAGAGGACTGACAGGAGGTCAGTGTGTGGAGCAGGAGCTCCGGGAAGGGGTAACCTCAGACAAGGGGATTGTAAGAAAGGCAGAGAGGTGTATCTGTTATATGAACTGACTGTTGTCCTAATATGTTTCATGGATGTAATGAAACTGATTGTACTCTATCTGGTTTATGCTGAGTGTAAATAAACCGGATTGCCTGCTTATGTGAAGTAACCTTTCCTGTGTGCCTGAATATCGCGGTCAAGCGAGTGTCCCCCAACAGAAATAGTGAGCACTATCTCACGCCCCCAAAAAATACATACAGGCCACATATTTTACAGTGTGGTATATCTGTGACACGCCTCATACATCTGTGTGCTCCAAGTTTGGCCATTTTAGGCCGTTAGTGCAGATTTTTCCTCTGTTACTTTACTTATATACAGCACTATTTTGCATTGAAAAATTTAAAAATACAAGCCACATATTTGGCAGTGTGGTATTTCTGTGACAGGCCTCATATATCTGCGTGCTCCAAGTTTGGCCGTTAGTCCATTTTTTTCCTGTCTGTTACTCTATTTATATACAGCACTATTTTGCATTGAAAAAAATACAGGCAACATATTTGGCAGTGTGATATTTCCGTGACAGGCCTTATATATCTGCGTGCTCCAAGTTTGGGCATTTTAGGCCGTTAGTGCAGATTTTTCCTCTGTTACTTTACTTATATACAGCACTATTTTGCATTGAAAAATTTAAAAATACAAGCCACATATTTGGCAGTGTGGTATTTCTGTGACAGGCCTCATATATCTGCGTGCTCCAAGTTTGGCCGTTAGTCCATTTTTTTCCTGTCTGTTACTCTATTTATATACAGCACTATTTTGCATTGAAAAAAATACAGGCAACATATTTGGCAGTGTGATATTTCCGTGACAGGCCTTATATATCTGCGTGCTCCAAGTTTGGGCATTTTAGGCCGTTAGTCCAGTTTTATTCCTGTCTGTTACTCTACCTATATAAAGCACTATTTTGCATTGAAAAAAATACAGGTGGGGGGGCCTGGCCTGCTAACAAGTATGGCAGCTGCACAGTTGTAAAGCTCCTGCAGCCCAGGACCTTTAGCAGCCCAGCCAAGCTCAACTTGGCAACCAGCTTCCTTCAGTTACTCACCCACAGCTCCTACAACTGCCCAGGCACATGATGACACCCGGCAGATCATAGAAAAGGGGATCCCCACCGAGATTGCCTGACTAATTTGAGAGGGGGAAGACCACCAAAGCAACAGGTAAAATGGTGCCTGTGTCCCCTTCAGGCTCCTCACGCTCCTCTGGGGGCTCTGGGAGAGATGCAGGCACAGAGGGGATTCATAAACACTACTCTGCCCCACTCACTAAGGAGGATGTGCAGGAGTTTCTTTCCTTTTTGAGGGCTTCTTTAAAAGAGGACCAGCATAATATGCTTAGAGAGCTGAAAGGAGAAATCTCAGCTCTGGGAGAGCGCACCTATCATTTAGAGAATAAAATGGCTTAAAATGCCACTTTTTTCAATGCACTAGTCAACGAAAATGAAGCCTTAAAGGAAGAATTACTTAGTGTCAGTGATAAAACATACGACTTGAAGGATAGATCGCGCAGGAATAACGTTCGAATGAGAGGGATCCCTGAGGAGGTCTCGGATAAGGATTTGCCTGCTTTCCTGCATAACTTTTTAAAGGCTATTCTCCCTGAAATGTTAAGACTTAAATGAGACTTAATGGTTGATAGCGTCCATAGAACCCCCAAACGAAAACACATGGATCAAGATTAGTGATGAGCGAGCACTAAAATGCTCGGGTGCTCGTTGCTCGGGTCAAGCAGATTGGAATACTCGGGTACTCGGCCAGAACAACGAGCCCAATGTAAGTCTATGGGAGACCCAAGTATTTTTACCGCGATCCCCCCCGGAGGTCCTTTTAAGGTCTAAAAAGTTTGAAAATGATGGAAACACTGCTCAAATAACACAGGGACCTCAGCTGTAAACTTTTTTTTTTCTGAGATTCATGTCATTTTTCCCAGTGCCACAAAAAACACACTAAAACGAAACCAAAACGTATTTTGCTGGGAAATATGTCAAGGTGCATCCTTTACAGGTTAAAGACTTGCCTGTAAGGCCAAATATTTAACCCCAGACCGAAAATTTCCTCCCCCACTTAGGCTTAGTTCAGACGCAGCGTTTTTGAAGCGTTTTTGAACTTTAACATTGCTTTCAACTAGGGTTGAACAAAACGGATCGGACAAATTCAAAAATCGCCGACTTTCGGCAAAGTCGAGTTTCATGAAACCCGATCCTAGTGTGGGATCAGCCATGAGATCAAAAGTCGCATTTCATATGATGCTTTCAGCGCCATTTTTCAGCCAATGAAGGAGGACGCAGAGTGTGGGCAGCGTGATGACATAGGTCTCGGTCCCCACCATCTTAGAGATGGGCATGACAGTGATTGGCTTGCTTTCTGCGGCGTCACAGGGGCTATAAAGGGGCGTGCACGCCGACCGCCATCTTACTTCTGCTGATGTTAGCAGAGGGAGAGGTTGCTGCAGCTACATCAGAAGCAGGGATATAGTTAGGGAGGGAAGATTAACCCCCAAACTGCTTGTGCTGTAGCGATTTCCACTGTCCAACACCACCATTTTTTTTGCAGGGACAGTGAAGGCTATATTTTTGTGCATCAGCTCTGTAGCTTATTAGGCTGCCTTATAAGGCTCCCTGATAGCTGCATTGCTGTTTGTATGCCGCTGTGCAAACCAACTGCTTTTTTAAAAGCAAAAATCCTGTTGCTCCTTTCTGCACAGTTATCTTGTTTATTTGTCCACACTTTTGTGTGCAGCAGTCCTTTTTATTGCTGCCATACTTGTCCTGAGATCATTGTAGGGAGATTGAAATTGTACTACAGTCCTTGTATTTTTTCATCTATCTTCCAGCCACTGTCTGCCACTTACAGGTCCTTCTCAAAAAATTAGCATATAGTGTTAAATTTCATTATTTACCATAATGTAATGATTACAATTAAACTTTCATATATTATAGATTCATTATCCACCAACTGAAATTTGTCAGGTCTTTTATTGTTTTAATACTGATGATTTTGGCCTACAACTCCTGATAACCCAAAAAACCTGTCTCAATAAATTAGCATATCAAGAAAAGGTTCTCTAAATGACCTATTACCCTAATCTTCTGAATCAACTAATTAACTCTAAACACATGCAAAAGATACCTGAGGCTTTTAAAAACTCCCTGCCTGGTTCATTACTCAAAACCCCCATCATGGGTAAGACTAGCGACCTGTCAGATGTCAAGAAGGCCATCATTGACACCCTCAAGCAAGAGGGTAAGACCCAGAAAGAAATTTCTCAACAAATAGGCTGTTCCCAGAGTGCTGTATCAAGGCACCTCAATGGTAAGTCTGTTGGAAGGAAACAATGTGGCAGAAAATGCTGTACAACGAGAAGAGGTGACCGGACCCTGAGGAAGATTGTGGAGAAGGACCGATTCCAGACCTTGGGGAACCTGAGGAAGCAGTGGACTGAGTCTGGTGTGGAAAGGCGTGTGCAGGAAATGGGCTACAGGTGCCGCATTCCCCAGGTAAAGCCACTTTTGAACCATAAACAGCGGCAGAAGCGCCTGACCTGGGCTACAGAGAAGCAGCACTGGACTGTTGCTAAGTGGTCCCAAGTACTTTTTTCTGATGAAAGCAAATGTTGCATGTCATTCGGAAATCAAGGTGCCAGAGTCTGGAGGAAGACTGGGGAGAAGGAAATGCCAAAATGCCTGAAGTCCAGTGTCAAGTACCCACAGTCAGTGATGGTGTGGGGTGCCATGTCAGCTGCTGGTGTTGGTCCACTGTGTTTCATCAAGGGCAGGGTCAATGCAGCTAGCTATCAGGAGATTTTGGAGCACTTCATGCTTCCATCGGCTGAAATGCTTTATGGAGATGAAGATTTAATTTTTCAGCACAACCTGGCACCTGCTCACAGTGCCAAAACCACTGGTAAATGGTTTACTGACCATGGTATTACTGTGCTCAATTGGCCAGCCAACTCTCCTGACCTGAACCCCATAGAGAATCTGTGGGATATTGTGAAGAGAAAGTTGAGAGACGCAAGACCCAACACTCTGGATGAGCTTAAGGCCGCTATTGAAGCATCCTGGGCCTCCATAACATCTCAGCAGTGTCACAGGCTGATTGCCTCCATGCCACGCCGCATTGAAGCAGTCATTTCTGCCAAAGGATTCCCGACAAAGTATTGAGTGCATAACTGAACATTATTATTTGATGGTTTTTTTGTTTGTTATTAAAAAACACTTTTATTTGATTGGACGGGTGAAATATGCTAATTTATTGAGACAGGTTTTTTGGGTTATCAGGAGTTGTAGGCCAAAATCATCAGTATTAAAACAATAAAAGACCTGACAAATTTCAGTTGGTGGATAATGAATCTATAATATATGAAAGTTTAATTGTAATCATTACATTATGGTAAATAATGAAATTTAACACTATATGCTAATTTTTTGAGAAGGACCTGTACATTGTGTTGTGTTATACACTGGGCCTGAGTTTTGGTTCAGTCTTCCCAAAAAAAAGTGAGATTCAAATTCTCACAAAGTGGATGTACTTCAGTCCTGTTAGTTTGTCGTATATCAGCCAGCCACTTTCTGCCACTTACATTGTGTTGTTTTATGCACAGGGCCTGAGTTTTGGTTCAGTCTCCCAAAAAAAAGGGAGATTTAAATTCTCAACAAGTTTATATACACCTTCTACCTTGTTTTACAGTACCATGTAACGGTTGTTATTTTGGTTAGATTTTCCAAAAAATGAGGAAGTCTGGTGGAAGAGCCCGTGGGAGGTGGTTGCCAGCTGGTACTGATGGTGGTGGTGGTGGTGCATCTGGTGGTAGTGGCAAAAGCACAATAGCACCTAAGGCTGGAGGTGTTGAGCCAGCGTCATTGTCTGGCTACACAAGGCCTCGAAGGCTCCCTTATCTGGGAGTAGAAAAACAGCTTTTAAAGCCAGAGCAGCAGGAAAAAGTTTTGGCTTTCCTTGCTGACTCAGCCTCTAGCTGAGAAAAAAATAATAATTCAGAAATATTCTTCAACTACATAAAAAGTAAGAAGCACAAAACATGATAATGTTGGGCCCTTCAAAAATAGTCTGGGTGATATGGTGGAAGTGGATGAGAAGGCCAATCTACTAAATGCCTTTTTCTCTACATTATTTACAAGAAAACACCATGACAGATGACATGATCAGGGATTGGATAAATTCTTCATTAAATTGTCACCTATTTAACCCAGTAGGAAGTATGGCAACATCTCAAAATCACTAATGTAGAATTACTGAATCCTGGTGGCATACACCCCTGAATACTTGAGGAATTACGTACCTTGAGAGACAGTCCATTATTTTTAATATTCACAAATTCCATAATAACAGAGTTTGTACCACTGGATTGGTGCATAGCAAATGTGATGCCAATATTCAGAAAGGGGAGAAAAAAGGAAACACAACACTCCAGTCCCAGTGCAAGTTGCTCAAATACGGTCCTATCCCATATATCCCATGGTAAAAAGAACATGGCTCTCTCTTTTGACATTGCCCCTCACCAGAATGATTCTACCGCCACTCACTGTGCTTTTTTCTACATAATACGGGTCCTGAAATTCGATGTTTGAGAAAGGTCAGAATCTGACTGAAACATCAAGTTTTTGGATTACTGAACAATAAACAGAACAATAGCTTGCGATTTTCAAATAGGGGTCAAAAACTTAGCCTGAAAATTATAAGTCAGTAAGTTTAACCTCTACGGTGGGCAACATTTTTTAGGATTTTCTAGGAGATACTATTCTGGAGTATTTGAATAAAAATAGCCTCATAACCCAGCATGAACATCAGCTTCTATGAGGAGATAGTGCATATAAAAATAAAATAAAAAAATTCAGTTCAGAATTGAATCATATCTATGTGACCTGAAGAGGGCTGCATACAGGAGATCTAACAGATGTGGAGCTACTGCAAGAAAGGGTGGGCAAGATTGCCAATTCTAGATGTGCAATGCTGATAGACCCCCTAACCAAAAAAACTGCATGCTGTCATAAATTCAAAAGGGACTTCAACAAACCATTAGTAAGGGTGTGTAGAATTATGCAACTCCTTTATTTTACGTTTTCCACTCAAAAAGATTTTAGTTACCGGTAGTTTAACAAATTTGCTAAAATTTACTTTTTTATTAATTTTATTGCCTACATATTTTGTTTGTGTTTTATATATGTATTTTGTAAGACTTCATTTATGGTCAGTTTTAACATGATTGCATTGTCTGTAGTGGTTTTCATTGGTTTGACCTTTGTTGTACTTTTGGCTTTTTTTTTGCACATTTATACAGCACTGCTATCCTTGTCTGTCATTATCTCTAAATATCTGAAGAAGGGATGGAGCCCCAAAACACGTAACACTCTTGAGACTTTAATAAATTAATGTACACCATTCTAAACCTTTTCTTTCTTCCATGACCTGATGTCAGTTAACAGCTGGGGCATGGTGATTTTAGCATTGGTTGCAGCCAAATCTTATTCCACAAAGTCGTCTTAAACAAAAACATGCACCATGGCCCCGATTGTTTGACTGGTTATTCACACCAGTATTCATAAGGGGGCATGCTTGATTGAGAAGTGCTTGATTCATCAAGAGTCACACGGCTATTATAAAATCCAGAGCGTCTGACATGTGGCTTGTGACTCAGTGCGCCCTGCCACAAATCTGTTTGGGGTAAGGTACGCCACCACTTGTCATGAATTAGATGAGCTGTAGTGTTCCGGCTCTGTTCTGCTTCTACTTCAGGTGTAAGCATTTCTGCAAATCTTGATAAAACTGGAATGAAAATGCCAAAAGATGTAAAATCTGTGTGCAACCTCAAGTTGCACCCACCACACCCAACGCACGTTTTCGCATGGACAAAGCATTATCTTGATAGCAGTCTTCAGCTCGTCTGCATTGTTGGGTCTGGGGTCTCTCATCTTCCTCTTGAGAATACCCCATAGATTCTCTATAGGTTAAGGCCAGGCAAGTTTGCTGGCCAATCAAGCACAGTGATTCTGTTGTTTCCTTTCTGCCAGCTGACAGAATAGTACGCCAGCTGGCAGAACCTCCGCTTTGAGGTGGGCTTCGGCGGTGAGCCCACCTCAAAGCCGTGACATGTCAGCTGTTTTGTTTTGTACAGCTGACATGTGCGCGCAATAAGCGTGAGTGGAATCGCGATCTGCCCACGCCCATTAACTAGTTAAATGCTGCTGTCAAGTGCTGACAGCGGCATGTAACTAGCGCTCCCGGCCGCGCGGCCGGAATTGCTCGCACCGCTGACCCCCGTCACATGATCGGGGGTCATCGGTGCATTGCCATAACAACCAGAGGTCCTTGAGCGCCACCCTGTGTTCAAAGCACACCTGCATTTCTGCTAAATAGAGGTGATCTGTACTTCACCTCTATGTAGCAGATCGAGTTGTGCATTCTTCTAGCCTCCTATGGAGGCTATTAAAGCATGCCAAAATTAAAAAAAAAAAGTGTTTAAAAATATAAAAAAAATAAATAATATATAAAAGTTCAAATCACCCCCCTTCGCCCCAATCAAAATAAAACAATAAAAAAAAAAATCAAACATACACATATTTGGTATCACCGTGTTCAAAATCGCCCGATCTATCAATAAAAACAAAAGATTAACCTGATCGCTAAATGGCGTAGCAAGAAAAAAAATCAAAACGATAAAAATTACGTTATTTTGGCGCCGCAACATTGCATTAAAATGCAATAACGGAAAAAATAACGCAAAAAAAAGCGCCCTCACCCGACCCCAGATCACGAAAATTGGAAACGCTACGGGTATCGGAAAATGGTGCATTTTTTTTTATTTTTTAGCAAACTTTGGAATTTTTTTTCACCACTTAGATAAAAAATAACCTAGACATGTTAGGTGTCTATGAACTCGTAATGACCTGGAGAATCATGATGGCAGGTTAGTTTTAGCATTTGGTGAACCTAGCAAAAAAGCCAAACAAAAAATAAGTGTGAGATTGCTTTTTTTTTGCAATTTCATCACACTTTTCCCGAATTTTTTTCCCATTTTCTGTTACACGGCATGGTAAAACCAATGGTATCATCCAAAAGTACATCTCGTCCTGCAAAAAATAAGCCCTCACATGGCCATATTGACAGAAA
This sequence comes from Ranitomeya variabilis, assembly GCF_051348905.1. Lineage (NCBI taxonomy): Eukaryota > Metazoa > Chordata > Amphibia > Anura > Dendrobatidae > Ranitomeya > Ranitomeya variabilis. The sequence goes on along the minus strand of NC_135235.1, from coordinate 179,483,465 downwards.
AATAAAAAAGTTATGGCTCTGGGAAGGAGGGGAGCGAAAAACGAAAACGAAAAAACGGAAAAAGCTTCGGGGGTGAAGGGGTTAAACCAGGAATTGGTACTTTTGGCAGTGTGGACAGGTGCCAAGTGCTGCTGGAGAATGAAATTTTCCTCTCCAAAAAGCTTGTTGGCAGAGGGAAGCATGAAGTGCTCTAAAATTTCCTGATAGATGGCTGCGCTGACTTTGGTCTTTATAAAACACAGTGGACCTACACCAGCAGATGACATGGCTCCCCAAACCATCACTGATCTCGGAAACCTCACACTAGACCTCAAGCAGCTTGGATTTTGTGCCTCTCCACTCTTCCTCCAAACTCTAGGACCTTGATTTCCAAATGAACTGCGAAATGTACTTTTATATGAAAATAATACCTTGGACCACTGAGCAAAAGTCCAGTTCTTTTTCTCCTTGGCCCAGGTAAAACGCTTCTGGCATTGTCTTTTGGTCATGAGTCGCTTGACACAAGGAATGCAAAACTTGTAGCTCATATGCATGATACGTCTGTGTATGGTGTCTCTTGAAGTCTCAATATCCCCAGCAGCAGTCCACTCCTTGTGAATCTCCCCAAAATTTTTGAATGGTCTTTTCTTGACTATCTTTTCAAGGCAGTGGTTATCCCGGTTGCTTGTTCACCTTTTTCTTCTTTTATACTCAAGCATGAAGTGCTCTAAAATTTTCTGGTAGACGTCTGTGCTGACTTTGGTCTTGATAAAACACAGTGGACCTACACCAGCAGATAACATGGCTCTCCAAGCCATCATTGATTGTGGAAACTTCACACTAGACCTCAAGCAGATTGGATTGTGTGCCTCTCCACTCTTCCTTCAGACTCTGGGACCTTGATTTGCAAATGAAATGCAAAATTTACTTTCCTTGGAGAGTGTGTCAGTGACTGCCTTCTGGACATCTGTCAAGTCATCAGTCTTCCCCATGATTGTGGAGCCTACTGAAACAGACTAAGGAACCTTTTTAAATGCTTAGGAAGCCTTTGCAGGTATTTTTTGTTAACTATTCTAAATTACTGAGGTAATGACTTTTGGGTTTTCATTGGATGTAAGCCATAATCATCAACATTAACAGAATTAAACACTTCAAATATATTGCTATGTTTGTAATGACTCTATATAACATATGAGTTTCACTTTTTGTATTGAAGAACTGAAATAAATTAACTTTTTTATGACATTCTAATTTTATGAGAAGCACCTGTAATTCCATAATCAAATAAACTAATAAAAACAATCTCCGTGCTGCCAGTCAACTCTTATAGAAAGGCTTTCTAAGGCAACTATAAAGGAAAAACACTATTTCACAATTCAATATTCCACTTTCCCCTCTCTCAGGCTACATGCTGAACACATCACACATACTAAATAGCCCATATACCTAGAAATGCTGATGTTGCCACCACTTAGCTAGCTGGCATCTTCTCTCCTACTCGAGTCTTCTCTGCCAACTTCAGTCTCCTTCACTCTTTGGTGGCTCAGGTGCCGTTGCCAATCAACATACATTCACGATGTCACCTGATGCCGAGTGAGTGGCGGAGATGTTGAACAGTGAGGACTTAAGACAGGAGATGAGACTGAGCTGGACGGCAGAAGGCAAGTCATTGGAGGAATAGGCGGAGAGTTGCGGCTCTAAAACAGGCGAGAGGAGCGGTAAGTATATATTTTTTTATTTTTAACCCCTCTGATTATTATTCTCTTGGGTCCGTAGATATCTCAGATTATAGTTAACCACTTTTATCAGAAATTCAATTTGTGTTGAATAAATTTCAATCAAATCGTATTTCTTGGCTGAATTTGAATGAATCTGGTGAATCTACTTTCTTCAGGTTTGCTCATCTCCAATGGGCATCTATTATAAATGATCAAGACTAACTTTCCCACTAACATGCTGCCATTGCAATTAAAACTAGATTTGGCTCTGGAATTGTGTGCAATGCTTGGTTTCTTAGTGTACGTCGATTATTCTATGTACTTTTTCATATATCTGTTCTATCTTTTTCACGACTTGCAGTAGGAATAATCTTTAATTAGTGTATGTGATTTGCAGAATGTGTATGTGCAACATTATCATTGCTGTACTATATTCACTCTAGAAAGCACTGCTAAAACTAATCAGCCAAACGGAAGCCTACAGCAGTCTTCTTATAAATGAAAAGCTTGATTTTTGGGGGACTCACCTGAACGCAGGCCTCACCTTATGTTACTACTGATGATGGAACCGACAGGAGTAATTTCATAATCCAATTACCAGTCTTGAGTACACACCACACTTGTCAATGTCTGCAACCAAGTGTTGAAATTCTTCTCTCCCCCTTTCTTTATGTCCTGGCATACACCACACATTGTAATGAATAGCTTCATAAAAGGAAAATATTTTAATGACATTTTAGTTTGAGGCTCGTTATTAGGCAAGAGGAGCTAAATTGAATAATGCAATCCTGGTAATAATTATGTGTAAATGAGCACGTTTAAATGATATTTTACAGCTTCTTTATAAAATTACAGCTAGAGGCAGTACAATGATAGACACACAAAGGCCGCACAGAAATTATCATAAACTATTAGGTTGTTTGCAAAGGGTTTTATGTTAATCTTCCAGTACTTAAAGCACTCTGTAATTAACATATCAGGGGGAGATGCCTCCAAGTGCTCAGATAAAAAGCTATCCACATTTAAAAAATCAAAGCAAGAAGGGGTCACCCCCTCCCCAGCACACACACATATACAGGCACGCACACATACAGCTTTCTGTTATTAGTTAAAGACTTGTAATGATGTGTTATCTAATCAAGGTTATAATTAAAGCTTTTCTCTATTAGAAATGACAGGCGATGCTGTAGTGACTCCAGCTGTATAATTGTAGGGGCAATTAGGTGGTCATACTGTTTTTGGAAAGTACTGTAGCTAAGCATTGTAGATATTAGCCTGGTAGAGTATAGTAACCATGATGCATGAGGGTAAAGATCTGTCTTGTGAAGTCTATTCATTAGGTTATGAATATTAATAAGTATCTCTGTAATTTGTGCTGTTTATCAGTGAACGTAATGAGTGTTACGAAGTAAAAGAGGACATTATATAAAACCTATAATTGATCTATCGTTGCTTGAGAAATAACAACCATCACTGCACAGATGCTCTAACACATGTGGCTCATGCCCAGAAGTGTATTATGGCTCAGTACAATTTCCGAGTTTTACAGAGCTATAGCAGGCACCCGCAGACTTCTGTGCAGCCCTGTTGTACCTCTATATGTCTCATTATTCACTAGGTTTTACTGTCAGATTCTACATTATTATTATTTACTATTATAGCGCCATTTATCCCATGGTGCTTTATATGTGAGGAGGGGTATACATAATAAAAACAAGTACAATAATCTTAAACAATACAAGTCATGACTGATACAATAGGAGAGAGGACCCTGCCCGCAAGGGCTCACAATCTATAAGGGATTGGTGAAGATACAATAGGTGAGGGTAGAGCTGGTTGTGCAACGGTTTGGTCTATCGGTGGTTACTCCAAGTTGTAGGCTTGTCGGAAGAGGTAAGTCTTCAGGTTCTTTTTGAAGTTTTCGATGGTAAGCGAGAGTCTGATATATTGTGATAGAGAGTTCCAGAGTAGGGGTGATGCGCGAGAGAAAACTTGTATGTGATTGTGGGAAGAGGAGATAAGAGGGGAATAGAGAAGAAGATCTTGAGAGGATCGGAGGTTGCATGCAGGTAAGTACCAGGAGAAGAGGTCACAGATGTATGGAGGAGACAGGTTGTGGATGGCTTTGTATGTCATGCTTAGGGCTTTGTACTGGAGTTTCTGGGCAATGGGGAGCCAGTGAAGGGATTGACAGAAGGGAGAGTCCAGAGAATAGACCACAGAGCAGGAGGTTGCTGTAGTCGAGGTGGAAGATGATGAGGGCATGGACTAGGGTTTTTGCAGATTCTTGGTTTAGGAATGCACAGATCCATGAAATATTTTTGAGTTGAAGGCGGCAGGAAGTGGAAAAGGCTTGGATATGTGGTTTGAAGGAGAGATCAGTGTCAAGTATTACCCTGAGGCAGCTTGCTTGTGGGACTGGGGAGAGTGGGCAGCCGTTTACTGTAATGGATAGGTTCGTTGGGGGGGGGGGGTCGCATAAGATGGGGGAAAGATGATGAATTCTGTTTTGTCCATCTTAAGTTTTAGAAATCTAGCGGAGAAGAAGGATGAAATAGCAGACATTGAGGGATTCTGGTTAGTAGGCTGGTGATATCTGGTCCAAAGATGTAGATCTGTGTGTCATCAGCATAGAGGTGATACTGAAAGCTGTGAGATTCTATGAGCTGTTCCAGGCCAAAGGTGTAAATGGAGAAGAGCAGTGGCCCTAGGACTGAACCTTGCGGGACTCCAACAGATAGGGGGTGAGGTGTGGAGGTGGTGTGTGCGTGGGAGACGCTGAATGTTCGGTCTGTTAGGTATGACGAGATCCAGGATAGGGCCAAGTCTGTGAAGCCAAAGGATGAGAGGATCTGTAATAATAGGGAATGGTCCACTGTGTCAAAGGCAGAGGACAGGTCCAGGAGGAGGAGGACAGTGTAGTGTCGCTTGCTCTTGCTGGTTAATAGGTCATTGGTGACCTTAGTTAGGGCAGTTTCAGTGGAGTGGTGTGACCGGAGGCCAAGTTGTAAGCGGTCGAAGAGGGAGCAGGAAGAGAGATGGGAGGACAGTTCAAGATGGACGTGTTGTTCCAGTAGTTTTGAGGCATAGGGGATAATTGATATAGGGCGATAGCAAGATACAGAGGATGGGTAGAGAGAGGGCTTTTTGAGGATAGTTGAGATTGAGGCATGTTTAAATCTTGAGGGGAAAACACCAGTTGTTAGTGATAGGTTGAAGAGATGGGTTAGGGTTGGGATGAAGACTGTGGCGTGGTTTGGGATGAAGTGGGAAGGGATCGGGTGAAGTGCTCAGATGGTGAGATGCAATCTTGAGAGTAGAGTGGAGAGTCGATCTTCTGTAATGGTGGAGAAGTTGGTTTTGGAGGTGGAGGGCTAGGCAGTTGGGAGAAAGGGCTCTGGTGGGTGCTGACCAAAACTGTCTCTGAAGTTATCAATCTTCTGCTTGAAAAATGAGGCAAAGACTTCAGCTGAGATGAGTGGGGAGGTAGGAGGTGCTGGGGGACAGAGGAGAGAATTGAAGGTGTTGAATAATTGTTTAGGGTTGTAAGACAGGGAGGATATGAGAGATGAGAAGTAGGTTTGTTTAGCTGTGACGAGTGTGGCCTTGAAAGTAGTGAGGGACTGTTGAGATGCGATGAAGTGCTCCTTGGAGTGGGATCTTTTCCATCTCCGCTCTGCAGCCCTGGAAGCTCACCTCAGTTCTTTGGTCAGGCTGGTGTGCCAGAGCTGTCTGTTGATTTTGCGAGCTTTGGTATGATGGGCATCAGATTCCAAAGCTACAGCTATTGTGGTGTTCTATAGCGCAGCAGAGTCATCCACATTGTGTAGGGAATTTATTTCTGTAAGAGGGAGAAGGGATTCAGAGAGTGAGTGTAGATCGAGGTGTTTAAGATTTCTGCGAGGGTGTGCAATTTTGTGGGTTGGGGGTTGTAGACAAGGAGCGGAGAGGGAAGAGAATGTGAGTAGGTTGGGATCAGAGAGTTAGAGAGGTCAGATAGGGAGCAGAGGCGGGTGAAGATGAGGTCCAGTGTGTGGCCATCTTTGTGGGTGGCTGTAGAAGACTATTTAGTGAGGCCAAAGGAGGAAGTGAGAGATAAAAGCTTAGTGGCAGCTGAGAGGGAAGTGTCAATGTGGATGTTGAAGTCACCGAAGATGATAGTGGGGATGTCAGCGAAGAGGAAATGAAGTAGTCAGGTGGTGAAGTGGTCAAAGAAAGTGGTGGCTGGCCCTGGGGGGCGGTAAATGACAGCCAGTTGGAGGTTGGAGGGGGAGTAGATGCGCACAGAGTGCACCTCAAAGGAAGGGAGGGTAACAGAGGGTGGTAATTGGATTGGGGTGAAGGAGCAGTTATCTGATAGGAGAAAACCAACTCCTCCACCATGCAATCTGCTGGGGGGACAGGGTGTGTGAGAAAGGTGGAATCCACCATACGAAAGTGCAGCAGGAGAGGCTGTGTCAGAAGGGGTGAGGAAGGAAAGTTTGGTAGTAACAAAAAGATCGTGGATTTAGGAAAGCTTGTTGCAGACAGAGCGAGCGTTCCACAGAGCTCCTATTAGTGGGACTGGGGAGGCAGGGGCTAGGTGAATGCGTATAAGGTTAGAGAGGTTACAGAAATTTGTGATAGAGTGTGGATGGGAGGTAGAACTGACTGTGGGGATGTGGTAAGGAGGACCAGGATTTGAAGAGATATCACCAGCAGTGAGAAGGAGCAGAGAAAGTGTTAGCAGGTGGGAGCAGGAGAGGGCATGAGGTGGCTGTCTGTGTTTGGAGACAGAGGATTGTATGTTGAGGAACAGTTCAGAGGAGGAGGTGAGATGGATGGGGAGGATTGAAGAAGAGATCAACAGTTCCTTACTAGGTATAGGGATTAGGGGAGTTAGCAGAAAGTGAAGAATTATAGGGGTGAGAGTGAAAACAAACAGAAACATTGTTTACAGTGACTGTCCAGTTCCCTTCAGTTCCTTCTGGTTCAATTCTGGTTTTCTGATCTTCACACTTCTATGATACACTTATAGGATACACACTGCAGACTAAAGTCTTGGCAGACTTGAGCTATACAATATATGTGCTACAAAGTGCATTCAGGTGTGAAGCAGTGAGGAGTGGTCTCTGTTCATCTTGGTCAGAAAACTAAGAGTGGACCAGATGCATATAATCAAGCCAAAGTAAACAAGGTCATAAATAACACTGGGGTTAGTTGAAAGACATACCATGTGAATTCTAGGAGCAGAGGTAGGAGTCTGTGTGGAAAGTGGGGTGACGTACCAGGTGGGGATTATATGCACTTCATATAGACAGACAAAGCAGGAGAGCTGGGTTGATGATCATTCCTGGTGGGGATTATATGCTCTTCATATAGACAGACAAAGCAGGAAAGCTGGGTGGATGATCATACCTGTAGGAAGAATAGACATGCTGGTTAGAGTGCGATGGTGGCAGATAGCAGGGCACAGTCTGTATACATCCTTCTGGTTTTAATTCTGATTTTCACACTTGTATGATACACTTATAGGAAACACACTGCATGAGTCCTGCAGAAATTCATAGCATGGTCTATCACATGCTCTGTGAATGCAATATTTTTCTCCAGAAGATGTGCTTGTGTGGAACAATATTTCCAACCTGTGGCTTCACACCTTTCAGCCTACTGCACACTACTATGCAGAATGGAAGTGGCTGAAGGGGCATTTGTGACATTGTATGGTTTGTGGGGGTTTTCTATTAATTACATTATATATGTTGCTTAAAGCACTAATCCATTTTTCAGCTCTGGAATAGTACTACTAATCTTGTTCCCTTCCCTTAGTCTTGTACTTACTATCTGGCATCTTCTGCTATTCCCTGCACCACTCCAGTCCCACATCACCATCTTGTGATTGCAACTTCTGACTGACTGGAAGTCAGAGGTAACAGTCAGAAGCTCTCAGTGTAAATCCTTGTTCAGGCTCTCATAGACTTACTGTACATTGAGTTGTGACTTCCGGGATTGCCCAGCAAACACTGGAATGATACAGCCGGTCAAAAAATATTGGAGATCCATAGGAGTGGCACTGAGACCAGGAGGAGATAGTGGCTAGTAAGTATAAGACTAGAGAGGCAGGGAACTGACATTAGTTGCACTGCTCCAGCACTGGAATAAACACTGAGAAAAACACTGAGGTAGGATTTTAAAGAAATATTCCTTTTTGGTGTAAGTGTCGAAGCTAAAACATTGTAATCAGAGAGGCAAATGTTGGACATGTTCATTAGGCTTCTGTACGAAATATCATAACTTCACTGTGCCTTCTTATGTCACTTAGGTTAGGCAGTATGGTGCTAAATGTGGCCGGTGCCTGATACTTGAAAATACCAGCGCAGTATCTGATGGTGATGTTCCCAAATGTTTAATGGACCGCTATTATAAGAATGTTTTGGATTTATTAACAGCTCCATGCAGACCGTGACAGTGGAGGTGCTTGACATTGTGGGTCAAAGAGTAATGCTTACTTGTGAAATGTGTAAAGATGCCAGCATGTCTTGGTCAATTCTTTCCCAGCCTTCTGATGAACCATTACAGGGAGGGGAAATGTGTCGAGGCCAAAACCTTTGACATCATCAACTTTATCTATGACTCTTGACTATTGTTGATTTGGTCCCTTTTACTTATATCTGGGAAGTGTTAAACGCTAAGCCACTTAGTAAATTATTGTTGCTCCTCTGCATGGTGACGTATGGGCCTTCTGCTGGTCCACGATTCATTAAGACTTACATGATGCATATTTTTTGGAAGTCTTTTCTTTTGCCATGCTTTCATTCTTTATGATATCATTGCATTGGTGCTCATATCTACCCATAATTGTTAACGCCATTGGACGCCTACCCCTGTTTGATGCAGGCTCCGGCGATGAGCCCGCACCTTTTCCAGCACATGACAGCTGATCTGATCAACTGTCATATGCCCCTAACAACCATGGGTGGAATCGCGATTCACTCACGGCTGTTAACATGTTAAATGCCACTGTCAAACTCTAACAGAGGCATTTAACATGCACGCGCAGGAAGCATATCATTACCGCCTCCCATCGGCGCCCGTGTCACATGACCGCGGGTCGCCGATGGGTTGGCATGACAACAGGAGACCCCTGTTGTTGTCATAGCCAGATAGCAATGAGCGCCGTACAGCAGTCGGCGCACATAGCAAGTGAGCATGTCTGCTATATAGAGAAGGGCTGCAGCCCTGCTCTATGTAGCACATGCGATCGGATGATCGCAGCTTTTAATCTCCCATGGGGACTATTGAAGCAAGTAAAAAGTTAAAAAATGTTTTTAAAAATATAAAAAAAATAAAAAAATATATAAGTTCAAATCACCATCCCCTTTCATCCCATTGAAAATAAAACAATAAAAAAAAATCAAATATGCACATATTTGGTATCGCTGCGTTCAGAATCACCAGATCTATAAATAAAAAAATAATTAATCCAATCGGTAAACGGCACAGAGAGACAAAAATCTAAGTGCCAGAATTACGTTTTTTGGTCACTGCAACATTGCAATAAAATGACGGGCGATCAAAAGATCGTATACACACCAAAATGGCATTAATAAAAACATCAGAAAAAAGCACAAAAAATAAGCCCTCACCCTGCCCCCAGATCCCGAAAAATGGAGACGCTACCGGTCTACATTTTTTTTCACAGACTTTGGATTTTTTTTTCACCACTGAACCTAGACATGTTTGTTGTCTGTGACCTCTTAATGACCTGGAGAATCATAATGGCAGGTCAGTTTTAAAATTTAGTGAACATGGTAAAAAAAAATCCAAAAAGCAATTGTGGAATTGCACTTTTTTTGCAATTTCACCAAATTTTTTCCTGTTTTCCAGTACATGATATGGTAAAATGAATGGTGACATTCAAAAGTACAACTGGTCCCGCAAAAAACAAGCCCTCACAAGGCCATATTGACAGAAAAATAAAAAAAGTTATGGCCATGGGAATAAGGGGAGCAAAAAATGGAAATGCAAAAACGGAAATACCCTTGGTCCTTAAGGGGTTAAGGGAATGTTGTGGCATAATATATATATTGTATTATTGATTTTGTTTTGTGTCTGGTGTTATTGTGTGGTGTAGCACATGTTTGAGAGAAGATTCGAAGGGATCAACTGAGGATAGGGTTAGTCAATATGGAGTTGGGGTGCCATTCCTACCATTGCTTTTTAGGGAACTAACCTCCACAGCCAGGTAGGGCAGATATCAAGGGCCCTATACTACAGTAGACATCCAATCACCCCCCTTACCTCTATATCCTCTTGTCATCTCCACATGTGAATATTTTCTGAATGAATATAAAGAGAAACAGAACCAGAAATAATACCTTAAAGCGTGCGTTCCAATGGCCTACACACACACACACACACACACACAGATATATATATATATATATATATATATATATATATATATATATATATACACACTGCTCAAAAAATAAAGGGAACACTTAAACAACAGATTACAACTCCGAGTAAATCAAACTTCTGTGAAATCAAACTGTCCACTTAGGAAGCAACACTGTTTGACAATCAATTTCACATGCTGTTGTGCAAATGGAATAGGCAACAGATGGAAATTATTGGCAATTATCAAGACACACTCAATAAAGGAGTGGTTCTGCAGATGGGGACCACATATCAGTGATTATGTTTTCTAGATGATGTTTTGGTCACTTTTGAATGTTGGCTGTGCTTTCACATTCGTGGTAGCATGAGACGGACTCTACAACCCACACAAGTAGCTCAGGTAGTGCAGCTCATCCAGGATGGCACATCAATGCGAGCTGTGGCAAGAAGGTTTGCTGTGTCTGTCAGCGTAGTGTCCAGAGGCTGAAGGCACTACCAGGAGATAGGAAGTACACCAGGAGACGTGGAGGACAACCCAGCAGCAGGACCGCTACCTCAGCCTTTGTGCACAGAGGAACAGGAGGAGCACTGCCAGAGCACTGCAAAATGACTTCCAGCAGGCCACAAATGTGCATGTGTCTGCACAAATGGTTAGAAACAGACCCCATAAGGATGGACTGAGTGCCTGACATCCACAGATGGGAGTTGTGCTCACAGCCCAACACCATGCAGGACGCTTGGCATTTGCCACAGAACACCAGGATTGGCAAATTTGCCACTGGCGCCCTGTGCTCTTCACAGATGAAAGCAGGTTCACACTGAGCACATGTGACAGACGTCACAGAGTCTGGAGACGCTCTGGAGAGCGACCTGCTGCCTGCAACATCCTTCAGCATGACCGGTTTAGCAGTGGGTCAGTAATGGTGTGGGGCAGCATTTCTTTGGAGGGCCGCTCAGCCCTCTATGTGCTCGCCAGAGGTAGCCTGACTGCCAATAGGTACCGAAATGAGATCCTCAGACCCCTTGTAAGACCATATGCTGGTGCGGTTGGCCCTGGGTTCCTCCTAATGCAGGACAATGCCAGACTTCATGTGGCTAGAGTGTGTCAGCAGTTCCTGCAAGATGAAGGCATTGTCGCAGTCCGTGCAGAAATATACTTGAAGTAAATAACGGATAATTTGTAGTGAGGTGGGAGACCCTAAATTTCCTCAACACGTGGGGCAATAGGTTCTTTTGTGCACTACTTCAGTGCAACCTAATGCTGGAGAAGCACGGGTAAATCCGGACAGCGCAAGACCCAGGGTTAAAAGAAAAATTTAAAAGTCTTTAGCCATCTTGGCGGTACAAGCCAAGGGAAAAATCCTAGGCATTAGGCCTGGCTGTAAGTCTTTAGATGAATAACATGAAGAGAAGGATGAACCTCCAGGCATGGAGCCTGGAGGGGGTGAGGAGACCCCTCAACTTAGGTCTGCTCTAGGTAACATCCATATGGAAAACACATTGTGTGCACTTAGCACTTTATTATCTTGTATTAATGCTCAGCTTTCAAGGGAGTTTCCTATGTGCATGAGTGGATCCTTCCCTAAGTTCATTCATTTTTTGCACTGAAGCACTTTATTTTTTTGCACTGTTGCACAGTCTTTGTGTGATTCTCACTTGCTGCCATATATATTCTTTATATAATAATTTTCTTTTTACACTTTGGCACGTATTTTTATATTTTTCACTCTTAGAATAATTTCAGGGGATTATCTACACCCATTTTGTGGGATTAATTACCTTGCACAGGTTCAATGTGACCTCTATACTAATTGTGGTTATAGGTTTATACTCTTTTGAAATATTTAATACATACTGTCCTGATTCGCACACAGTTTGTTCACTTATAATTTTTATATTGTTATATTTTTGTATCGCTGCTACCAGTTAATAAAGATATTATTTTATATGATCCAGTCTGGTCTTCCTGGTGCAAACCATTACTCTGGTGGTTGGGTTGTTTATTGTCAGTGTATGTACACATATATCTTCTTTGACAATGTAGTGCTGACGAGAAATTGTACTGTAGGATTTAGAACAAACAGACATAGTGGAGCTGAAGTGGCGTATAACTTTGTAGGCTTCTGTGATATGCACATTGTGATGAATTTGTCGGTACGCTAGAAAATTTGTGTCAAAGTCAAACTGAGCACCACTATGTAACTTTATAGGCATATACAGTATAAACATGACTCAATTCCCATGTCCCAAACTTAAGTCCTACAAGAGTGTTGGAGCATTTATTCTTGAGTAGATTCAACCGTTGCATTTGTACTGTGGTGTTGCATTCCTTCAAACTTCTTTCAGACAAAGTGGTTGAAAGCTTTTATTATGTGTTCTCATCCTGTAGTTTTCGTATGATTTAATTTGCTGTTTCGACATTAATATTGAAAACACCACCAAGTGTGGCTAAAGATTGTCACAGCTGCCTTGCAACTTTAGGATCTTGGGTTCGAATCCAGCCAAGAGAAGCATTTACAAAGAACTTGTGAAATCCCTTGTGTTTCCATAGCTCTCCTCCAGGTACCAGAGATACCTGGCAAACTTGGATCACAAGTGATTCGCAGCGCTAACGCAATATAGCCTCAATGTTTTCCATTAGGACTCTAAATACAGAAACAACTAAAATCAATTCAAAAACCTACCTTGTCCCATAGGAGAACATTGAGATTACATTGTTTGCTCCGTAGCTCGAGGTGACCATCAGTTGCGCTGTTGCTCTTGCCTTACAATAAAGCTGACTTGACAGTAAGGCCAGACATTCCACAGTACAACTCTTCATACTTAGATGCTATTTTACCACTTCACGTATTTTGATCAGTGATTAAGACCGCTCATGAACTGCACCAAGGTTAGAGTTCAGCAATTTGAAGAAGCAGTGTTTTCACCCCAGTCTTTGGAGTGGGATACTTCTCTGGCAGGCTATAATTGAGTTGAAATGGACTCAAGAGTAATGATTAATGGAGCATGAGCAGCGAGGTGAGCGAGACAGATTGGAGGAGAGTTCCTTGAACTTTCTGCGGTTGCTAATGAAAGAATGACTAATATAATTAGAGGCCGCTTTATACTTTCTGGTTCTGCATTAAATCTAGAGTGTATTTAAATACAATGGTCCATTACAAGCAGGGCAAGAGGTTAAAGAGAGCTCTGCCATGCTGTAGCTACACTTGCAAGTGCAACATTGATTAGCACCAGCCTGTGCTCCACACGGAACATGCAAATGAAGATGTTTGCCAGAGGGCTGAATGTTTCCATTTGTGAGGTTAATAAATGTTTTATGATTTGTTTTTCTTTCCTTCCTTTTTATGAAATGATAGGGTGACTGTGACTGTGCAGAAATCCTTTTAAACTACTCTTTATGATAGGAAAATTGATAGCCTTTTTCCTGATTGTTCTTTATTGCTGCTTAGAAACTGTAAGTGGTTATAGCTGCATGAAGGTGTTTTAACTGGATAAACATATATTATTATGCATATCTCCTATTACATTTTGGTAAGAACTACTAAGTAATGTGTTAGAATCAAGTTAAGCTGAAGAGGCAAAACTAAAAGTCAGCAGGTGCATTGCTGAAATAATTTCAGTTTCCACATTTTTTTTTTCTATTTCCGTAATTAAAATATTTCAGAAGGAAAATGAACTCCAAGTGAATGTGGCGCTAATCACCTTTATATTTTTAATACATCTGCTTCCAGTGAAAAACTTAATAAAAGTTTATTTATTTTCTCAAAAAACAGGAAAAATATATTTGTAAAATATTTTTAAAATACAGTACAACACGTTTCTGCTGCTATTTTTACAGTGCAGCCTTCATCAGGTAACAAAAAAAAAATAATTTGCTTGGAGATTATTTTCCCTCTGAATTCACCAGCTATGTGGATCTGAAGCAGGATCAACACATAGTTCTCCAAAGTAAGCTGCACACCTTATTGGATTATAAAAGACACAGAGAAGCGTTGCCTAAAGAATTGATTCCGGAGAATCTCAATGTGCATTTCTTACTGATTGAAGGTGAGCATAACCACAACTAAAAGATGTTTTTACTGTTGGTAAAAACGAATTATGCTCAGAGGAAGCCCCGCACTTGTCTTTTTTTTCCCTCTTTCCCTAAACCAGGGTATTTCTAAAGACGTAATAAAAATATGGCACTAATGGCATCAATTTTAGAATCTTGCAAAGAGTTAAACTAAAGTCCACCTCATGGCACAGATGTATGAAGAGATGGTCTTCGTTTGCAGAAATCCCAAATTAAAGCAACTTCCAGATGGGCATTAAATGGGTATATATGGGCACAAGAAGCAAACCTACTGCCAGAGACTGCTAGTAGCCAAAACAGAATAAACAATTCGGCTGAATAATACTGCAGACTAACAAGAAATGACTCTGCTGCTTCCATGAGGAGCTCCCCCTTTCTTACTGTCAATCTATGTGGAGCTGTATATATTTATATATACAGTACATACCAAAAGTTTGGACACACCTTGACATTCTCTTGATGAGCATCAAGAGGTAGTCACCGGGAATGGTCTTCCAACAATCTTGAAGGAGTTCCCAGAGATGCTTAGCACTTGTTGGCCCTTTTGCCTTCACTCTGCAGTCCAGCTCACCCCAAACTATCTTGATTGGGTTCAGGTCTGGTGACTGTGGAGGCCAGGTCATCTGGCGTAGCATCCCATCACTCTCCTTCTAGGTCAAATAGCCCTTACACAGCCTGGAGGTGTGTTTGGGGTCATTGTCCTGTTGAAAAATAAATGATGGTCCAACTAAATGCAAACCGGATGGAATAACATGCTGTGGTAGCCATGCTGGTTCATTATGCCTTCAATTTTGAATAAATCCCCAACAGTGTCACCAGCAAAGCACCCCCACACCATCACACCTCTTCCTCCATGCTTCACGGTGGGAACCAGGCATGTAGAGTCTATCTGTTCACCTTTTCTGCGTCGCACAAAGACACAGTGGTTGGAACCAAAGATCTCAAATTTGGACTCATCAGACGAAAGCACAGATTTCCACTGGTCTATTGTCCATTCCTTGTGTTCTGTAGCCCAAACAAGTCTCTTCTGCTTGTTGCCTGTCCTTAGCAGTGGTTTCCTAGCAGCTATTTTACCATGAAGGCATGCTGCACAAAGCCTCCTCTTAACAGTTGTTGTAGAGATGTGTCTGCTGCTAGAACTCTGTGTGGCATTGACGTGGTCTCTAATCTGAGCTGCTGTTAACCTGTGATTTCTGAGGCTGGTGACTCGGATAAACTTATCCTCAGAAGCAGAGGTGACTCTTGGTCTTCCTTTCCTGGGGTGGTCCTAATGTGAGCCAGATTCTTTGTAGCGCTTGATGGTTTTTGCAACTGCATTTGGTGACACTTTCAAAGTTTTCCCAATTTTTTGGACTGACTGACCTTCATTTCTTAAAGTAATGATGGCGACTCGTTTTTCTTTACTAAGCAGCTTTTTTCTTGCCATAGTACAAATTCTAACAGTCTATTCAGTAGGACTATCAGCTGTGTATCCACCAGACTTCTGCACAACACAACTGATGGTCCCAACTCCATTTATAAGGCAAGAAATCTCACTTATTAAACCTGACAGGGCACACCTGTGAAGTGAAAACCATTTCCGGTGACTACCTCTTGAAGCTCATCAAGAGAATGTCAAGAGTGTGCAAAGCAGTCATCAAAGCAAAAGGTGGCTACTTTGAAGAACTTAGAAAATAAGACATATTTTCAGTTGTTTCACACTTTTTTGTTAAGTATATAATTCCACATGTGTTAATTCATAGTTTTGATGCCTTCAGTGTGAATGTACAATTTTCATAGCCATGAAAATACAGAAAACTGTTGTGAATTCTGTTTGTGGGCTCCCCCGGTGGTGTTTTATGGTAGTGCCACTTATTTGCCTTCTTCTATCCTTGATCACCTGTTGACACCCATTAGGGGAGTTTCCTATTTAAGGCTGCTTGGCTGCTGGTCTGATGCCGGCCAACAATGTATCAGTAGCATTCTGTTGCATTCTCCTGCCTCAAGATCCTGTTCAGCTAAGTTGAATTTTGTTTCTAGTTTATGCTATTTTTGTCCAGCTATTTGCAATGTGACTCTCTGTAGCTGGAAGCTCTCGTGGACTGAAATTGCCACTCCAGTGGCATGAGTTGTCACTGGAGTTTTAAAGTAATTTCAGGATGGTGTTTTTGAGTAGTGTTTTGAAGTTGACCGTGAAGTGACTCTTTCCTGTACTTCTGTTATCTAGTAAGCGGACCTCACTGTGCTAAATCTGCTGTTCATCCTACGTATGTCTTTTCCTCTTGACTCACCGTCAATATCTGTGGGGGGCTGCTATCTCCTTTTGGGGTTCATCTCTGGAGGTAAGGCAGGCCTGTATATTCCTCTGATAGGGGTAGTTAGATCTCCGGCTGGTGGACAAGCGGTGGACTCCGCGTCCGGTACGTGAGCTCACCAGTGCAATACAAGCACACGGCCTGTACCTGTACCTGAACCAAGGACCATAAGATTTCACTCAGGGGTGAAGCCGCTCACTGAATACGCATATCTGCTTCTCCAAAGAGAGGTACATTGAAGAAGGTCTATGACCGAAACGTCTATGTATGTACTCTCTTCAATTAAATATCACATTTTGCATCTGATCACGTGTGTGCCAAGTTGATCTACAAGTTTATATGATCACCACAGGTCCTGACACACATATAGGTAGCTATGGTTACATCACAGCGACAAGCCATCTATGTGACACATATCTCCCGTCGATTAGCCGCCCTTTAGCCACGCTACAATATATATATATGTGCGTGTATATATATATATTGTGATGTAACATCTAGTGGTGTACTGAGGAGTAGGTGTGTATCGTCCAGACAGAAGTCTGCTGCGATTTGAATCCAGGACAGGTGGCTTGGTCTTGTAGTTCCACGAACCTGTATTTTTAGTAAAGGGGCTGGATTTAGGGTTAAACAGAAGTGGTGGGTGGGACTGGTTAACCACACACCTCCCAAGGGGTGTGCTCTTGTAAAGACAGGAAGGTATTTTGTTTCCTGTGTGCAGCACATGGTGAAGACTGGAGTGGTTGAGTGCTCCCTTGGAGTCCAGGAAGCACTGAGGGTCTGGGGCTGTCAGGACCTATATGAAGCCAGGCTAGGTAACCTGAGGACCTCTTAAGAAGCAACCCTGAGCCTGGGGAACTGTGTGTGTTTGGCTCCAGACCGAGCCTGAATACTGGACCATAACCAGGCCTGTGTGACCACAGGCCTGACGGAGCAAAGCCCTATTCATGGACATTGTTCTGTTGTTTTGCCAGATCTAAAGACTGTTTACTTTGTGTTTGTGCTGCTGGCGTTATGGAGCAATAAACCCAGGTGAACTTTTAAAGAAATACAGTCTTCCTGTATGTGTTATCGCTGCCAAGCAAGTATACTCCCACCCACTAGTGATCGCTATACCACAGGCCCTCATACACATTAGATGTCTGTCGGCTGAACAATGCTTTAGACGAACATTCAGCTGATGGCCATCTATGACATCTCTCCCATAAACAAGAATGCCTGCTTGGCCACAGGCTGACATGTTGACAAACCCACCAGCCGATGTGTCAGTCAGCAGCTTTGTCGATGTGTCAGTCTGTGACCAATTTGGATTGTTCTTATGGAAACAAGAATGCCCATCAGCAGTCCAAAATTGAACATGCCTGTTTAACATCTCTCCCAACCATCAATTGGCAAGAGCCCTCTTACATATTAGACTGTTGGTTAAATGTGTTGATGCTTTCAGGTTCAGCCAACATTAATCTAATGTGTACAGGGCCTTTAATCAGAACATAGCACAGAGATATGGAAACATTGTTTGTTCCACTTCAAGATTTTTTGAGGCAAAGAAAGCAGAAAGGGCTACTCTAAGGGAAGATTCATTTTCATAGGTTCCTAAACATAGAATCACTAATTTTACATATTTTCTTTTTAGAAAACATTAACATTTATCTATTACATTGTTAAGCATAAAATTATAACTTTAATGTTAATCAGATCCTATATTGATTAAAACTTGTTCTCTTCCTTCAATGATCTACTAAGCAAAAAAGAAAAGCTTTAAGCAATAGAACAGCTACAAACTATTTCATCCTGGTCATTTGTCCTTGGACAATAATTGAGCAAGATGGCTGTAATTATTACACTGAGCTCCGATTCCTCTTCTTCCGTTCATACAGCCATAGAGTTAGGTCCAAAACCAATATGCCATATGATCCTCCTAGTGGTGGCTGCGGGATCTATCAGTAGAAACAGGGTATTAATTTTATTTTAAAAATTAACAGCTTCCTAGAAAAAATATTTTTGCTCATAAATAAGTAAAAGTAATGCTGTATAGCATTACATACTGTAAATGCCCAACTTCTGCAGTAGTCGGGTCTGAACTTCAGGACTGTGTGATCGTGGCATGCCAGTTATTTTCTTACAGCTCATTACAGCACTGAACATGTTAGTTATCAGAAGATTTTATGGCTCTCACAAAAGAGCACTCTATACTGCATTAGTATTCCAGTTATTAATGTATAAGTAGTATACACTCACTGGCCACTTTATTAGGTACACCTGTCCAACTTCTTGTTAACACTTAATTTCTAATCAGCCAATCACATGGCGGCAACTCAGTGCATTTAGGCATGTAGACATGGTCAAGACAATCTCCTGCAGTTCAAACCGAGCATCAGTATGGGGAAGAAAGGTGATTTGAGTGCCTTTGAACGTGGCATGGTTGTTGGTGCCAGAAGGGCTGGTCTGAGTATTTCAGAAACTGCTGATCTACTGGGATTTTCGCGCACAACCATCTCTAGGGTTTACAGAGAATGCTCCGAAAAAGAAAAAAAATCCAGTGAGCGGCAGTTCTGTGGGCGGAAATGCCTTGTTGATGCCAGAGGTCAGAGGAGAATGGGCAGACTGGTTCGAGCTGATAGAAAGGCAACAGTGACTCAAATCGCCACCCGTTACAACCAAGGTAGGCCTAAGAGCATCTCTGAACGCACAGTGCGTCGAACTTTGAGGCAGATGGGCTACAGCAGCAGAAGACCACACCGGGTACCACTCCTTTCAGCTAAGAACAGGAAACTGAGGCTACAATTTGTACAAGCTCATCGAAATTGGACAGTAGAAGATTGGAAAAACGTTGCTTGGTCTGATGAGTCTCGATTTCTGCTGCGACATTCGGATGGTAGGGTCAGAATTTGGCGTAAACAACATGAAAGCATGGATCCATCCTGCCTTGTATGGAGCATCTTTGGGATGTGCAGCCGACAAATCTGCGGCAACTGTGTGATGCCATCATGTCAATATGGACAAAAATCTCTGAGGAATGCTTCCAGCACCTTGTTGAATCTATGCCACGAAGAATTGAGGCAGTTCTGAAGGCAAAAGGGGGTCCAACCCGTTACTAGCATGGTGTACCTAATAAAGTTGCCGGTGAGTGTACACACTCTTCAACATTGCAGACATGTTACTGATCTGCAAATGATGAAAAAATTGAAACAAAGTATTCAATTTATTCAGTATGGAGTATGAGCACCATGAGCAGAAATCCTTGCACATACACAGCTTGACTGCTATCAATGAGGTTATTAATGGTTGTCTGAGGAATGTTCTGCCACACTAAATGCACTTGTGTAAATCATCAAGATCTGATTCTGGCAGCTCCCTTTACAATTTCTGACCTTTGAAGTCTTGAGATGCTGCAGATCATGATAGCACATTTAGTCCTTGTTAACCTCTCATAGTAGAACAGCAACATGTGGCGTGGTGCTGTTGTTTGGGAAACCAGCTCCTGGAACACTTTAGAGAAATGGCCATACTACTGGTTCCATGACCAAATTAATTTAATTACACTTTTTTTTTATACCTGAAATGGAGACTAGAACAGTCTGGCTACTGTACATTATGAAAACCCACACCATAATCCATGCAAGGAGGACTGCCATGATGTTCTCTTATGAAAGCGCCTTCATAGCGTTGTCCATGTGGTCACCAGTCTACAGCTCAAACTGCAGCCAAAACGAAGGCAGAACTCAATGCCGTAGTGGACATATCTCCATTCTAGCCTCCATTTCTCCATTACTGCCTCCAGCCTCAGTCTTGAGACATCTTGAGCAACGCCATAAAGGGTAACATTACATCGGTGCTACTCCTGGGATTATGCTGTGAAGTGGCATAATGTGCAGTAGTCAGACCCCTCTCATCTTCATTTCATGTACACAGATGTACACTAACATCTCGGTGTTACATTGATTTAGTGGTAGAACTAGCTGTACAGGCCATTTCTCTAAAGTGTCCTAAGAGCCAGTTTTCAAAACAGCAATGCCAGGCCGGATGTTTTCATGCTGCTGTGAGCAGCCGTATAGTCTGAATGTGCAGAATTGTCTCCCATTTGGGTGGGTCGATGGTCATCAATTACAAAGGCAGCTGTCAGGAGCTGATCTTTATTATTTACCCAACTGCATTCGCCATTGCAGATCAATCCTCAGAAAACTATTAATAACATTATTGATAACAGTAAAGGCTATAAATGTGGTGACTATCTTTTCAACATTTGCATAATAGTAACATATCTATCCATCTGTGATTTGCATAATTACACAACTTTTCTTTCTTGGTGTTACAATTTCAGTATTGACAAGTGTATGTGTGTGTGTGTATATATATATATATATATATATATATATATATATATATATATATATATATACTGCTCAAAAAAAATAAAGGGAACACTAAAATCCCACATCCTAGATATAACTGAATGAAATATTCCAGTTGTCAATCTTTATTCTTTACATAGTGTAATATGTTGCTAACAATAAAACCTAAAAATGATCAACGTAAATCACAACTAATATCCCACGGAGGTCTGGAGTTGGAATGATGCTCAGAATCAAAGTGGAAAATGAAGTTACAGGCTGATCCAACTTCAGTGGAAATGCCTCAAGACAAGGAAATAATGCTCAGTAGTGTGTGTGGCCTCCACGTGCCTGTATGACCTCCCTACCATGCCTTGGCATGCTACTGATGAGGTGGTGGATGGCCTCCTGATGGATCTCCCAGACCTGGACTAAAGCATCCGCCAACTCCTGGACAGTCTGTGGTGCAACGTGACGTTGGTGCATGGTGCGACACATGATGTCCCAGATGTGTTCAATCAGATTCAGGTCTTGGGAACAGGCAGGCCAGTCCATAGCTTCAATGC
This sequence comes from Ranitomeya variabilis, assembly GCF_051348905.1. NCBI lineage: Eukaryota > Metazoa > Chordata > Amphibia > Anura > Dendrobatidae > Ranitomeya > Ranitomeya variabilis. The sequence continues at coordinate 179,462,123 of NC_135235.1, read as the reverse complement.
CTTCATCTTGCAGGAACTGCTGACACACTCCAGTCACATGAGGTCTGGCATTGTCCTGCATTAGGAGGAACCCAGGGCCAACATCATCAGCATATGGTCTCAAAAGGGGTCTGAGGATGTCATCTCAGGACCTAATGGCAGTCAGGCTAACTCTGGCGAGCACATGGAGGGATGTGTGGCCCTCCAAAGAAATGCCACCCCACACCATTACTGACCCATTGTCAAACCGGTCATGCTGAAGGATGCTGCAGGCAGCAGATTGCTCTCCACAGCATCTCCAAAGTCTGTCACGTCTGTCACATGTGCTCAGTGTGAACCTGCTTTCATCTGTGAAGAGCTCAGGGCACCAGTGGTGAATTTGGCAATCCTAGTGTTCTCTGGCAAGTGCCAAGTGTCCTGCACGGTGTTGGGCTGTGAGCACAACCCTCCTCTGTGGACGTCAGGTACTCAGACCATCCTCATGGAGTCTGTTTCTAACCGTTTGTGCAGACACATGCACATTTGTAGCCTGCTGGAAGTCATTTTGCAGGGCTCTGGCAGTGCTCCTCCTGTTCCTCCTTGCTCAAATGTTGAGGTAGCGGTCCTGCTGCTGGGTTGTTGCCCTCCTATGGCCCCCTCCACATCTCCTGGTGTACTGGCCTGTCTCCTGGTAGCACCTCCAGCCTCTGGACATTACGCTGACAGACACAGCAAACCCTCTTGCCACAGCTCACATTGATGTGCCATCCTGGATGAGCTGCACTACCTGGGCCACTTGTGTAGGTTGTAGAGTCCGTCTCATGTTACCACGAGTGTGAAAGCACAACCAACATTGAAAAGTGACCAAAACATCAGCCAGAAAGCATTGGTATTGAGATGTGATCTTTGGTCCCCACTATAACCATTCCTTTATTGAGTTTGTCTTGATAATTGCCAATAATTTTCATCTGTTGTCTATTCCAATTGCACAACAGCATGTGAAATTGATTGTCAAACAGTGTTGATTTTTAAGTGGACAGTTTTATTTCACAGAAGTTTGATGTACTTGGAGTTATATTCTGTTGTTTAAGTGTTCCCTTTATATTTTTGAGCAGTGTATATATATATATATATATATATATATATATATATATATATATATATATATATATATATATATATATATATATACAGTGCCTACAAGTAGTATTCAACCCCCTGCAGGTTTACACATTTGGAATTAACTTGGCATTGTGACATTTGGACTGTAGATCAGCCTGGAAGTGTGAAATGCACTGCAGCAAAAAAGAATGTTATTTCTTTGTTTATTTTTTTTTAAAATTGTGAAAAGTCTTTTCAGAGGGTCATTTATTATTCAACCCCTCAACCCACCAGAATTCTGTTTGGTTCCCCTAAAGTATTAAGAAGTAGTTCAGGCACAAAGAAAAATGAGCTTCACATGTTTGGATTAATTATCTCTTTTTCCAGCCTTTTCTGACTATTTAAGACCCTCCCCAAACTTGTGAACAGCACTCAAACATGGTCAACATGGGAAAGACAAAGGAGCATTCCAAGGCCATCAGAGACAAGATCGTGGAGGGTCACAAGGCTGGCAAGGGGTACAAAACCCTTTCCAAGGAGTTGGGCCTACCTGTCTCCACTGTTGGGAGCATCATCCAGAAGTGGAAGGCTTATGGAACTACTGTTAGCCTTCCACGGCCTGGACAGCCTTTGAAAGTTTCCTCCCGTGCCGAGGCCAGGCTTGTCCGAAGAGTCAAGGCTAACCCAAGGACAACAAGGAAGGAGCTCCGGGAAGATCTCATGGCAGTGGGGACATTGGTTTCAGTCAATACCATAAGTAACGTACTCCACCGCAATGGTCTCCGTTCCAGACGAGCCCGTAAGGTACCTTTACTTTCAAAGCGTCATGTCAAGGCTCGTCTACAGTTTGCTCATGATCACTTGGAGGACTCTGAGACTGACTGGTTCAAGGTTCTCTGGTCTGATGAGACCAAGATCGAGATCTTTGGTGCCAACCACACACGTGACATTTGGAGACTGGATGGCACTGCATACGACCCCAAGAATACCATCCCTACAGTCAAGCATGGTGGTGGCAGCATCATGCTGTGGGGCTGTTTCTCAGCCAAGGGGCCTGGCCATCTGGTCCGCATCCATGGGAAGATGGATAGCACGGCCTACCTGGAGATTTTGGCCAAGAACCTCTGCTCCTCCATCAAGGATCTTAAGATGGGTCGTCATTTCATCTTCCAACAAGACAACGACCCAAAGCACACAGCCAAGAAAACCAAGGCCTGGTTCAAGAGGCAAAAAATCAAGGTGTTGCAGTGGCCTAGTCAGTCTCCTGACCTTAACCCAATTGAAAACTTGTGGAAGGAGCTCAAGATTAAAGTCCACATGAGACACCCAAAGAACCTAGATAACTTGGAGAAGATCTGCATGGAGGAGTGGGCCAAGATAACTCCAGAGACCTGTGCCGGCCTGATCAGGTCTTAGAAAAGACGATTATTAGCTGTAATTGCAAACAAAGGTTATTCCACAAAATATTAAACCTAGGGGTTGAATAATAATTGACCCACACTTTTATGTTTAAAATTTATAAAAATTTAACTGAGCAACAAAACTTTTTGGTTTGTAAGATTTATGCATCTGTTAATAAATCCTGCTCTTGTTTGAAGTTTGAAGGCTCTAACTTATTTGCATCTTATTAAACCTGCTAAATCTGCAGGGGGTTGAATACTACTTGTAGGCACTGTACATATATGTATATAGTGGAGGTTTAAGTAGTTGGTAGAGTTCACACAAGAATGCAGTTTCTTGTTGAAACAGGAAGGTTTATTAACTCCATATACTTCTACCAGAAAGTATCACGAAAACAAAGTCCCTACAGCATTATGAGAAACAGAGCGGTTCAGCTGCTGAATATTCAAAATACAATACTCGGCCTCTTGCAGAGTCTAAGCAACTTTCATCGGTCCTCCACCTTGCATACCCAGGCCCAATTACCAGACCTGCACCTCTGCTCCCAGACAAGGAATGAACAGTTCAGCAGGCCTTTTAAACCAACGGCACCTACTGGATTGGAGGGTGGGAATGACTAGTTCCACACATTTCATCTAATCATTCTTAACAAAGTTGGACCCATATATTGGTCCAATTAATCTTCTCAGCATCTCCTATCCAGGGGTCTGCCAGCTGCTTGTCTTCTATATATATATATATATATATATATATATATATATATATATATATATATATTGATATGCAGTATTGATATACAGGGTAGGCCATTTTTATGGATACACTTAAATTAAATTGAGAATGGTTGGTGATATCAACTTCCTGTTTGTGGCACATTAGTATTTGGGAGGGCGAAAACTTTTTAAGATTGGTGGTGACCATGGCGGCCATTTTGAAGTCTGCAATTTTGCATCCAACTTTATTTTTTCCAATGGGAACAGGGTCATGTGACACATCAAACCTATTGGGAATTTCACAAGAAAAAAACAATGGTGTGCTTGGTTTTAACGTAACTTTATTCTTTCATGAGTTATTTACAAGTTTATGACCACTTACAAAATGTATTCAAATTGCTGCCCATTGTGTTGGATTGTCAATGCAACCCTCTTCTCCCACTCTTGACACACTGATAGCAAGACCGCAGAAGAAATGCTAGCACAGGCTTCCAGTATTCGTTGTTTCAGATGCTGCACATCTCGTATCTTCACAGCATAGACAATTGCCTTCAGATGACCCCAGCATCTGAAACAACGGATACTGGAAGCCTGTGCTAGCATTTCTTTTGCTGTGTTGCTATCAGTGTGTCAAGAGTGGGAGAAGAGGGTTGCATTGACAATGCACCACAATGGGCAGCACTTTGAACATATTTTATAAGTGGTCATAAACTTGTAAATAATTCATGAAAGAATAAAGTTGCGCTAAAACCAAGCACACCATTGTTTTTCTTGTGAAATTTTCAATAAGTTTGATGTGTCACATGACCTTCTTCCCATTGGATCCAAAATTGCCGACTTCAAAATGACCGCCATGGTCCCCACCCATCTTGAAAAGTTTTCCCCCTCCCATATACTGATGTGCCACAAACAGGAAGTTGATATCACCAACCATTCCCATTTTATTTAGGTGTATCCATATAAATGGCCCACCCTGCAGTAGATTGAACAGTTCCAGAGCAAATACTTTTATAAATCTTATTTTTTAACTCTTCTTTAGTAGTTCTTCTGAGTAAAGTGACAACATTGTATAGTCCATTCCAACAATTTGAGACTTTGTAGCCATATAAACATTTTCCAGGATCAAATTTTCTTAAGGTTACAATTCCACTAACTTTTTTTATTTTTGGTTTTCATAAAAACAGTTTTTTTTGTTGTAACGTGAAATCATGACTTACTGTATCAATTTTTCTTTCTACAATTCCATCAAGTGTAAAAATGAGTCTTGGTTCCAACAATAAAGCAGTGGCAATATGAGGAATGTTATAGATGGATTTGAACTTCTTTCAGAAGCTTAAAACACCCAGGAGGCATCCATTGTTTCTATTGAAATCCCATTGCATATGGTGTACATGAGTTGCTATGGAAATATCAAGCGCCTTAAAGGTCACCTCTACAAATGTAAACACACAATTACCATGTATAATATTTCATGGGGTCAGCAGACAACCTCAAATCTTAAAAGCTGACACTGCTGCCTGCCCTGGCCTCCAGAGAGCTGGAAACAGGCATGGTTCAGCAATAACTAGGTTATGGGTCAGATTGCTTTCAAGATTTGGCGTTAATACAGCAGGACAATGTGGTAACTTACATTAAAGCTAATAGACAGTGGTAAAGAATATAACCACATTCATTGAATCAAATACAGTATGCTGACTGAAAAAATAACATAACTTCTGTGCCGTTACACACTCAGATGGTGTGTATGTTTGAAATCTACTTTAAAAGAAAATCTCCCCATTAGTACTCATTTAAGCTCAAATCTGATTTGATATAATTTCTTTTGAGCTTGGATGGAAGCTCAAGATAGAAAAGTAACTGAACCAATGGGAAGAATGACTGTCAGGATTGAGGCTGAACAGAGCAGCATGCAATGTACTGTAATACATGCAAGCTGCAGATGTACATCACTAAAAGAAAGTTTAATAAAAAAAATGAGAAGTACTGTAAAAAATATACCAAATGCATCAATGGTGTGATGGACTAACAGTAGACCACCCAGGTATAGCACATGATAAAACAACAGGACAGTTAGTGCCACTAAAGAGAGCGAGTGGTAAATCAGCCACAAACCCAAATAAACCTGAGAGCTGAAAAAAAGGGAGAATGGCAGCATTCCAGCCTCAAAAAATCACCCCTCGATAACCAACCACAAAGGATGCCATGAGAGAAACAAGGACCTCACAGAGTCAAGTGCGGGCCATGCGGATACCACCATTGATGCATTTGGCATGGTGTTGCATGGAACCATTGATACACCTCTTTAGATATATGGTTATTGCACTTACAGGCTACCACAATGTTATTATATCTATAGGTATATGGGCAGTTTATATTTATTATATCCACAAGATGGCCATGCTGTTTATATAGGCACCTTATTGTCGGACATGTTTACACCATACCTCTGAGTCACATGCAGGCTTTAGCCTTATTAGGGGCAGTGTGAATAGGGCTCAAATGTATTCCCTTTTTAAATGGTTTTAAATGCATATGCCTTGCCTCATGTTTGTACATTCTTTACACAAATTAAGCTGTGTTGAATTTTTTGCTATATCCAAATGTGTGGTGATCACCGTTTTCAGACCTATTCTGCTTCTTTGAGTGTTAATATTGATTTTACAGTATGTTGTCTGTAAAAATATTAGCATTTATAAGTCAATGACTAGCTCATTGTGGCAGCCAATTATTAAAAAAGTGTTGTTGTTTTTTAACAGAACATTTTATTTTTCCTGAAAAAATGAAGATGCCTATTTAAAATAAGTTCATTCTACCATTGTTAATTAAAGCTTCAATGTGTCTCTGATAAAACTACAAACAAAATAGTATGATTCCACTACCTTCCTCTCTTCCATGTATCTTCTTACTAATCTATTTTGAAATGTTCCAAACAAATATATTTTTTCCCGTGTTCTTAAATTTTATATTTATACTTTATTGGCCTTTGTATCCAAAAATGAAATTCTAGCTTTAAAAAATAATAAAATATGTATCTGCAGAATTTTGGCTGCTGTTTTGTGCAGCTTAGGTTCTGCATATGTGCTTGTGATTGGCTGATGACAAAGAATTCAAGTCTATGGGGCCATTATTTCTTCCATAATAGCAGATTGTAACGGAAGGAGAGCTATGCATATTTCTAATATTCCTAATTCAATTTTAAGCATTAGTTTGCAGGTGGATCTGGATGTGCTTTGTTTTAGGACAACTATTTAACCTCTCTTGAGTGCCCCCTGTGTTAAACCTGCTCATGCATGGATTTCTTATGCTACTTTGGTTTAAAGTCCAAATTCTTTGACTTCTGGGGATCTGTCCATTCCATAGACAAGATCTTTATTGCTGTACAAAAGTCAAACCAGTAAATCCAGACTCACATTAGATGTTTTTTATTCAAATGATGTGACTTGTGACCACTCTTTATCTTGTAATAAAATGTTGAAGTGTGGCACTATGCTACGTCTTGACAAATTCATTACGTTATAGGCGCCTTCCAATTAGAAATGGTGTCCACAATACTGGCAGGTGGTAAGAAGTTTGCAATGATCTGCTCCGGTGTCCTCAGAATACCGTGGTAGTGGCTGGACTACAATCGTCTTTCAGAAGACATTCAAGATGGTCTTATACACATTAGATATAGCCAATATCTACTTGTATTTATGTAATATGCACAGGCTGCTTACTATTATGACACAGTAGAAAAGGACATGTCATTGCATTAGAAGGATAATTTGTAATTTATGGATTTGCAAATGATACGTTTAATACTTCTAAATCGAATAAGTTGTTACCCAGCGGTCATAAAAAACACCATCATCAGGCATAATTTAGCCACAATTATTACTTCTGTATCATGGGTATGGATCACCCGCTAGGGCCTTGGGGTACTCGGGCTGGGTCTGACGGTTCTTAAAGGGGTGGTCACGACAGCAGTGACCAGGTCCGTGGCCCTGGGCGTCCAATAAAAGCCATTTAAAAGGTGAAAATAAAATTTATGGGGGATTAGTTCGTGATGCCACCCATGGTGTTCAGCAATAAGGAAAATGGCGGATGCAGCTGAGGTGATATAGCTCTCCATGGGTAGAGCTAGGCCCCAGGACAGTTATGGTGTTACATGTGATGGTGGTGGTCGTAGTGCAGGGCAGGTGATGCAGTAATAATTTAGAGGACACAGCAGGGTGCATTTTTCACAGTTTGCTCACAGTTCCACACAGGTGCTGTGTCCTCAGGGTCTGTGGTCCAGTCAGCTCTCAGGTAATTTGGGGCACACTTTGCCAGAACCCCTTTCTTATGTTCCTTCCCTGGCCGTCTCTCTGCACAGGTTCTCACCTCTCCTGCCCTGCACCTTCACACACAGTGTCCGAAGCCAGCAGTCTCGGATCCTGTTGGGCAATGTCCTATTGGTCCCCTTGAACCTATATGGCTGCCTTTTCAGCTGGCTAGCTGAGCCTTGTGCCTCCACTAGTCTGAGGGCCAGTTTCCCTACTGTGACCTGGTCCCTCTACCCTACTGCAGTCGGCGTGGATACAGGCCCCACGGGTGGATTCCTCTCTACCCGTGCCCCTAGGACCCCCTTCTTCCTCTCTCACTTCTCTTTCTTCTCTCGTCCAGTCTATGGACGAGCTCCTCACTGCTCCAATCACCAGTATTAACTGTCCCCCTCTCTAACTCACTGACTACTCCTCCCTCTTTTTTCCATGACAACTCCACTCTCTCCACCCACACCCTCTACCCAGTCCCTCCATGCGCCTGAGAGTTCTGGTGTTGGATGCTAGTTCTAGGTTCTGGGTAGTGCCCCCTTCCTTACCAGAGAGTGGAGTACCACACCTCTGGCTGAGGTGCAGTTCCTCTGTGGTGACTGTGAACCCTCAGGTGCGCCAGAGGTACTTTTATTCACAGCTGATTTACTTTCAACACAATTGTTGTTTTTTTGATTGAACTATTGTTTTGGATTTAAGCATCTCTATTGAGTTTAAAAGGGTTGTCCAGCCTTAGGCTACAAGTCTGCAGTCATGTAACTGCAAGTATGGGATTTAGGATTTGGCACATTGGGTCTAGACTGTATCCTGCCTCGCTCAATACACTTTCATTGAGCAAGGCCTGGCACATGACTGCATGTATGCAAATTATATAGCTGCAGTCATGCACTCACCACTCACAGTGTTGGCTACGGAGAATCCTCATAGCACGCAGTCCACATGATGTGAGGATCCACACTTCTGCAGTCACATAAATGACTGCAGTCTTGAATCCTAGGACCAGACAATCTCTTTCATGCAGGATGTCTTCTACTCAAATCCAAAAAAAGAAAAAACATTGTCACTTGTCAGCGGTACAATTGAACACTGGAGACTTTACTTTGCTTTAACAAGGCAGCTGTTGTTGGGCTGATGAGCTGGTCTTCTCTTCAAGAACACTTGTACAATATAGAACAGCTGTCCAGGTCCAACATGGATTGAAAATGTGGTTTTGATAAGTTAGTAATGCTTTTGATTTTCAGATTAGTATCCAGCTGCTAAAATTATACAACTGCTAATATTTTGTCCTCATTCTTGGTAGTTTGGTGCTCGATCTTTGACATGTGCAAGAAGTTGGAGGTTTTAGTTTGGGCAGACTTGATGAAGTTTCTCAGTGCACTGCTTGCTGGTATATAAACCACTAATGGAATTTTAACTTTTAAAGAATACAATTACGGTTTGCACATAAACAAACTGGATATTTTTGCTGAACTTCTAGAATCTTCTGGTCTAAGTGGATTGATTCAGTGGACTAATTTGTCTACTTTTTTATACTCCAGTTATCTACACAAAACTGCTATCTGACTCTATTTGAGACTTATTGATTAACACGCTGTCATTGATAGGTAGGCAGTGATATGCCATAGATCATCCACACTGCTCAATATTCAGCTAAAGAAAATGTTACACCCTTTGTTTTTTTCAGAATGCCATCCTTTACTTGACTGATATGTCCAACTGTTTAAAAAAAAATGCATGTGGGCAGATCTTATTGTCGTAAATCTGTCATATATTTCATTAATCTCTTGTGTTCTATTATTTAAAGCCACTTGATCCACCATCATCATGGCAGCAGTGTGCTTACATCATCACAGCTTGTCTTCCTCTAAGGAATTGGTATCACCTTTGGAGTCCTCTTAATTTACCGTACTTATACCATTTTGCCTGTCATAAAGAGTACTCATAGTGATTTCAGCTCCTTATTAGATTCTTACTAGAGAGTGCAGATAATCTATGAACACACACACACTGCTTCTATAATGATGGAATGTCCCCCTATATATGGCATACTTACAGCTGTAATATCAAACCGCTCATGAATTAGTCTGCGTAATTACATTAGTTCTATACTGGTCTAGACCAATGTTTTTTTGCCAATTAGGGTTCCTCAGAAAATAGTAGTGGTAGGAAATCTGTTAAAGGGTTTGAATGGTCAGAATATATTGACGACCTATGCATAGGATAGGTCATAATTATCAGATCAGTGGGGTCCGACATCCTGATCCCCCACTGATCAGCTGCTATAAGGTCTAGCAGTGGCCAGATGTAAACATATTGAATGAAGCCGCACCGTGGAGCTCCACTAGATTCACTGCTGCCTGGTACTGACAGAATAGGAGTTGTTCTACAATACCTCATAGTACACCTTGAATGGAACTGTGCAGTACAGCTCCTTTCAACATGCTAATATTTGGCTTCCAGAGGAGCTTGTACCAGTTGATCAATATGAGTTTTTGGGTATCGGACCTTCACCAATCTGATATTCAGGACCTATCCCAAGGAAAATGGACCTTGAATTCCACTGTCTGATGTCTCTTGTGTTAAGTAGGCCATTTATAAGGTTGTTCATGGCTGATTTTTTAATCTAGCATGTAAGGCAATTCATAGTGTAGTCTCTAAGCCACAAAGAAATGTGAATAGCAGCACCAGTGTTAAAACATATAATCCTTTGCACGGAGGAGCTGGATTATAGAGCCTTTATCAGCATAAATGTCCAATTTGGAGGTGCTCAACATATATCAACATGTAGATATGAATGATTCAGAAAAACCTGGACCCAATGAAGTGTGGTAATGCAAAACGGCCATCATCCTCGCTCCTCTCTCCCTGCATGCCTTTGCCCGCTGAGGCACTTTACCACCTAAGATGATAGTCATGAAATAAAAGACTTTTCATTGAAGCTGCCATGGTGATTGTCACATTCTTTTTTCTGAATCATTCAAATTATAGTGTAGACCTGTCATTTTGTTACTATAAAAATATCATTATATAGTAATCCTAAAGTAAGTTTACTAATAAAGCGCCTTTGACATAGTCGTGTTACACAGTTTTAATATTCCACTTATATCCCTTCTAGGAATATAGGCATATGCAGTATTGATTTTAGGACATGCAGTCATACTATTAACTGCATGTCATTTGCTCTTCTGCTTTTTGGAACTCTCCACAAAACCCATTTTATTTCATTCTAAAAAGTTCTTAAAGTTCTTAAAAGTTACATTAGAAACTGTTTGCTATAACCAATAGGATTAGATTGGGAGAACAGCATCCCAGTCCACAGTTTACAAAACAGTTTCTTACTCTCAGTGATTCCACTTACCTTGTCTTGCTGCTGGAGGGGTTAACTATGGTTACAAAAAAAAAATATGGAGTCAAACACTGGCAGGAACCTGGTTTATGAAGCTCTTCTGTAATTCACCACAAAAATGTGTCACTATTGAAAAAATAAGGAAAAGGAAAGACAGGAGGAAGAGGAGGAGGGAATGATCATGGATAATAAATACTCTTAATTTATTAGCTAACAACAAAGAGATCAGAGCCAGCTGTAATGTGATTGTTTGACATAATTTTGTCAAAGAAGAAAAGCAAAGCTGACCAGAGATGTATATTACACATTCAGCCAGATGTCTGGGCTCTTGGCTTGACAGCAACAGAGCTAAACAAAACGGCAAACACTGGAGAAAACTGGCAAGAACTGTGCTCGTTTATCATCAGTAGAGACAGCTTCAAGAGCAAGTGAAATAAGACCTAGTTCTCCAGGTTTGGGGAAGGGCCAAGCTTTGAGTATTATCAATTGAATGTTTTGTGTATCATGTTTGGCAGCTGCCTCGACACTTACCATCCCTTTAATTCCAGCAGTTCCTGTCCCAGGCCTGAGTTACGATTACTTTCTGTGCTTTTTCACAGTGCTGGGTGATGAGGTTTACCAGCTTTCTTGCCAAGAATGCCATGGTTGATATTCAGGGTAATGTCGAAGTCTACTCCAATGGAATTTTGTTACCAAACATAATGTTACCCATGGAAGGCATTGTCAGTATACTCAACCTACTTTATATGTTTTATTTAGGTCTGTACTGACTCGCAATCCATTTTTATATAGATACACTTACACCATCATGAAACTGTCTTACACATGTGCAAAGCACACAACAAAACATTACAGCATGGAGATTCTTTATTACTATAAAGAATAAATGTCATAAAATAAGAAAGTGTGAGGGCAGATGAGTAGCAAATGTGCTGTCATCGTGCTGATCATTGCACCGCATTACTCAGCTTCAAGCACCAGCAGAATGATCAGAGTTAATAGGAAAGTGACAATGTTTGTCACTGGCAAGTTAACTTATTTCATCTGCCGCTGAAGGTTGCTGATTGAGAATTCCTGTTTTACTGGAAACTAAGACATGTGATAAGTTTACTTGTTATCTTTGGGTAGGGGACCCAATTTGTAGGAATTTAGGACATTTTAGGACATATGAGCTTGACCTTTCCAAAATCTTGAAAACTAACTGACCCAGGCTGTACATTTTCAGGCTCTTTCCCTGTGAAGGTGAAATCCAGTTGGAGTCTTCCTCTGATGTGGACGTTATATAGTGACAATGAAGTCTGCTGCAGAACCAAAGTGCAAATGTCAAGCATCTGTTTAGTGTCTGTAAAGAATTATATTTGTTAAATAAGAATAGTTTTGGTTGATCGCATAAAAATCTCTTGGTCATAGGAGAGAAGACCAGTAGAGAATTAACGTGCATTTACATATGCTGTGAATGCCGGTGATCACCTACCCAACTGGCCAGACTTTCATTCGTCAGGTGATCATATTATTTAAGCTACCATAACAATCATTGTCACTAGCTATCTCATGCAGAGAATATGCTGCTAATAACATGTTGCTGTATGGGGAGAGGACATATTTATCAGCAACCATTCTGTTCCCATTAGTACATCAGCTGATATAAACAGGCCAGTAGACTTATTGTTATGACCCCAGTGGACAGGGTCTCAGAGGTACGTGTAAGTCTGCGAGATACAAAAATCCAGCTCATAGGGCAGTGGTAACTGGGTTGACCAAATATCTACTCCTAACACCAACACTAGAAGTAGCCGGGGATCATGCCTACGGTGATCGCTAGATGACTCGCGCCAGCCGGAGAATCTAACTACCCCTAGGAGAAGAAAACAAAGACCTCTCTTGCCTCCAGAGAAAGGGACCCCAAAGCAAGATACAAGCCCCCCACAAATAATAACGGTGAGGTAAGAGGAAATGACAAACACAGAAATGAACCAGGTTCAGCAAAGAGAGGCCAGCTTACTAATAGCAGAATAAAGCAAGATAACTTATTTGGTCAACAAAAACCCTATAAAAATCCACGCTGGAGATTCAAGAACCCCCGAACCGTCTAACGGTCCGGGGGGAGAACACCAGCCCCCTAGAGCTTCCAGCAAAGGTCAGGATACAGATTGGAACAAGCTGGACAAAAATACAAAAGCAAAAAGCATGGAAGAGACTTAGCTTTAACAAGCAGGAACCAGGATCAGTACACAAGAGCACAACAGATTAGCTCTGATTTCAACGATGCCAGGCATTGAACTGAAGGTCCAGAGAGCTTATATAGCAACGCCCCTGAACTAACGGCCCAGGTGAGCATATAGGAGAAGACAGAAGCTCCAGTGTCAAATCACTAATGACCACTAGAGGGAGCAAAACGCAAATTCACAACAGTACCCCCCCCTTAGTGAGAGGTCACCGAACCCTCACCACGACCACCAGGGCGATCAGGATGAGCGGCGTGAAAGGCACGAACTAAATCGGCCGCATGAACATCAGAGGCGACCACCCAGGAATTATCTTCCTGACCATAGCCCTTCCACTTGACCAGGTACTGAAGCCTCCGCCTGGAGAGACGAGAATCCAAGATCTTCTCCACCACGTACTCCAACTCGCCCTCAACCAACACCAGAGCAGGAGCCTCAGCAGAAGGAACTACAGGCACAACGTACCGCCGCAACAAGGACCTATGAAACACGTTGTGGATAGCAAACGACACAGGAAGATCCAGACGAAAGGATACAGGATTAAGGATTTCCAATATCTTGTAAGGACCAATAAAACGAGGTTTAAATTTGGGAGAGGAAACCTTCATAGGAACAAAGCGGGAAGAAAGCCACACCAAATCCCCAACAAGTAGTCGGGGACCCACACCGCGGCGGCGGTTGGCAAAGCGCTGAGCCCTCTCCTGTGACAACTTCAAGTTGTCCACCACAAGATTCCAGATCCGCTGCAACCTATCCACCACAGAATCCACCCCAGGACAGTCAGAAGGTTCCACATGACCCGAAGAAAAATGAGGGTGGAAACCAGAGTTGCAGAAAAACGGCGAAACCAAAGTGGCGGAACTAGCCCGATTATTAAGGGCAAACTCAGCCAACGGCAAGAAGGTCACCCAATCGTCCTGATCAGCAGAGACAAAACACCTCAAATAAGCCTCCAAAGTCTGATTAGTTCGCTCCGTCTGTCCATTAGTCTGAGGATGGAAAGCAGACGAAAACGACAAATCAATGCCCATCCTACTACAAAAGGATCGCCAGAATCTGGAAACGAACTGGGATCCTCTGTCTGACACAATATTCTCAGGGATGCCGTGCAAATGAACCACGTTCTGGAAAAACACAGGAACCAGATCGGAAGAGGAAGGCAGCTTAGGCAAAGGAACCAAATGGACCATCTTGGAGAAGCGATCACAAATCACCCAGATAACAGACATGCCTTGAGACACCGGAAGATCAGAAATGAAATCCATGGAGATATGTGTCCAAGGTCTCTTAGGGACAGGCAAGGGCAAGAGCAACCCGCTGGCACGAGAACAGCAAGGCTTAGCTCGAGCACAAGTCCCACAGGACTGTACAAATGACCGCACATCCCTTGACAAGGAAGGCCACCAAAAGGATCTGGCCACCAGATCTCTGGTGCCAAAAATTCCTGGGTGACCTGCCAACACCGAGGAATGAACCTCGGAAATGACTCTGCTGGTCCACTTATCAGGCACAAACAGTCGGTCAGGTGGACAAGAATCAGGCCTATCAGCCTGAAATCTCTGCAACACACGTCGCAGATCTGGAGAAATAGCTGACAAAATAACTCCATCCTTAAGAATACCAACAGGTTCAGCGACTCCAGGAGCATCAGGCACAAAGCTCCTGGAAAGAGCATCGGCCTTCACATTCTTTGAACCTGGTAAATACGAGACAACGAAGTCAAAACGGGAGAAAAACAATGACCAGCGGGCCTGTCTAGGATTCAGGCGTTTAGCAGACTCGAGATACATCAGATTTTTGTGATCAGTCAAGACCACCACACGATGCTTAGCACCCTCGAGCCAATGACGCCACTCCTCAAATGCCCATTTCATGGCCAACAACTCCCGATTGCCCACATCATAATTTCGCTCAGCAGGCGAAAACTTCCTAGAGAAAAAGGCGCAAGGTCTCATAACAGAGCAACCCGGGCCTCTCTGCGACAAAACGGCCCCTGCTCCAATCTCTGAAGCATCCACCTCAACCTGAAAGGGAAGCGAGACATCAGGCTGGCACAAAACAGGCGCCGAAGTAAACCGACGTTTCAACTCCTGGAAAGCCTCCACGGCAGCAGGAGCCCAATTAGCCACATCGGAGCCCTTCTTGGTCATATCCGTCAAAGGTTTCACAATGCTAGAAAAATTAGCGATAAAACGACGGTAGAAGTTAGCGAAACCTAAGAACTTCTGAAGACTCTTAACTGACGAGGGCTGAGTCCAATCAAGAATAGCTCGGACCTTGACTGGGTCCATCTCCACAGCAGAAGGGGAAAAAATGAACCCCAAAAAGGGAATCTTCTGTACACCAAAAAGACACTTTGAGCCCTTGACAAACAAAGAATTTTCACGCAAAATTTTAAAGACCATCCTGACCTGCTCCACATGCGAGTCCCAATTATCAGAAAAAACCAGAATATCATCCAGATAAATGATCAAAAATTTATCCAGATAGTTCCGAAAAATGTCATGCATAAAGGACTGAAAAACTGAAGGGGCATTAGAGAGCCCAAAAGGCATCACCAAGTACTCAAAATGACCTTCGGGCGTATTGAATGCGGTTTTCCATTCATCACCTTGCTTAATGCGCACAAGGTTGTACGCACCACGAAGGTCTATCTTGGTGAACCACTTGGCACCTTTAATCCGGGCAAACAAGTCAGACAACAGCGGCAAAGGATACTGAAATTTGACAGTGATCTTATTTAAAAGCCGATAGTCAATACAAGGCCTCAAAGATCCGTCCTTTTTAGCCACAAAAAAGAATCCCGCACCAAGAGGGGAAGAAGACGGACGGATGTGTCCTTTCTCCAGAGACTCCTTGATATATGAACGCATAGCGGTATGTTCAGGTACCGACAGATTAAACAGTCTTCCCTTAGGAAATTTACTGCCTGGAATCAAGTCTATTGCACAGTCACATTCCCTATGAGGAGGCAATGCACTGGACCTGGACTCGCTAAAGACATCCTGATAATCAGACAAATACTCCGGAACTTCCGAAGGCGTAGAAGAAGCAATAGACACAGGCAGGGAATTCTCATGAATACCAAGACAGCCCCAACTTGACACTGACACAGCCTTCCAGTCCAGGACTGGATTATGGGTCTGTAACCATGGCAGCCCCAAAACAACCACATCATGCATTTTATGCAAAACAAGAAAACGTATCACCTCGCGGTGTTCAGGAGTCATGCACATGGTAACCTGTGTCCAATACTGCGGTTTATTTTCTGCTAATGGCGTAGCATCAATACCCCTAAGAGGTATAGGATTTTCTAATGGTTCAAGAATAAAACCACAGCGCTTAGCAAATGAGAGATCCATAAGACTCAGGGCAGCACCTGAATCTACAAACGCCATGACAGGATAAGATGACAGTGAGCAAATCAAAGTTACAGACAGAATAAACTTAGGATGCAAATTACCAACGGTGACAGGACTAACAACCTTAGTTATACGTTTAGAGCATGCTGAGATAACATGTGTAGAATCACCACAGTAGTAGCACAAGCCATTCCGGCGTCTATGAATTTTCCTCTCATTTCTAGTCAGGATTCTATCACATTGCATCAAATCAGGTGTCCGTTCAGACAACACCATGAGGGAATTTGCGGTTTTTCTATCACATTGCATCAAATCAGGTGTCCGTTCAGACAACACCATGAGGGAATTTGCGGTTTTGCGCTCCCGCAACCGCCGGTCAATTTGAATAGCCAGGGCCATGGTATCATTCAGACCTGTGGGAATAGGAAAACCCACCATAACATTCTTAATGGCTTCAGAAAGGCCATTTCTAAAATTAGCAGCCAGTGCACACTCGTTCCAATGTGTCAGCACGGACCATTTCCGAAATTTTTGGCAATACACTTCAGCCTCGTCCTGGCCCTGAGACATAGCCAGCAAGGCTTTTTCTGCCTGAATCTCAAGATTGGGTTCCTCATAAAGTAAACCGAGCGCCAGAGAAAACGCATCAATATCAGCCAATGCCGGATCTCCTGGCGCCAACGAAAAAGCCCAATCTTGAGGGTCACCCCGTAAGAATGAAATAACAATTTTTACTTGTTGAGCAGAGTCTCCAGACGAACAGGGTCTCAGGGACAAAAACAATTTACAATTATCCCTGAAATTCCTAAACTTAAATCGGTCTCCTGAAAACGGTTCAGGAATCGGTATCTTGGGTTCAGACCTAGGATTTCTGATAACATAATCTTGTATACCCTGCACACGAGCAGCAAGCTGGTCCACACTAGTAATCAAGGTCTGGACATTCATGTCTGCAGCAAGCTTAAGCCACTCTGAGGTAAAGGGGAAAAGAAAAAAAAAAAAAAAAATGAGAGAGGGAAAAAAAAAACCCTCAAAATTTTCTTTCTTATAATCCCACTTCTGCAATGCATCAAACATTCAATACAGGCCTGGCATACTGTTATGACCCCAGTGGACAGGGTCTCAGAGGTACGTGTAAGTCTGCGAGATACAAAAATCCAGCTCATAGGGCAGTGGTAACTGGGTTGACCAAATATCTACTCCTAACACCAACACTAGAAGTAGCCGGGGATCATGCCTACGGTGATCGCTAGATGACTCGCGCCAGCCGGAGAATCTAACTACCCCTAGGAGAAGAAAACAAAGACCTCTCTTGCCTCCAGAGAAAGGGACCCCAAAGCAAGATACAAGCCCCCCACAAATAATAACGGTGAGGTAAGAGGAAATGACAAACACAGAAATGAACCAGGTTCAGCAAAGAGAGGCCAGCTTACTAATAGCAGAATAAAGCAAGATAACTTATTTGGTCAACAAAAACCCTATAAAAATCCACGCTGGAGATTCAAGAACCCCCGAACCGTCTAACGGTCCGGGGGGAGAACACCAGCCCCCTAGAGCTTCCAGCAAAGGTCAGGATACAGATTGGAACAAGCTGGACAAAAATACAAAAGCAAAAAGCATGGAAGAGACTTAGCTTTAACAAGCAGGAACCAGGATCAGTACACAAGAGCACAACAGATTAGCTCTGATTTCAACGATGCCAGGCATTGAACTGAAGGTCCAGAGAGCTTATATAGCAACGCCCCTGAACTAACGGCCCAGGTGAGCATATAGGAGAAGACAGAAGCTCCAGTGTCAAATCACTAATGACCACTAGAGGGAGCAAAACGCAAATTCACAACAGTACCCCCCCCTTAGTGAGAGGTCACCGAACCCTCACCACGACCACCAGGGCGATCAGGATGAGCGGCGTGAAAGGCACGAACTAAATCGGCCGCATGAACATCAGAGGCGACCACCCAGGAATTATCTTCCTGACCATAGCCCTTCCACTTGACCAGGTACTGAAGCCTCCGCCTGGAGAGACGAGAATCCAAGATCTTCTCCACCACGTACTCCAACTCGCCCTCAACCAACACCAGAGCAGGAGCCTCAGCAGAAGGAACTACAGGCACAACGTACCGCCGCAACAAGGACCTATGAAACACGTTGTGGATAGCAAACGACACAGGAAGATCCAGACGAAAGGATACAGGATTAAGGATTTCCAATATCTTGTAAGGACCAATAAAACGAGGTTTAAATTTGGGAGAGGAAACCTTCATAGGAACAAAGCGGGAAGAAAGCCACACCAAATCCCCAACAAGTAGTCGGGGACCCACACCGCGGCGGCGGTTGGCAAAGCGCTGAGCCCTCTCCTGTGACAACTTCAAGTTGTCCACCACAAGATTCCAGATCCGCTGCAACCTATCCACCACAGAATCCACCCCAGGACAGTCAGAAGGTTCCACATGACCCGAAGAAAAATGAGGGTGGAAACCAGAGTTGCAGAAAAACGGCGAAACCAAAGTGGCGGAACTAGCCCGATTATTAAGGGCAAACTCAGCCAACGGCAAGAAGGTCACCCAATCGTCCTGATCAGCAGAGACAAAACACCTCAAATAAGCCTCCAAAGTCTGATTAGTTCGCTCCGTCTGTCCATTAGTCTGAGGATGGAAAGCAGACGAAAACGACAAATCAATGCCCATCCTACTACAAAAGGATCGCCAGAATCTGGAAACGAACTGGGATCCTCTGTCTGACACAATATTCTCAGGGATGCCGTGCAAATGAACCACGTTCTGGAAAAACACAGGAACCAGATCGGAAGAGGAAGGCAGCTTAGGCAAAGGAACCAAATGGACCATCTTGGAGAAGCGATCACAAATCACCCAGATAACAGACATGCCTTGAGACACCGGAAGATCAGAAATGAAATCCATGGAGATATGTGTCCAAGGTCTCTTAGGGACAGGCAAGGGCAAGAGCAACCCGCTGGCACGAGAACAGCAAGGCTTAGCTCGAGCACAAGTCCCACAGGACTGTACAAATGACCGCACATCCCTTGACAAGGAAGGCCACCAAAAGGATCTGGCCACCAGATCTCTGGTGCCAAAAATTCCTGGGTGACCTGCCAACACCGAGGAATGAACCTCGGAAATGACTCTGCTGGTCCACTTATCAGGCACAAACAGTCGGTCAGGTGGACAAGAATCAGGCCTATCAGCCTGAAATCTCTGCAACACACGTCGCAGATCTGGAGAAATAGCTGACAAAATAACTCCATCCTTAAGAATACCAACAGGTTCAGCGACTCCAGGAGCATCAGGCACAAAGCTCCTGGAAAGAGCATCGGCCTTCACATTCTTTGAACCTGGTAAATACGAGACAACGAAGTCAAAACGGGAGAAAAACAATGACCAGCGGGCCTGTCTAGGATTCAGGCGTTTAGCAGACTCGAGATACATCAGATTTTTGTGATCAGTCAAGACCACCACACGATGCTTAGCACCCTCGAGCCAATGACGCCACTCCTCAAATGCCCATTTCATGGCCAACAACTCCCGATTGCCCACATCATAATTTCGCTCAGCAGGCGAAAACTTCCTAGAGAAAAAGGCGCAAGGTCTCATAACAGAGCAACCCGGGCCTCTCTGCGACAAAACGGCCCCTGCTCCAATCTCTGAAGCATCCACCTCAACCTGAAAGGGAAGCGAGACATCAGGCTGGCACAAAACAGGCGCCGAAGTAAACCGACGTTTCAACTCCTGGAAAGCCTCCACGGCAGCAGGAGCCCAATTAGCCACATCGGAGCCCTTCTTGGTCATATCCGTCAAAGGTTTCACAATGCTAGAAAAATTAGCGATAAAACGACGGTAGAAGTTAGCGAAACCTAAGAACTTCTGAAGACTCTTAACTGACGAGGGCTGAGTCCAATCAAGAATAGCTCGGACCTTGACTGGGTCCATCTCCACAGCAGAAGGGGAAAAAATGAACCCCAAAAAGGGAATCTTCTGTACACCAAAAAGACACTTTGAGCCCTTGACAAACAAAGAATTTTCACGCAAAATTTTAAAGACCATCCTGACCTGCTCCACATGCGAGTCCCAATTATCAGAAAAAACCAGAATATCATCCAGATAAATGATCAAAAATTTATCCAGATAGTTCCGAAAAATGTCATGCATAAAGGACTGAAAAACTGAAGGGGCATTAGAGAGCCCAAAAGGCATCACCAAGTACTCAAAATGACCTTCGGGCGTATTGAATGCGGTTTTCCATTCATCACCTTGCTTAATGCGCACAAGGTTGTACGCACCACGAAGGTCTATCTTGGTGAACCACTTGGCACCTTTAATCCGGGCAAACAAGTCAGACAACAGCGGCAAAGGATACTGAAATTTGACAGTGATCTTATTTAAAAGCCGATAGTCAATACAAGGCCTCAAAGATCCGTCCTTTTTAGCCACAAAAAAGAATCCCGCACCAAGAGGGGAAGAAGACGGACGGATGTGTCCTTTCTCCAGAGACTCCTTGATATATGAACGCATAGCGGTATGTTCAGGTACCGACAGATTAAACAGTCTTCCCTTAGGAAATTTACTGCCTGGAATCAAGTCTATTGCACAGTCACATTCCCTATGAGGAGGCAATGCACTGGACCTGGACTCGCTAAAGACATCCTGATAATCAGACAAATACTCCGGAACTTCCGAAGGCGTAGAAGAAGCAATAGACACAGGCAGGGAATTCTCATGAATACCAAGACAGCCCCAACTTGACACTGACACAGCCTTCCAGTCCAGGACTGGATTATGGGTCTGTAACCATGGCAGCCCCAAAACAACCACATCATGCATTTTATGCAAAACAAGAAAACGTATCACCTCGCGGTGTTCAGGAGTCATGCACATGGTAACCTGTGTCCAATACTGCGGTTTATTTTCTGCTAATGGCGTAGCATCAATACCCCTAAGAGGTATAGGATTTTCTAATGGTTCAAGAATAAAACCACAGCGCTTAGCAAATGAGAGATCCATAAGACTCAGGGCAGCACCTGAATCTACAAACGCCATGACAGGATAAGATGACAGTGAGCAAATCAAAGTTACAGACAGAATAAACTTAGGATGCAAATTACCAACGGTGACAGGACTAACAACCTTAGTTATACGTTTAGAGCATGCTGAGATAACATGTGTAGAATCACCACAGTAGTAGCACAAGCCATTCCGGCGTCTATGAATTTTCCTCTCATTTCTAGTCAGGATTCTATCACATTGCATCAAATCAGGTGTCCGTTCAGACAACACCATGAGGGAATTTGCGGTTTTTCTATCACATTGCATCAAATCAGGTGTCCGTTCAGACAACACCATGAGGGAATTTGCGGTTTTGCGCTCCCGCAACCGCCGGTCAATTTGAATAGCCAGGGCCATGGTATCATTCAGACCTGTGGGAATAGGAAAACCCACCATAACATTCTTAATGGCTTCAGAAAGGCCATTTCTAAAATTAGCAGCCAGTGCACACTCGTTCCAATGTGTCAGCACGGACCATTTCCGAAATTTTTGGCAATACACTTCAGCCTCGTCCTGGCCCTGAGACATAGCCAGCAAGGCTTTTTCTGCCTGAATCTCAAGATTGGGTTCCTCATAAAGTAAACCGAGCGCCAGAGAAAACGCATCAATATCAGCCAATGCCGGATCTCCTGGCGCCAACGAAAAAGCCCAATCTTGAGGGTCACCCCGTAAGAATGAAATAACAATTTTTACTTGTTGAGCAGAGTCTCCAGACGAACAGGGTCTCAGGGACAAAAACAATTTACAATTATCCCTGAAATTCCTAAACTTAAATCGGTCTCCTGAAAACGGTTCAGGAATCGGTATCTTGGGTTCAGACCTAGGATTTCTGATAACATAATCTTGTATACCCTGCACACGAGCAGCAAGCTGGTCCACACTAGTAATCAAGGTCTGGACATTCATGTCTGCAGCAAGCTTAAGCCACTCTGAGGTAAAGGGGAAAAGAAAAAAAAAAAAAAAAATGAGAGAGGGAAAAAAAAAACCCTCAAAATTTTCTTTCTTATAATCCCACTTCTGCAATGCATCAAACATTCAATACAGGCCTGGCATACTGTTATGACCCCAGTGGACAGGGTCTCAGAGGTACGTGTAAGTCTGCGAGATACAAAAATCCAGCTCATAGGGCAGTGGTAACTGGGTTGACCAAATATCTACTCCTAACACCAACACTAGAAGTAGCCGGGGATCATGCCTACGGTGATCGCTAGATGACTCGCGCCAGCCGGAGAATCTAACTACCCCTAGGAGAAGAAAACAAAGACCTCTCTTGCCTCCAGAGAAAGGGACCCCAAAGCAAGATACAAGCCCCCCACAAATAATAACGGTGAGGTAAGAGGAAATGACAAACACAGAAATGAACCAGGTTCAGCAAAGAGAGGCCAGCTTACTAATAGCAGAATAAAGCAAGATAACTTATTTGGTCAACAAAAACCCTATAAAAATCCACGCTGGAGATTCAAGAACCCCCGAACCGTCTAACGGTCCGGGGGGAGAACACCAGCCCCCTAGAGCTTCCAGCAAAGGTCAGGATACAGATTGGAACAAGCTGGACAAAAATACAAAACAAAACAAAAGCAAAAAGCATGGAAGAGACTTAGCTTTAACAAGCAGGAACCAGGATCAGTACACAAGAGCACAACAGATTAGCTCTGATTTCAACGATGCCAGGCATTGAACTGAAGGTCCAGAGAGCTTATATAGCAACGCCCCTGAACTAACGGCCCAGGTGAGCATATAGGAGAAGACAGAAGCTCCAGTGTCAAATCACTAATGACCACTAGAGGGAGCAAAACGCAAATTCACAACACTTATATTGTCAATTGGTAAAGTGGTCGAGATTTACCGGATATAGTAGTATAGGAATGCTGAAGTAAAAATATATTTTGTGTTCACGTTAGGGTTGTTTCACATTGCATTTCTGAGTCCCATTGGGGCATATGTCCAAACTTTGCCCGCAAAACGGGATCAGGATGTATGAGCCAACGGGGCCATAGATTATAATGGTGATGGAAGAGCGAACGTGCACCATTTTCAGGAGGGTACGCCTACAAGAGGCGGACTCCCAGACACAGTCTACTACGTCTGCATCATTACAGTCTATGGCACCATCAGAGCTTAAGTCCGAACCTGTTTGCAGGGGATTCAGAGACGTATGCCCCAACGGGACCCTTGAACACAATGTAAAAGCACCCGTAAGAGGGAAAATGCCCTTGATAACTTATTTAACTTTTGTTTCATATTTTATGCATATTTATGTTTAATTTTTTCATATAGTGCCAATATATTTCACAGCATTTTATAGACATTATCAGGGGACAAAAACTGAACTCGGAAATAATAGGCCAGTAAGTTTAACCTCTACTGTGGGTAAAATCCTGGAGGGCATTCTAAGGGATGCTATACTGGAGTATCTGAAGAGGAATAACCTCATGACCCAGTATCAGCACGGGTTTACTAGGGACCGTTCATGTCAGACTAATTTGATCAGCTTCTATGAAGAGGTAAGTTCCGGTCTGGACCAAGGGAACCCAGTAGATGTAGTGTATATGGACTTTTCAAAAGCTTTTGATACAGTGCCACACAAAAGGTTGATACATAAAATGAGAATAATGGGGATAGGGGAAAATATGTGCAAGTGGGTTGAGAGTTGGCTCAGGGATAGGAAACAAAGGGTGGTTATTAATGGAGCACACTCGGACTGGGTCACGGTTAGTAGTGGGGTACCACAGGGGTCAGTATTGGGCCCTCTTCTTTTTAACATATTTATTAATGACCTTGTAGGGGGCATTCAGAGTAGAATTTCAATATTTGCAGATGACACTAAACTCTGCAGGGTAATCAATACAGGGGAGGACAATTTTATATTACAGGCTGATTTATGTAAACTAGAAGCTTGGGCTGATAAATGGCAAATGAGCTTTAATGGGGATAAATGTAAGGTCATGCACTTGTGTAGAAGTAATATGATGTATAACTATGTGCTTAATTCTAAAACTCTGGGCAAAACCGTCAATGAAAAAGACCTGGGTGTATGGGTGGATGACAAACTCATATTCAGTGGCCAGTGTCAGGCAGCTGCTGCAAAGTCAAATAAAATAATGGGATGCATTAAAAGAGGCATAGATGCTCATGAGGAGAACATAATTTTACCTCTATACAAGTCACTAGTGCGACCACACTTAGAATACTGTGCACAGTTCTGGTCTCCGGTGTATAAGAAAGACATAGCTGAACTGGAGCGGGTGCAGAGAAGAGCAACCAAGGTTATTAGAGGACTGGGGGGTCTGCAATACCAAGATAGGTTATTACACTTGGGGCTATTTAGTTTGGAAAAATGAAGACTAAGGGGTGATCTTATTTTAATGTATAAATATATGAGGGGACAGTACAAAGACCTTTCTGCTGATCTTTTTAATCATAGACCGGTGACAGGGACAAGGGGGCATCCTCTACGTTTCCTTGATAAGGCGTTGATCCAGGGAACTAGTCTGATTGCCGTATGTGGGGTCGGGAAGGAATTTTTTTCCCCATGATGGAGCTTACTCTTACCACATGGGTTTTTTTTGCCTTCCCCTGGATCAACATGTTAGGGCATGCTAGGCTATGGGTTGAACTAGATGGAGTTAAAGTCTTCCTTCAACCTTAATAACTATGTAACTATGTAACATAAAACAACAAAAAACAGACTTTATTAACTGTAAGGCCATGTGCACACGTTGCGGTTTTTACTGTGGATCCGCAGCATTTTTGACGCTGCGGATTCGCAGCAGTTTTCCATGCGGTGTACAGTACCATGTAAACCTATGGAAAATAAAAACCGCTGTGCACATGCTGCGGAAAAAAATGTGCGGAAACGCAGCGGTTTATTTTCCGCAGCATGTCAAGTCTTTGTGCGGATTCCGCAGTGGTTTTACACCTGCTCCATAATAGAAAACCGCAGGTGTAAAACCGCAGTAGAATCCGCACAAAAAACGCGGTAAATCTGCAGTAAATCCGCAGAAAAAAAGCAGTGTTTTTGCCCTGCAGATTTATCTAAATCAGTGCGGAACAATCCGCACACCATTCCGCAGCGTGTGCACATAGCCTAATGGTCAAATAGACCCCTGTGAGGATTAGTTTTTAGAGATGAACAAGGTCCATGTATTAAGAGTGATAACATTGTACCCCATGTGAGCCAGTACTGGTGAGCTCCTTTTTACTAGCAGAAGATAATAAGCATGAGCTTTGTAGATTCTGTAAGGCTCTATTCACATTTATATTGAGCCTCTGGCACAAATTGCATCAGACTTGGAGAAAAGAGGAAGGCTATTCTTCCTATGGAAATCATTGATACCACGATGAAGTCCAATGGACATTTTTGTAGACCAGTGGTTTCAATCACATGATATATTTTACACTGCATTATGGTTTGTACTTTAAGATTAGCAGATCTGACAAAATTAGTATTTGCTCAAATTTTGCTGGATATTCAACTTAGAGTATACTTATTCTCTTTGAATTTAATGTGCTGTATTTTGCAGTAGCCTACAGCTGTCGGTTTTGCCTGTGCTGATTATCGAGAATAGAGGGGGCTTCATGGCATTTTTAATTTTATTTATTGCACAGGGCGCCATCTGTCGAATGCTCTCATCATCGTATGCCTGCTCTCGCTGTTATCGGTGAGACCAGGCATACTGTGATGAGAATAGTATTGTTTATAAATGAACAAAAAAAGCCAAAAGAAAACCACCACTGAAAATATGCTGTATATGCTGAAATTTTCCTTATACTACTTCTGCACAGGGCTTTCTGAAGTCAAAATCTAATCTGCATCCTCCTCACCACTGCTCAATATAAGAATAAAATACTAATGTGGATGGATTTTTCCCTTTGACAACAGGCCCGTGGCTCTCAGGCTACTGTAAAACTATAGTACTGTAAGTTATGAAGACATGCTACGAGTTGTACTTTCAAAAAGGCTTCACCTGTTTATGCAGTTTTTCCAGGGAAATTCAATTCTTGGAGAAGTTATTCTCCATGAACTTAATGTAATGTAATATGTAAAAAAAAAAGAAACACTACCTACTGCCACGTACACTACTCACTGCCGCCAATCCTTTCCCTACCAAAATTTCTGATCCTTTGCCAATTGTGGAGGAATCATGAGTCCTCTCACACTGCCCTGGACCCCCACTTGTCATAATGCTCAGAGTGGTTCTGCACAGGTGCATGGGAGGTTATCGACTTCAGGACATCATGGTGTGTGGCATGATTTTCATCAAGGGTGTGCAGAATCCCCCCAGGTGCCATTACACCTGGAATTCTGGAACAATACAAGAGACCAGAAGGTTCCAGCATGAGCAGTGGGAGATCAGAATATGCATTGAGTAATGGATGGGTTGCAATGAGTAGCGGAGGAGCAGAAGATGTGACCGGTGAGTATAACCATTTTTTAACCTTTTGATGGTCTACTATGGTCCAGAAAATGGCCCGCCATTTTTCTAAATCCACTTAGTGAATTACAAAAATTCTGTGTAGAAATCAATTGCACTCAAATTTATTCACTTATCTCTACTGATGAGCCATAGTTTGAAGACTGCTTTAATGTTACATAAATCATAGAAGTATTTTCAGTGTCCCTTCACTGCCAGTTCCATGCCAACTGAATGTGTATTTGGACCTCTGACTCCATCATCTGGAAATTCTGTTTTCCATGAGGTGTCTTGAGACTTTGGTGGTGCCCAGGAGACTTGCCGATGTGAAGTCTACTCTTTCTCTGGAAATCTTCCAAACATTTCATTACAGTATGATTTTTAATACTTTCCTGTAGGACTCTTGTTAAAAAGGTTTGTGAGAAATCATTTGACCCATATTGTAATTTTGTGTATGTCATCTGATGATTGTAAAGCCTAAAATAAGCCTATTGGTGCAAAAAATTCTGCAAAGTAAGAATGCTTTCAAAAATAGATGTTTTAATTGTTTATTCATATCACTTAACAAAATCCAAAGTGAATGAACAAAAGAGAAATCTGAATCACATCAATATCTAGTGTGAGCATCCTTCACCTCACCTCCAAAACAGCATCAATTCTTCTCAGTACCCTTGTACAAAGTCAGGGATTTTGTAGGATTTTTTTTTTTTTTTTTTTAAACATAATTTTTATTGTTTTTTTGTTTTTCTTTAAACAATTAAGCAAACTACATACTGCAAATGTTGTTTTAGATTGTTACACAAACAACAAAACAACCGTTAATCTTTTAACACAAATACTAATAACATACACCCTAATGTCCACATCTATCCAGCTTCAATGATTGTAATCCGACAATCAAATCCTGAACAAACAACATCTGATGCAATTATCATGTGACAAATTTTAATTTACCCAAACTACCACTTAATCTTCTAACAAATACCAATCTGAGTTAACAAAAGACCTCATTATCTCCTGAATTTCCCCAGTAGACAATAACGATTCTATGAACACTCTCCATTTAAAAAAAAATATTTTCGTCATCTTATCTTTATTCCTTTCTGCTTCTCTTTTTTCTAAATATAGAACAGACATTTGTCCTGCTTTAAAGGGAACCTGTCACCCCCAAAATCGAAGGTGAGCTAAGCCCCCATCAGGGGCTTATCTACAGCATTCTGGAATGCTGTAGATAAGCCCCCGATGTAACCTAAAAGATGAGGAAAAGACGTTAGATTATACTCACCCAGGGGTGGTCCCGCTGCTGGTCCGGGTTCGGCGCCTCCCATCTTCATCAGATGACATCCTCTTCTGGTCTTCACGCTGTGGCTCCTGCGCAGGCGTACTTTGTCTGCCCTGTTGAGGGCAGAGCAAAGTACTGCAGTGCGCAGGCATGGGCCTCTCTGACCTTTCCCGGTGCCTGCGCACTGCAGTACATTGCTCTGCCCTCAACAGGGCAGACAAAGTTCGCCTGCGCAGGAGCCGCAGTGAATCAGTCGTACACTGCACAAATCTGGCCTTTATGGAGGAGTGGCAAGAACAGAGCCATTTCTCAAAGATATCCATAAAAAGTGTCATTTAAAGTTTGCAACAAGCCACCTGGGAGACACACCAAACATGTGAAATCTGAACTTTTTGGCAACAATGACAAATGATATGTTTGGCGTAAAGGCAACACAGCTCATCATCCTGAACACACCATCCCCACTGTCAAACATGGTGGAGAATAGCCCCTTTAGTAATTGGCAAGAGGATTAAGCACAAGTCAAGCAGTGAGGAAGATTAGGCTGGCATCTGCTATATTGATTTATTGATCTATGCTACATGCCGGAGATAGTTTGTCCATTTGAGGTTGTTTTTGTCACTGTCTAGTATGTGTCCAACTAAAGCACTGACACTGCTGTTTGCAGTCTCCCTTCTTTTCACATGATGGGTTGTCCTTATACAGTTTTCATATCACATGTTCTCTTTAGGAGTTCCGAGTCCGGACTGATTCCCAGTTTCTGACCTGCTCTCTCACAATCCTGCTATATAACACAAACTGTTTTATGCAGCATTGGAGGTCAGTGAGGCTGATGCTGGACAGGATTATTGCAAGCTTAAAGGGCCACTGTCACCCCCCCCCCAGCCGTTATAAACTAAAAGAGCCACCTTGTGCAGCAGTAATGCTGCAGTCTAACAAGGTGGCTCTTTTAGTTTTTGATTCATTTATTACCTCAATAAAGCGTTTTAAAAATTGGCCACACATACCAGATATTGTACCAGGAGGCGGTCCGAATCGTCCTCTATCAATCTTCCAACTGCCGTCACTCTTCTCTTCAGGGCCGATGGTACCTGCCCCCTTCGCGTTGTTGCTTCTTAAATCCGGCGCCGGCGCTGTGCGTGCCTGCCTGGGGCCTGCGCAGTGTTCTTTGTCAGTCACATCTCAGATGCCGGGTGCCTGACTGCGCCCTGTTACTGAATCCCCGCCCCGCACTGTGTTATTCATTATGCACAGTGCGGGGCTGGGGTTCCTGGGAAGGCGGGGGAGCGTCAGAGATGGGAGAGCGTCCGAGATGGGGGAGCGCCTGAACAGCGCAGTGCGCATGCCCAGGAATGCCAGCCCCGCACTGTGCATAATGAATAACACAGTGCGGGGCGGGGATTTAGTAACAGGGCGGCCGCACTGCTCGCACAGGCACAGTCAGGCACCCGGCATCTGAGATGTGACTGACAAAGAACACTGCGCAGGCCCCAGGCAGGCACGCACAGCGCAGGCGCCGGATTTAAGAAGCAACAACGCGAAGGGGGTGGGTACCATCGGCCCTGAAGAGAAGAGTGACGGCAGTTGGGGGATTCATACAGGACGCTTCGGAACGCCTCCTGGTACAATATCTGGTATGTGTGGCCAATTTTTAAAACGCTTTATTGAGGTAATAAATGAATCAAAAACTAAAAGAGCCACCTTGTTAGACTGCAGCATTACTGCTGCACAAGGTGGCTCTTTTAGTTTATAACGGCTGGAGGGGGTGACAGTGGCCCTTTAATAGTAGGTTCCTGCGATCCCAGCCAAGTTCAGTGCTTAAAAGCTCACTAGAAAAGAGCTTGTAAGCAACTGCACCTGCACATTTTCAACCACAAGTTCTAGAAAGCAATGGTGGCTGGTCTCCTTGGCAAGGAGCAACACACCAAAAAAGAGAGACTTGGAATATGACAATAAGGCTGGGGTCACACTTGCGAGTGCAATGCAAGAAACTCACGCATAAATACCCAGCACTGCTGCCACCGGCACTCGGCATAGAAGTACATGCAGCCACATGCTCCGGTCCCGAGTGCCGGCGACAGTGTCAGGTATTGATGCGAGAGACTTGCGCAAGTTTCTCGCATAGCACTCGCAAGTGTGACCCCTAATATTAATTACTTTATTTATATAGCGCCAACAAATTTCACAGCACTTTACAATTAACCCCTTTACCCCAAGGCTGTTACAATTCTGACCACTGTCACTTTATGTGGTAATTAGTGTTGAGCGATACCGTCCGATACTTGAAAGTATCGGTATCGGAAAGTATCGGCCGATACCGGCAAAGTATCGGATCCAATCCGATACCGATACCCGATACCAATACAAGTCAATGGGACTCAGGTATCGGACGGTATTCCTGATGGTTCCCAGGGTCTGAAGGAGAGGAAACTCTCCTTCAGGCCCTGGGAACCATATTAATGTGTAAAAGAAAGAATTAAAATAAAAAATATCGCTATACTCACCTGTCCGACGCAGCCGGGACCTCAGCGAGGGAACCGGCAGCGTTGTTTGTTTAAAATTCGCGCTTTTACTTGGTTACGTGAGGTCCCGGCTTGTGATTGGTCAGGGCGGCCATGTTGCCGGGACGCGGACCAATCACAGCAAGCCGTGACGAAATTACGTCACGGCTTGCTGTGATTGGTCCGAGTCCCGGCAACATGGCCGCCATTAACCAATCACAAGCCGTGACGTCACGGGAGGCTGGACATGCGCGTATTTTGAAAAGCGCGCGTGTCCAGCCTCCAGTGACGTCCCGGCTTATGATTGGTCACGGCGCCATGTTGCCGGGACGCGGACCAATCACAGCAAGCCGTGACGAAATTACGTCACGGCTTGCTGTGATTGGTCCGCGTCCCGGCAACATGGCCGCCATTAACCAATCACAAGCCGTGACGTCACGGGAGGCTGGACACGCGCGCTTTTCAAAATACGCGCATGTCCAGCCTCCCGTGACGTCCCGGCTTGTGATTGGTTAATGGCGGCCATGTTGCCGGGACATCACTGGAGGCTGGACACGCGCGCTTTTCAAAATACGCGCATGTCCAGCCTCCCGTGACGTCACGGCTTGTGATTGGTTAATGGCGGCCATGTTGCCGGGACGCGGACCAATCACAGCAAGCCGTGACGTAATTTCGTCACGGCTTGCTGTGATTGGTCCGCGTCCCGGCAACATGGCCGCCCTGACCAATCACAAGCCGGGACTTCACGTAACCAAGTAAAAGCGCGAAATTTAAACAAACAACGCTGCCGGTTCCCTCGCTGAGGTCCCGGCTGCGTCGGACAGGTGAGTATAGCGATATTTTTTATTTTAATTCTCTTTTTTACACATTATTACATTAATGTTGTTGCGATACCCGATACCCGATATCACAAAAATATCGGATCTCGGTATCGGAAATTCCGATACAGCAAGTATCGGCCGATACCCGATACTTGCAGTATCGGAATGCTCAACACTAGTGGTAATACCTTTGAAACGCTTTAATGGATCCCACTGATTCTGAGAATGTGTTTTAGTCACATATTGTAATTCATGAAAATGGTAAAATATCTTCAATAAGACTTGTGTTTGTTTATGAAAAAATGGAAATTTGGTGAAAATGTTGAAAAATTAAGTGATTTTCAAAATTTTGCAGTTTTCAAAATAAATTTTTTATACCCTTAAATCAGATAGTTAAATCACACATGAGGCATTGGTCCTCAAAAACATTGTAAATGATGAGTACCCCATTGCTATAACTGGCATTTCTTCTATATCATAGTATGGTTGTGCAGTTTGTTATCTATACCGCATTAATCTTTGGTTAAAGTAAATTTAGCCTACCTATAATCGATGACTGTGGTTGTAAATTGGTTACCCACCAGGCTATACATCTAAGAGCCAGTAGTTTAGTTATAGGGTCACCGGTAGGGTGAGCTGTCGAGGAGTGGGGGCGCCATTTCCGTAGTACAGTAGGGTGCCAACCCCCACAGTTAGGTAGGCTGTTACAAAGAGCAGGGAGCAGTTATAGAGAGGTACTCTGTATGTATTATGCACTTTTTCTGCACTTTAAGGTATTTTGTTATTACTCTGCCTCACACTGTCTATTAATTGCCATAGATGATTATGTTGCAAGGCAATCACTGTCCTTTTCATTTTTTCTTGTCATGCGAGATTGGAGTATAACTGCATCACATCATTTAGAGTGGTTGTACAGGAGTAAGAGGGATAGCCGTCGTCGAGCGGGGGTGCCTATCTCAAATCAGTTTTAGGGTGCCAACCTCCGCTGCATAGGCAGGGAAAATTTAGAGTATCAACAGTGTGAGTTAGAAGGGTTAAAAGTTGACCAGCGATTTCTAATTTTTCCAACAAGATTTACAAAACCATTTTTTAGGGACCGTGACACATTTAACTCCTTTCTGACCTCGGACGGGATAGTACGTCCGAGGTCAGAAGACCCTCTTTGATGCGGGCTCCGGCGGTGAGCCCGCATCAAAGCCGGGACATGTCAGCTGTTTTGAACAGCTGACATGTGCCCGCAATAGGCGCGGGCAGAATCGCTATCTGCCCGTGCCAATTAACTAGTTAAATGCCGCTGTCAAACGCAGACAGCGGCATTTAACTACCGCATCCGGCCGGGCGGCCGGAAATGACGGCATCGCCGACCCCGTCACATGATCGGAGGTCGGCGATGCTTCAGTATTGTAACCATAGAGGTCCTTGAGACCTCTATGGTTACAGATCCCCGGCAGCTGTGAGCGCCACCCTGTGGTCGGCGCTCACAGCACACCAGATTTTCTGCTACTTAGCAGCGAACAGCAGATCGCTGCTATGTAGCAGAGCCGATCGTGCTGTGCCTGCTTTTAGCCTCCCATGGAGGCTATTGAAGCATGGCAAAAGTAAAAAAAAAAGTTAAAAAAAATTTGAAAAAAGTAATAAAAATATAAAAGTTTGAATCACCCCCCTTTCGCCCCAATCAAAATAAATCAATAAAAAAAAATCAAACCTACACATATTTGGTATCGCCGCATTCAGAATCACCTGATATATCAATAAAAAAAAGCATTAACCTGATCGCTAAACAGCATAGCGAGAAAAAAATTTGAAACGCCAAAATTACGTTTTTTTGGTCGCCACGACATTGCATTAAGATGCAATAGCGGGCGATCAAAAGAACGCATCTGCACCAAAATGCTATCATTAAAAATGCCAGCTCAGCACGCAAAAAATAAGCCATCAAACGACCACAGATCATGAAAAATGGAGACGCTACGAGTATCGGAAAATGACGCAATTTATTTTTTTTTTAGCAAAGTTTGGAATTTTTTTTCACCACTTAGATAAAAAATAACCTAGTCATGTTAGGTGTCTATAAACTCGTAGTGACCTGGAGAATCATAATGGCAGGTCAGTTTTAGCATTTGGGGAACCTAGCAAAAAAGCCAACCAAAAAACAAGTGTGGGACTGCACTTTTTTTGGAATTTTACTGCACTTGGAATTTTTTTCCCGTTTTCTAGTACACGACATGCTAAAACCAATGATGTTGTTCAAAAGTACAAATTGTCCCGCAAAAAATAAGCCCTCACATGGTCATATTGACAGAAAAATAAAAAAGTTATGGCTCTGGGAAGGAGGGGAGTGAAAAACGAACACGGAAAAATGAAAAATCCCAAGGTCATGAAGGGGTTAAAGGGAAACTGTCACCCCCAAAATGGAAGTTGAGCTAAGCCCACCCGCATCAGGGACAGTATTCTGTAATGCTGTAGATAAGACCCGATGTATCCTGAAAGATGAGAAAAAGAGGTTAGATTATACTCACCCAGGTCCGGTCCGATGGACGTTGCGGTCCGGTCCGGGGCCTCCCATCTTCATAGGATGACATCCTCTTCTTGTCTCCATGCTGCGGCTCCAGGAAGGCGTACTTTGTCTGCCCTGTTGAGGGCAGAGTAAAGTACTGCAGTGCGCAGGCGCCGGGCCTCTCTGACTTTTCCCAGCGCCTGCACACTGCAGTACTTTGGTTAAACACTTAACTTGGAAGGGAAGGAGCGCCATTTGACTTTTTGAATGTAAAATTTACTGGTTTAATTAGCGGATGACATGGTCTGTTTGGAGAGCCCCTGATGTCCCTTAACAAGTAGAAAATCCCCACAAGTGACACCATTTTGGAAGCTAGAGCCTTCAAGGAATGTATCTAGATGTGTGGAGAGCACAACTGTTTCACAGAAGTTTATAACGTAGAGCCTTGAAAATAAAAAAGAATCACATTTTTCCTCCAAAAATATTATTTTAACCCAAATTTTGCATTTTCATAAGGGTAACAAAGAAATTACACTATACAATTTTTTTGTGCAATTTCTCCTGAGTACACAGATACCCCATATGTGGAGGTAAACTACTGTTTAAGCTCACCGTGGGGCTCAGAAAAGGAGTAATGTTTTGGAAAGCAGACTTTGATGGAATGGTCTGCCCGTGTCATGTCTCATTTCTACAGCCTCTGATGTGCCTAAACAGTGGAAAATCCCAAAAGGTAACACCATTTTGGAAGCTAGATCCCTCAAAGAATGTATCTAGATGTGTGATGAGCACTAGGGTTGAGCGACTTTTATTTTTATAGGATCGGGTCGGGTTTCACGAAACACGACTTTCTCAAAAGTCGGGTCGAGTGAAATCGGCCGATCCTATAAAAAAGTCGGGGTCGGGGTCGGCCGAAACGCGAAACCCAATGCAGTGCAATGGGATACTATGGTTCCCAGGGTCTGAAGGAGAGGAAACTCTCCTTCAGGCCCTGGGATCCTTATTTACGTGTAAAATAAAGAATTAAAATAAAAAAATTGATATACTCACCCTCTGACGCACCCTGGTAGTAACCGGCATCTTCAGTTCCTAAAAATGGCGCTTGAAAGACCTTTCGAATGCTGCACGGCTTGTGATTGGTCGCGGCGGCCCACGTGACCGCTGAGCGACCAATCACAAGCCGGTGACGTAATTCTCAGGTCCTGTTCTGGTTCTCAGGTACATGAGAATTACGTCACGGCTTGTGATTGGTCGCTGAGCGGTCACGTGGGCCGCCGCGACCAATCACAAAGCAGTGACGTCATCGGAAGGTCCTTCACGCGTTCATTCTTAAGAAGGAAGGCTGCCGGAAAGAAGCAGGGCGCGTACGAGGGTGAGTATATACCTAATAGGAATATACTCACCCTCGGCTTCTTTCCGGCAGCCTTCCTTCTTAAGAATGAACGCGTGAAGGACCTTCCGATGACGTCACGGCTTTGTGATTGGTCGCGGCGGCCCACGTGACCGCTGAGCGACCAATCACAAGCCGTGACGTAATTCTCATGTACCTGAGAACCAGAACAGGACCTGAGAATTACGTCACCGGCTTGTGATTGGTCGCTCAGCGGTCACGTGGGCCGCCGCGACCAATCACAAGCCGTGAAGCATTCGAAAGGTCTTTCAAGCGCCATTTTTAGGAACGGAAGATGCCGGTTACCAGCGGCGATGTCCAGGCTGCATCGGAGAGGTGAGCATATCAATATTTTTTATTTTAATTCTTTATTTTACACTTAAATGTGGATTCTGATACCGATTTCCGATATCGCAAACATATCGGAACTCGGTATCGGAATCCCGATACCAGATTCAGAAGATCGCCGACCTCATGGCCGACCCCACACAGGGGTCGGGTCGGGTTTCATGAAACCCGACTTTGCCAAAGTCGGCGACTTCTGAAAATGGTCGACCCGTTTCGCTCAACCCTAATGAGCACCTTAAACCCCCAGCTGCTTCACAAGCGTATATAACATAGAGCCATGAAAATAAAAAAATCACATTTTTCCAACGAAAATTTTATTTTGGCCCTCATGTTTTTATTTTCACAAGGATAGCAGGTGAAAATTTATCGCAAAATTTGTTGATATTTCCCGAGTAAGCCAATACCCAATATATGGTCGACACTACTTTTCAGGCACAATACAAAGCTTAGAAGGGAAGAAACAACATATTGGAGTTCACATTTTGCTGTACTGTTTTGAGTGTGCCATGCCAAATTGACAGAGCCCCTGAAGTGGCAGACAAGCAGAATGCTCCATAAGAGACCTAATTTTACAAACTACAGCTCTCAATGAATTCACCTAAGGGTGCAATGATCATATTGACACCACAGGTGGGTCACAAAATGTTATACCATTGGGCCAATGAAGAAAAAAATAATTACATTTTTACCATCAAATTGTAGTTTTAACATTAGATGTTACATTATCAAACAAGGAAATGGGTAAGAATGGAACCAAAATTTGTCCAACAATTGCTGCTGAATGTATAAACACCCCATAAATGGCTGAACAGTACTGCTTAGCCAGTCAGCCAGACTCGTGAGGGACAGAGCGCTATTGCATGATAAGTTTGTAAAATGGGGTCACTTATGGGGGGCACCTCTGCCCAGCTCATCCACCCATATATTAGGCAGACTCTCATCACTACAGAAATGCCAAACATGTGGTCACTATCTGCAGTTTAGGCACACTGGGGCTCAGAAGGGAGAGAGGAATTTGGATTTGGGAGCACAGTATCTGCTTAATTTCTTTTGGGGAATGAGGGCCATTTCGCATTTCCAGAGCCTTTGTGCTACCAGTAATATGGAAGACCCCTATATTTCCATTAACAGACCTGGGTGGGGAATTGCTTTTTTTGTGGATTGAGTTAAAGCTTTTATTGTAAACATTTTACATAATATTTTGAATCACATTTATTTTGTGCTGAGCACCTACATCGGGATTTACCTTTAAATCTCTGAGTGACATAGTTCAAATGAAATTCTCGAAGGATCCATTCACTACAATGAGGCAGAATAGTTACTCTGGACTCAGTCTGGCCTCTGTTCAGCGGTGGTCTTCTTTTCAGAGGTCTACAAAACTTTGGCTGACGGATCCTTTTGCACTCCTAATAAAAAGACGGACACCGCCGGATCAAAGGTCAGATGGCATCCACAGTGCCTCCATCTGCCTCATTATAGGGAATCTTACATTGGGGGTTCTGTCTGAATCATGTATTTCAGAGATTTACATGGAAACTCCATTGCAGGTGCTCAGCGCAGGGCCCAGGATAAATGTGTGCCGAGCCTTAGTGCAATTTAGGCAGAATGAACAAATCAACAGCAGGTGAAACATTGGTTTTGTTCATTTTTTACGCCATTACTCGTTTAAGTGATTAAACGACTTTATTCTTCAGGTCGGTGCGATTACAATCATACCAGATTAATAGTGTATTTTTATGTTTCGCTGCTGTCACACACTAACAGACGCCTTTTTTTCAAAAACGAGTTTTCACATCTACATATTTTGAGAGATATACTTTTTACATATTTCGGCTGACATAGTTATGTGAGGGCTTGTTTTTGCAGGATGATTTGATGGTTTTATTGGTACCATTTTTGGACATGTGACATTTTTTCTGTTGTGATTTTTGGGAAGCAAAATAAACAAAAAACAGCAATTCAGGAATTTTTTTTGTTTTCATACTGTTCTGCATATGGTAAAATTGATAAGGAAGCTTTATTTTTTGGGTCAGTACGATTACAGCGATACCACATTTATATATTTTTTTAGGTTTTGGTGCTTCTGCACAATAAAAACTATTTTATAGAAAAAAAAATTTTTTGCATAGTTTAATTCTGAGAGCTATACATTTTTTATTTTTCACTGTAGGAACTGTATGACACTGTCTTTTGCAGGACAAGATTATGTTTTCAGCTATACTATTTTTATTTACATTTTTTTATCGCGTTTTGTTACACTTTTTTGTTCTTTGCGGTATGATGATAAAGCATCATTTTTTGTCTCACGTTTTTATTTTTTTACTGTGTTAACTAAAAAAGTTAACTGGTGGGACAGTTTTATAGGTCGGGTTGTTCCGTACGCAGTGCTACCAAATATGTGTACTTTTAAAGATTTTTTTCATAATAATTTTTATGGGTACATGACACAGCTGTCGGGTGACCACCTACCAGGGGCTCCTTCTCTGTCCCTAACACTAGCTCACCCTGTTCCCTGGAATACTACAAATGGCGAAGATGCCAGGGCCTCCACCCTTGCCTTATCTCCTAAGTTATCCCTCTATCTGTTCTCCTCCCCCACCCAGGGAAGATGGGGCGCTGCTTTGCACCATAGTAAACCAACCTGACAAAAAAGGCAACATGGACAAGGGTTAACAGAAAACTCCAGGCATACAAAATTTTCTATCACATGTAACAGAGGAATGCACTGGGGTGTGAAGGTAGGGGAATAAAATAATACAGAGAAGGATAAAGAATTACCACACATACAAACCAAGCAACAGTCACTAACAAACAAACACTAACAGTCATCTCTATGCTGATGACACACAGATCTACATCTATGGACGAGATACCACCACCCTACTAACCAGAATCCCTCAATGTCTATCCGCTATTTCATCCTTCTTCTCCACTAGATTTCTAAAACTTAACATGGACAAAACAGAAATCATTGTCTTTCCCCCATTTCACGCGACGACCCCAACGAACCTACCAATTACAGTAAACGGCTGCCTACTCTCCCCAGTCCCACAGGCTCCCTGTCTCGGGGTAATCCCTGACATTGATCTCTCCTTCAAACCGCATATCCAAGCCCTTTCCACTTCCTGCCGCCTTCAACTCAAAAATATTTCACGGATCCGTAGATTCCTAAACCAAGAATCTGCAAAAACCCTAGTCCATGCCCTCATCATCTCCCGCCGCGACTACTGTAACCTCCTGCTCTGTGGCCTCCCCTCGAACACTCTTGTACCCCTCCAATCTATTCTAAACTCAGCTGCCCCACTAATCCACCTGTCCCCCCACTATTCCCCGGCCTCTCCCCTCTGTCAAGTCCTTTACTGGCTCCCCATTACCCAGAAACTCCAGTACAAAAGCCTAACCATGACATACAAAGCCATCCACAACCTGTCTCCTCCATACATCTGTGACCTTGTCTCCCGGTACTTTCCTGCACGCAACCTCCGATCCTCACAAGATCTCCTTCTCTACTCCCCTCTTATCTCCTCTTCCCACAATCGCATACAAGAGTTCTCTCGCGCATCACCCCTGCTCTGGAACTCTCTCCCACAACATATCAGACTCTCACCTTCCATCGAAACCTTCAAAAAGAACCTGAAGACCTACCTCTTTCGGCAAGCCTACAACCTGCAGTAATCACCGATCGACCAAACCACTGCACGACCAGCTCTTTCCTTACCTACTGTATCCTCACCCATCCCTTGTAGATTGTGAGCCCTCACAGGCAGGGTCCTCTCTCCTCCTGTACCAGTTGTGACTTGTATTGTTCAAGATTATTGTACCTGTTTTTATTATGTATCCCCTCCTCACATGTAAAGCGCCATGGAGTAAATGGCGCAATAATAATAATAATAATAATAATAATAATAACAACTCCTTCAACTCTCCTTTTCATATGTACTCCTCTCCCACAAATAGCCATGCAGAAAATGCTAGCTCTGATGAGGATTAGTAACAGAGCCCAGATTATAAAGAGAAAAGGAGTGGCTAACCGAGCACAGCTGAGCTTAGATATTTCCAACATGGCTGATTAACCCCTGTTCTGCCATAAGTAGTGTTGAGCGATACCGTCCGATACTTCAAAGTATCGGTATCGGAAAGTATCGGCCGATACCGGCAAAGTATCGGATCTCGCCGATACCGATACCCGATACCAATACAAGTCAATGGGACTCAAGTATTGGAAGGTATCCCTGATGGTTCCCAGGGTCTGAAGGAGAGGAAACTCTCCTTCAGGCCCTGGGATCCATATGAATGTGTAAAATAAAGAATTAAAATAAAAAATATTGATATACTCACCTCTCCGACGCAGCCTGGACCTTACCGCTGTGAACCGGCAGCCTTCTTTGCTTAAAATGAGCGCGTTCAGTACCTTCCATGACGTCACGGCTTCTGATTGGTCGCGTGCCGCTCATGTTACCGCCACGCGAACAATCAGAAGCTGTGACGTCAACCCTCAGGTCCTAAATTCCTAGAAGGGAATTTAGGACCTGAGGGATGACGTCGCGGCTTGTGATTGGTCGCGTGGCGGTCACATGAGCGGCACGTGACCAATCAGAAGCCGTGACGTCATGGAAGGTGCTGAACGCGCTCATGACCCTGGGAACCATACACTGGGAACTTCCGATTCCGATTCCCGATACTACAAAAGTATCGGATCTCGGTATCGGAATTCCGATACCGCAAGTATCGGCCGATACCCGATACTTGCGGTATCGGAATGCTCAACACTAGCCATAAGTAATAAACCCATTTAAAATGAAGGAGAAATGCTTCTTCTCAGTGCCAGAGTAGGAACAATCAGATGCTGCAGTCTTCTGGCTCCTCACTGATGCAGTAACCACGTGCACATGCATAAGTGTGTACTTTCAATTGCTCAGTTTGTCTTTTTTACCAAGCTAGTTCTCCTCTTATCTCTGCTCTGTGTAGAAGCAGGAAGTATCTTGTTCCTTTTTGACTCAGTCTCTCTTCAATTCCTAACCCAGCTCCTCCACAACTCTCCCCTATGTAGTGCAACGGGGTTGGTGCAGTGTGACAGATAGGCAGGGACCACAGAAAGTTCAACATAAACATTGACTTTATTTGCAGACTCTCAAAACAGGCATGGTATCCTCCGGATCGCAGCAGGGATTCCATATACACAGTCCATGTTCACAACCCGTTGCCGTGGACAATGACACAGCCGTTTCTCTTGGGGGCATCGACCTTCAAAACATACACACTCAAGGCAAAATTGACAGATTTAAATGGAATTGTG
Organism: Ranitomeya variabilis; assembly: GCF_051348905.1. Classification (NCBI taxonomy): domain Eukaryota; kingdom Metazoa; phylum Chordata; class Amphibia; order Anura; family Dendrobatidae; genus Ranitomeya; species Ranitomeya variabilis. The sequence continues at coordinate 179,421,119 of NC_135235.1, read as the reverse complement.
GCCACAGAGTCACTTCCAAAACCTGGAGTGGAGAGAGGGATTTGCCCCACTACCAAAGCTGCAAATTCCTCTAAAAATAAAAGCCCTTAACGGGTTTTCCTAATATTCTGACTGAGTCACTACTTGGACTCAATCCACTTTCTTTTATTTTGCCTTGTGATTCACAGATGTCCTGCTGTGAACACAAGGCACTCCAGCGGGTTTAATAGGACTCTGTCCGCATCCTGGGGGACACATATCAACCTTTGCATGTGATCACCCTCACTGCCTCACACCTGCTATAGACTTCTGCAGTGACTCCTGTCTTGTGCAGAGAAAATTGACTTCCTGTTTCTACATAGAGCTTAGAAGGATTCAGCTAGTCAGTTTTTAATCACTTGATGTCATGGAAAGGAGAAGAATGGAAAATGGAAATGAGAACAATAGGTAAAATGAGCAAATGTAAGTACATAATGCTACAGTCATGGCTGAAAGTGTTGGCACCCTTGAAATTGTCCCAGAAAATTATTGCATTTACATATGTTTTGTTGCACACGTTTATTTCCTTTGTGTGTATTGTAACAACATAGAAAAAACAGAGAAAAAAGGCAAATTTGACATAATTTCCCACAAAACCCCCAAAATAGGCTGGACATAATTGTTGGCACCTTTCTAAACTTGTGGGTATGGCAAGTAACAAGTGTGGGAAATATGAAAATCACACTTGAAACCAGATAAAAAATGGGAGAAGTTGACTCAATCTTTGCATTGTGTGTCTGTGTGTGCCACACTAAGCATGGAGAGCAGAAAGAGAATAGAACTATCTGAGAACTTGAGTATCAAAATTATTAAAAAATATCAACAATCTAAAGGTTACAAGTCCATCGCCAAAGATCTTGAGGTTCCTTTGTCCACGGTGTGCAACATAATCAAGAAGTTTACAACCCATGGCATTTTAGCTAATCTCCCTGCATGCAGATGGCAGAGAAAAATTTATGAAAGGTTGCAACGCAGGATAATCCGGATGCTGGATAACCAGCCACCATCAGGTTCCAAAGAAATTCAAACTGTTCTGCACACTCGGGGTGCAGCAGTGTTGCGCAAACTGTCCATCAACAATCAAATGAAATGAAACACTATGACAAGAGCCCCACGACTGACACAGAGACATAAAATGCTAGACTGCAGTTTGCCAAAATGTGTGTAAGCCAAAATTCTTCTGGGAAAGTATCCTATGGTTAGATGAGACCAATAGAGCTTTTTGGTAAAGCACATCACTCTATTGTTTACTGAAATAGGAATAAGGCCTACAAAGAAAAGAACACAGTATCTACAGTCAAATATCTTTGGTGGGGGATCAAAGATGTTTTGGGGTTGTTTGGCTGCCTCTGGCACTGGGTTCTTTGTATGCAGAACATCATGAAATCTGAAGATTACCAAAGGATTTTGGGCCACAATGTCAGAAAGTTGGGTTTGTGTCCTAGGTCATGGGTCTTCCAGCAGGGCAATGACTTCAAACATACTTCAAGAAGGACCCAGAAATGGATGGAGACAAAGAACTCTACATGAAAATGTAGAGTCTCTGTGGGTGGAGATAAGGGGAGGGGGAAAAAATAATAAATTACTGATAGGGGTTTGTTATAAATCTCCAAAACTAATGGAAGCAATGGAGAATATCCTCGTAAAGCAAATAGATGAAGCTGCGACTCAAGGAGAAGTCATTATTATGGGGGACTTCAACTACCCTGAAATAGATTGGGGAACAGAAACCTGCAGTTCCAGCAAAGGTAATCGGTTTTTGACAACTATGAGAGACAATTACCTTTCACAACTGGTTCAGGACCCAACAAGGAGGGGGGCACTGCTAGACCTAATATTAACCAACAGGCCAGACCGCATATCAAATATAAGGGTTGGGGGTCACTTGGGGAATAGTGATCACAAAATAATAAGTTTTCATGTAACCTTTAATAAGATGGGTAGTAGGGGGGTGACAAGGACACTAAACTTCAGGAGGGCAAATTTCCAACGGATGAGAGAGGATCTTGGTGCAATTAACTGGGACGATATCCTGAGACACAAAAATACACAAAGAAAATGGGAGACATTTATTAGCATCCTGGATAGGACCTGTGCACAGTATATACCGTATGGGAATAAACATACTAGAAATAGGAGGAAACCAATATGGCTAAATAGAGCTGTAAGGGGCGCAATAAGGGACAAAAAGAAAGCATTTAGAGAATTAAAGGAAGTAGGTAGTGAGGAGGCATTAAATAAATACAGAAAATTAAATACATTCTGTAAAAAGCAAATCAAGGCAGCAAAGATTGAGACAGAGAGACTCATTGCCAAAGAGAGTAAAAATAATCCCAAAATATTCTTTAACTATATAAATAGTAAGAAACTAAAAAATGACAGTGTTGGCCCCCTTAAAAATAGTCTGGGTGAAATGGTGGATGAGGATGAGGAAAAAGCCAATATGCTAAATGACTTTTTTTCATCAGTATTTACAAAAGAAAATCCCATGGCAGACAAAATGACTAGTGATAAAAATTCCCCATTAAATGTCACCTGCTTAACCCAGCAGGAAGTACAGCGGCGTCTAAAAATAACTAAAATTGACAAATCTCCGGGCCCGGATGGGATACACCCCCGAGTACTGCAGGAACTAAGTACAGTCATTGATAGACCATTATTTTTAATCTTTAAAGACTCCATAATAACAGGGTCTGTACCACAGGACTGGCGTATAGCAAATGTGGTGCCAATATTCAAAAAAGGGGCAAAAACTGAACTCGGTAATTATAGGCCAGTAAGTTTAACCTCTACTGTGGGTAAAATCCTGGAGGGCATTCTAAGGGATGCTATGCTGGAGTATCTGAAGAGGAATAACCTCATGACCCAGTATCAGCACGGGTTTACTAGGGACCGTTCATGTCAGACTAATTTGATCAGCTTCTATGAAGAGGTAAGTTCAGGACTGGACCAAGGGAACCCAGTGGACGTAGTATATATGGACTTTTCCAAAGCTTTTGATACGGTGCCACACAAAAGGTTGTTACATAAAATGAGAGTAATGGGGATAGGGGAAAATATGTGTAAGTGGGTTGAGAGCTGGCTCAGGGATAGGAAACAAAGGGTGGTTATTAATGGAGCACACTCGGACTGGGTCGCGGTTAGCAGTGGGGTACCACAGGGGTCAGTATTGGGCCCTCTTCTTTTTAACATATTTATTAATGACCTTGTAGGGGGCATTCAGAGTAGAATTTCAATATTTGCAGATGACACTAAACTCTGCAGGGTAATCAATACAGGGGAGGACAATTTTATATTACAGGATGATTTATGTAAACTAGAAGCTTGGGCTAATAAATGGCAAATGAGCTTTAATGGGGATAAATGTAAGGTCATGCACTTGGGTAGAAGTAATAAGATGTATAACTATGTGCTTAATTCTAAAACTCTGGGCAAAACCGTCAATGAAAAAGACCTGGGAGTATGGGTGGATGACAAACTCATATTCAGTGGCCAGTGTCAGGCAGCTGCTACAAAGGCAAATAAAATAATGGGATGTATTAAAAGAGGCATAGATGCTCATGAGGAGAACATAATTTTACCTCTATACAAGTCACTAGTTCGACCACACTTAGAATACTGTGCACAGTTCTGGTCTCCGGTGTATAAGAAAGACATAGCTGAACTGGAGCGGGTGCAGAGAAGAGCGACCAAGGTTATTAGAGGACTGAGGGGTCTGCAATACCAAGATAGGTTATTACACTTGGGGCTATTTAGTTTGGAAAAACGAAGACTAAGGGGTGATCTTATTTTAATGTATAAATATATGAGGGGACAGTACAAAGACCTTTCTGATGATCTTTTTAATCATAGACCTGAGACAGGGACAAGGGGGCATCCTCTACGTCTGGAGGAAAGAAGGTTTAAGCATAATAACAGACGCGGATTCTTTACTGTAAGAGCAGTGAGACTATGGAACTCTCTGCCGTATGATGTTGTAATGAGTGATTCATTAATTAAATTTAAGAGGGGACTGGATACCTTTCTGGAAAAGTATAATGTTACAGGGTATATACACTAGATTCCTTGATAAGGCGTTGATCCAGGGAACTAGTCTGATTGCCGTATGTGGAGTCGGGAAGGAATTTTTTTCCCCATGGTGGAGTTACTCTTTGCCACATGGGGTTTTTTTGCCTTCCCCTGGATCAACATGTTAGGGCATGTTAGGTTAGGCTATGGGTTGAACTAGATGGACTTACAGTCTTCTTTCAACCTTAATAACTATGTAACTATGTAACTATGTAACTGGAGAGTTCTGAAGTGGCCAGCAATCAGCCAGGAACAAAATCCCATTGAATACTAGTGGACAGATCTTAAAATTGCTTTTGGGAGAATGCACCCTTCAAATATGAGAGACCTGGAGCAGTTTGCAAAAGAAGAGTGGTCGAAAATTCCACTTGAGAGGTGTAAAAAGCTTATTGATAGTTATAGAAACTGATTAATTGCAGTTATTCATTCCAAAGGGTGTGAAACCAAATATTAAGTTGAGGGTGCCAACAATTTTTTCCTGCTCATTTTTGGAGTTTGGTGTAAAATGATGTTCAATTTGCCATCTTCTCTGTTTTTTTGTGTGTTCCAATACACACAAAGGAAACAAACATGTGCATAACAAAAATGTGTAATTGCAATAATTTTCTGGGAGAAATATTTCATTTTACAGGAACAATTTGAAGGGTGCCAATACTTTCAGCCATGACTGCATATAATATTATGATTGCAATATTGTAAGAAGATAAAAATTTTGATAGGAGTTCTTCTTTAAAGGGTACATTTGTATCATCATTTTTATTCTAACTCGTCCAGAAGACCTGTAAGGGTCCAGGTCATGAGACCTTCATTGATAGCACAAAAAATCCATTCAGTAGTGCTCTATTCAGCAAGCAGGAGAACTGACCTCTGGCATGAGAATGTGCACATAGAAAATATATGAGCCTGTGCATGGAGCAGTATAAGGGTTCACAGACTTTCTACTGAGCCCATAGTCCAATCTGTGTGCACCCTTTTGTTTCTCTCTAATTTTGGGCTTTGTTTCCAGTATATGGGGGAAGTGTGGAGACTACCACAGCATAGAGTAGTATAAAAAAAATAGCTAGCCATTAAATCTTTAAAAGTAGGACACTCCTTATTTTATCTTTGTATTATGCATGTATCAGGGGGCGGACACAGACAGCTTGGGGCTCCTGTGCAGGAAATGCTTCTGGGCCCCCCTCCTTTTAAGGTGAAAAAGCTATATATATATATATATATATATATATATATATATATATATATATATATATATATATATATATATATATATATATACACTAATGGACTGTGCTATACATAAGTGAGTACACTTTATACTAAGAGCTGTGTTGACTATTAGTTATAATTCCTAAATCCATTATAAATTCCCCTTCTTCCCATCCCAATCCCCCACACCCCTTATTGTCCTCCTCCCCGCATCCCATTATTGCCTTCTCCCCCACCCCCATGATTGCCCTCTTCACCTCCTCCATTATTGCTTTCTCCCCACCACCCCATTAGTGCCCATTCCAGCATCTCCATCATTGCCTCCTCCCCACCACCTCCATCATTTCCTCCTCCCCACCACCCCCATTATTGCCTATTCACCACCTGCATCATTTCCATCTCCCCCACCACCCCTGTCATTGCCCTCTCCATCAATCCAATGGCTGCCTTCCGCCCCATCACCCCCATCATGGCCCTCTATGTCAACCCAATCATTGCCTTCTGCCCCATCACCCCCATCATTGCCCTCTCCTCCACCTACACACACACACAGCACCATTCACCTCTCTGCATACACACACACAGCACCATTCACCTGTCTGCGCACACACACACACACACAGTACCATTCACCTCTCTGCATACACACACACACAGCACCATTCACCTCTCTGCATACATGCACACACAGCACCATTCACCTCTCTGCATACACACACACACACAGCACCATTCACCTCTCTGCATATACACACACACAGCACCATTCACCTCTCTGCATACACACACACAGCACCATTCACCTCTCTGAATACACACACAGCACCATTCACCCCTCTGCATACTCACACACACGCACAGCACCATTCACCTCTGCATACACACACGCACACATAGACACACACACCACTATTCACCTCTCTGCATACATGCACCCACAGCACAATTCACCTCTCTGCACACACACACAGCACCATTCACCCCTCTGCATACTCACACACACGCACAGCACCATTCACCTCTCTGCATACACACGCACACATAGACACACACACACCACCATTCACCTCTCTGCATACATGCACCCACAGCACAATTCCTCTCTGAAGAGACAATTTGCATGTATTTTTAAATTTTCACAGCGAGCTGGAGTTCATCTTTCAGATTATCCTTCAAACTCTTTTATGGAGTGTCTCATGTACCAGTTAGGCTACTTTCACACTAGTGTCGGTACGGGGCCGTCGTGCTGCGTTGGCCCGACGTGCTGCGTTGGCCCGACGTACCGACGCATACTGTGCAAGCGCCGCACAACGGGGGCCCACTGTGAGGCATTGTGCGCTGCCCCATTGTCAGGTGCGGGGTGTTGGGGGCGGAGTTCCGGCCGCGCATGCGCGGTCGTAAATGGCAGACCGTCGGCACAAAAAAACGCTACATGTAACTTTTTTGGCTGCCGGCGGTCCGCCACAACACGACGCAACCGTCGCACGACGGTTGCGACGTGTGTCAATACGTCACAATGCGTCGCTAATGGTAGTCTATGGGGAAAAAACGCATCCTGCAGACGACTTTGCAGGATGCGTTTTTTCACCAAAACGACGCATTGCGACATATGCAAAAAAACGCTAGTGTGAAAGTAGCCTTAACAAACCAGTTGTAAATATTAAAAGTTAGCATATTTTTCAGTACCCGTCTCAAAAATTAAGAATAAAAGGAACAGAAATCCAGTCTGGTGCCGGTGCTCCCAAAAAATGTAACGTGATAGGTCGGCTTACTTATTTCTTATATTTTTAATATAAAAAAAGATTTTTATTTTGAAGTGTACCAAGTAAAAACAATGAGTTTCGGCTTAAAAAAGCCTTCATCAGGTAGAATATACATCCATACTGAAACAATAGCCATGACTTTATAAACCCTTCTTACAAATGGAAAGGGAGGGGTTTTTGTTACTAGCACCAATCCTTTCACTTAATTTGCATACTCCTCTTAATTGGTTTAACTCTTTTGCACAGGTGGATAAAAGATATAATTCACATTCCTTAAAAAGTTATACTCTAGTGAAAGGTAATAATCCATTATAAAGAAAAAAAAAATATACCGTATACACTCGAGTATAAGCCGACCCGAGTATAAGCCGACCCCCCTAATTTTGCCACAAAAAACTGGGAAAACTTATTGAGTCGAGTATAAGCCTAGGGTGGAAAATACAGCAGCTACCGGTGAATTTCAAAAATAAAAATAGATGCTCCATACCGTTCATTATTGCCCCAAAGGAGGTTCCATATAAAGCTGTGCCATATATAATGCTCCATACCGTTGATTATTGCCCCATAGATGATCCATATATAGCTGTGCCATATAGAATGCTCTGCACCGTTCATTATGGCCCCATAGATGCTCCATATAAAGCTGTGCCCCATATACAATGCTCTGCACCGTTCATTATGGCCCTATAGATGCTCCATATACAATGCTCTGCACCGTTCATTATGGCCCCATAGATGCTCCATATAAAGCTGTGCCCCATATACAATGCTCTGCACCATTCATTATGGCCCCATAGATGCCCCATATACAATGCTCTGCACCGTTCATTATGGCCCCATAGATGCTCCATATAAAGCAGTGCCTTATATGCTCTGCACTGTTCATTATTGCCCCCTAGATGCTCCTTATAAAGCTGTGCCATATATGCTCTGCACCGTTCATTATTGCCCCATAGATGCTCCTTATTAAGCAGTGCCATATATGCTCTGCACTGTTCATTGTTGCCCCATAGATGTGCCATATAAATCTGTGCCATATATAATGCTCTGCACCGTTGCCCCATAGATGTGCCATATAAATCTGTGCCATATATAATGCTCTGCACCGTTGCCCCATAGATGTGCCATATAAATCTGTGCCATATATAGTGCTCTGCACCGTTGCCCCATAGATGCTCCACATAAAGCTGTGCCTTATATATAGTGCTCTGCACCGTTGCCCCATAGATGTGCCATATAAATCTGTGCCATATATAGAATGCTCTGCACCGTTGCCCCATAGATGTGCCATATAAATCTGTGCCATATAAATCTGTGCCATATTTAATGCTCTGCACCGTTGCCCCATAGATGTGCCATATAAATCTGTGCCATATATAATGCTCTGCACCGTTGCCCCATAGATGTGCCATATAAATCTGTGCCATATATAGTGCTCTGCACCATTGCCCCATAGATGTGCCATATAAATCTGTGCCATATATAGTGCTCTGCACCGTTGCCCCATAGATGTGCCATATAAATCTGTGCCATATTTAATGCTCTGCACCATTGCCCCATAGATGTGCCATATAAATCTGTGCCATATATAATGCTCTGCACCGTTGCCCCATAGATGTGCCATATAAATCTGTGCCATATATAGTGCTCTGCACCATTGCCCCATAGATGTGCCATATAAATCTGTGCCATATATAGTGCTCTGCACCGTTGCCCCATAGATGTGCCATATAAATCTGTGCCATATATAATGCTCTGCACCGTTGCCCCATAGATGTGCCATATAAATCTGTGCCATATATAATGCTCTGCACCGTTGCCCCATAGATGTGCCATATAAATCTGTGCCATATATAGTGCTCTGCACCGTTGCCCCATAGATGTGCCATATAAATCTGTGCCATATATAATGCTCTGCACCGTTGCCCCATAGATGTGCCATATAAATCTGTGCCATATATAATGCTCTGCACCGTTGCCCCATAGATACTCCACATAAATCTGTGCCATATATAACGCTGCTGCTGCAATAAAAAAAAAAATACATACTCACCTCTCTTGCTTGCAGCTCCTCAGCGTCCCATCCCGGCTTCTCTCTGCACTGACTGATCAGGCAGAGGGCGGCGCGCACACTATATGCGTCATCGCGCCCTCTAACCTGAACAGTCAGAACAAGAGGAGACAGAGCGGCGCCCGGTGTGTGGAACGTGGACAGGTGAATATAAAATACTCACCTAGTCCTGGCGCTCCTGGCGCTCCCCCTGCCTGTCACACTGTCTTCGGGTGCCGCAGCTCTTCCTCTATCAGCGGTCACCGGCACCGCTGATTAGAGAAATGAATTTGCGGCTCCACCCCTATGGGAGTGGAGTCCATAATCATTTCTCTAATGAGCGGTCCCACGTGACCACTGAACAGGGGAAGAGCTGCGGCACCCGAAGACAGTGTGACAGGCAGGGGGAGCGTCAGGGTCGCCGGGACTAGGTGAGTATGCCTCAGCGCCCTCTCCCCCTCACCCGCCGACCCCACCGCCGACCGTGACTCGAGTATAAGCCGAGAGGGGCACTTTCAGCCCAAAAATTTGGGCTGAAAATCTCGGCTTATACTCGAGTATATACGGTATAAAAAAAATTCTAATAAACCTAATCGCTATGTCAATAGGTATAGCATCTCTAAACTCTCTCGATCACATCGTTCAAACCATTCGGGTACAGGGTTTGTAACTGAAAAATCCAAAAAGATTCCTTCTTGTTTAGTGTTTGATTGCGATTAAGCACTCCAGAAGGTATCATTTCTACTGGTGTAACTGTTATTTGGAATTTTTTGTTGTGCTTTAATTACATGTGCTGCGATAAACTATGCTGAAGGAAACCGATTTTAGTATTATGATGGTGTCCATTCATTCTTGCTCTGACAGTTTGTGTTGTGCGGTCAACATATTGGAGGCCGCAACAACACGTGATTACGTAAACAACATAGTCACTGTCGCATGACAGATGTAGCTTAATCTCAAAGACCTCATCTGTACTATATGAAGTGATCGAGCAAGCCCCATGTTGTAAGATGTTGCATGTATAGCAATTCCTCGATCCACATTTGTAGACGCCCGGAGATGAATTTCTAGAGACAGCTTTTGAAAACCCACAAGTGAAATCTGTGTTTTTTTTAAGGTTGCTGGGTGCCATTAAATATGGTGCGACCCCTCTTAAAGGTAATACCAGGTTTTTTCGGTAACAAATTCTTTAAGATGGGGTCTTTAAAAGGTACCAATATTTTTCAAAGATGTGTCTTATTTTATTATTACCATTATTAAACTGAGGCACGAAATTAAAACACCAGGGATTTGTAATTATTGTTTGGTTCTTTCTTGAATGACCACAAGATCCCATTTTCTAGGGAAAAAACTTTTTTCTGGTTATTCTGTGGTAGGCAATCAGCCTGAGTTTTTATCGGATTCTTTGCATATGCACCTTGCACTAATTTTTTGGGATATTTTTTCTCAACAAATCTAACCTTGAAAATCTTTGATTGTTCCTCATAGTAAGCTTCACTATTGCAAATCTTTTGAGTGCACAGAAATTGGCTATGTGGAATATTTTTCTTCCATTTGCAATAGTGGGCACTACTGAAATCCAAAAAACGTTACTATCTACTTTTTGAAAACAGTGTTTGTCACTATGCGGTTGTCTTGGTGGCTTACTTTTAGATCTAGAAAAGTGATTTTATTCTTGTCTAAATTTGCAGTAAAAGTAATCCCCCATTCATTCGTGTTTAGTTTATTAATTAATTCCCATGCTTGTTCTATGGACCCCTTCCATAGGATCACCAGATCATCTATATAGCGTTTAGAAAGCAGAATTTTTTTCATTAAAAAAGGCTTGGATCGCACAGATAGGGACTCAAGTCACCCCATGGAGAGATAAGCAAAACTTGGGGTGACCTGCATCCCCATCGCGGCCCCGAGCCTCTGTAGATAGAGTACATCCTGAAAAGAAAAAAATTATGTTTTAAAATAAATTCCAAACCTTTTAGTAAAAACACCCTCTATGAGGATGGTATTTGTTTTCTTGGAGATAAAAATCCAGAGCTGCCAGTCCCAATGTGTGTTCATTGTTGGAATACAGACCTACTAAATCAAGTGTAATAAAAAGATAACCCTCTTGCAATACTATATCTTTACATTCCTGGATGAACTGTGCAGAGTCCCGAAGTTAAGAGGGTAAACCCAAAAACAATGTCTTGTAAAAACAGGTCAATAAAGTGTGATAAATGTGATGTCAAGGAACCAGTCTCCGAAATTATCCTTGTTTATTTTTTGTGTCCTTGTGGACTTTCAGGAGGTGGTAATAAAATGCTACATTTGGATTTTTATTGGTAAGAAATCTATGTTCTTTTTTATTTAATATCCCTTTTTTATAGGCATCATCTATAAGGGTGTGATAGTCTATTGAGAATTAATCTTCCCTGTTCTGGATCACAACCCCACCCCCCTTGGCTGCTTCTCTAATCACCAAATTTGAGTTTTTCTTCAGTGATTCCAAAGCCTTTTTCGCTGCATGTGTGATGTTCGACCAGTATGCCTTCTTATTAGCTTGACTTTTATTTTTTCGGTTAATATTGAAACAATTGATGTTCCTAAATTCTTCTGCAACTAATGCAAAGAATGTGTCAATGTGGTTCCCTCGATGATGAATGGGATTAAGCATAGAAGTTGGGACTACATCTTTATGGACAAATGGATCATTATCTGCTGGTACTGAAGGGGTTAAATGGACATTTGATCCACAGGTGCATTCCTGTAGGACAAAATGTCGTGTAAGGGTTGTTTCTGGTGAATGAGTTGAGGTCAAGAAACAGTTGAAATGGATTGATGTTTTGTGTTGGACAGAAACTAAGGCCCTTGGAAAGGACCTCAATTTCAGTGGAGGACAGTATGTACTGTACGTAGATAGATTACATTTTTTTATAGTGGACCCATTAGATAATCTACCAGGGATGACAGTGGATGTTAATTGGGAAGGCACATCTTCAATAAATGGTAAAGGAGCAGAATGATGATTTAGTGTATTTTTAGATTTTTGCTGCCCGATTTTCTACCCCTCCCTCTTGCTCCTCAGGACCCCCTTTGCGTTTTCGAGTTGAGCCCACCTGTAACCTTGGGAAAAAGTTAGTGATGGCACTTTGTGACAGGGGCGTGGTGGGATTGTATTTTGGGGAGGCTCTAGCCACCCGATTACTGATTCTGTTAGTAAAGGTATTATAGTGGTTTCCCCGGAACATGTCCTGGTAGGACCAATCACTAAAAAAGAGATATTAGGCATTGTAGGTGATGGGGATGGAGAAGAGGCTTGTATTACCGTAGTAAAAATTGAGTCGAGTTCTGTCATTTCATGTACGGTAAGTGAGCTGATATTTATTAAACAATCTGGAGACTCCCCTGTATTGTTGTTATTAATTATTGTTGATGCATATGATGTCAGCGTGAGGATGACACTTGACGATGTAATCTGCATCATCATTTGTTTTAGAGAGTGGTAGTAAACCGGGGTTGGGTGTTGGTAACAATCGAATCCCTTTTTCTGTCTCCAGTTTCCCCTCTAATAAGAGCAAAGAACCTCTGTTGATGGAAGAGGTGATGGATTCTAGATTTAAATCAATCAGATCATCAATATTGGAGTTCTTCGCTACTTTATTAGGATTTTCTGGGTGGAGGTACTAAGGTTTCCATATTGTCTCAATGTCTTAATTTTTTGGTTTTGCCCCAAGTTTTTCATATATTTCATTATTTTGTGTTATGAGACTTCAAATTATAACAGGTAAGGGCATTGTTTGAAATATTTCCAAGGGAGCTGGCGCTCCCTTTTTGTTCCCTACTGGTTTTGTAAAGTTGTGAATCATTGGAACCAAGGTTAATATTTTCTGTAACTGTACCTTTATTAGTAATAACCAATCTATTGTTAGGCTTAATTTTGACTCCAGATTTTGCCTTTGTAGGTTTTAGTGTGACCGCGTCTCGTCTAAATTTCTTTGCTTTATTTTCCATCAGATCATTCTCAAAAGACTGCAGTTTTCTTGTGGTATCCCTATTTAACCCTTGATAGAACATATTTGTTTTAAATTTTTCTAATTCCGAAAGATCGGTTTCACATAATGCTGCCTCTATATGTGCTAGCGTTGGGTGTTCTTTTATGAGTAGCTGCATTAAATTATAGAAACACTGTTTCAAAATTCTATTCCATTAATCTGAAAACCCTGCGTCATCCGGAAACGTGCTATTAAAGTGGATCAGCAGCCCCTTAGGGAGGATTTCCTGCTCTATACATATTTCTAAGAAGTCAGCATCTAGTTGATGGTGAATCTCCATTTTCATATTTTTTTCAAAATTGTTAAACAGTCTTACTATTTTCCTCTTAGTGTCCAAGTCAATATCAGTCGGAGGGGGAATTTCACCTTGATTAGTTCTTGTGGCATTGATTGTGGATAGGAATTCTTGTCTTCTATCTGCTCATTTATTAAAATATTCCATGCAAAAATCCGCAGCTGGCTTTCCTTATGAAGGAATGTCCCCTTTGCACCTGTTCGAGGATGATATATCCCTGTACAGTCAAACAATTTTCATATTACTATATGAAAAATTAAAAATAGTAATGGTAGCCCTGCACTAGCATGTACTGCTGAATGGAAGCGCAAGCATGGGATGAAAGTTAGACCTTCAACGTTCTGTGTGTAGGATTTCTAATTATGGTCGGTGTCTATACTCCACTGTTTGTTTGCTTTTTAGAATAAGAATGACAAACGTACTTGCCTTTAGACCCGTCATTAACTGTAGAGTCTAATCTGGATTTTTGTCAGCATGCTGCCGTTAAGTATTCAGAGAAGAAAGGTCAGCTCCATTCCACCCTCCATTGACAGATCCATTCCTATAATTAAGCAGCTTTCAGGTCAGTGACATGTTAGTTGTGGACACTTTCTTGATATTAAGAACTCTGATTTATAAACATTTAACCATGTGTATCATACAGCATTACTCACTGCACTGTTTGCGCCAGCATACACAGGGTGCTCAAAAACTTAGGCAATTACTTCAAGTTTTCTCCCAGATGCAAACAATCATGCTAACACATGAATACTAGCCAAATAAATCTGTCAGCGCTGTCACCCCCACAGACGTTTTTCTCCCTTCAGAAATTAACTGGTTGTGTAGTTCAATGCAAAAGTAAAAAATTACTCATTAAACCAACCCCTCGTATATTAGCTAACTGGAAAACCGCCTGCGAGAATCCTGTTTGGTTTTGTAATAGTAATCATGAGTAAATTTTTAACTTAATTAATTGCCCATTCTCGTTGACAAGAAATTTATGGGCTCATAATTTGTGGGGAAATAGATGCAGCGTGAAGGAAATGAAAAATCCATCAGAGGGGGGCCATGTAGCTATTACGAGGACTGGTTATTTTCAGGCTTTTTTGAAGGAGTATGCTTTTCTGAGTTAGGCCTGTGCTTTTGCAGTCTGGATTAAATATACTTACAATCCATTGCCTGCCTCAACAGCACCCGTGGAGGTCTGTGATAACAAAAGCGTGGTGAGTTATGGCGTGCTGTGAAAGCAGAGCCTTGATGAGATTAAACTATTTCGGAGCACAAGTGTTTCTCAAAGCCTGATTTGTAGTTGCAAGTGGACGTTAAATCACATTTATATATCGGAAAGCGTGCTCAGGAGAAGAGCACAATTACACTGCGAGACAGCTACTTTCTATTTCATTTTTATCCGGGGTTCTTCTTAGCTTTTATGTCCCTCGCCTCGCTCTCTGCTAAAACTCTTCACCTTCAAAAGTTCTCTGTGGAGGCGCAGCCACTCCAGAATGACTTAGACAACAGCTTCTTCACAATGCGCACCACATGCTCTATATGTACGTGGACAGTATGCTTGGGATCATGAGTAGTCTTATGACTTCCAGGCAGGATAAACTGACTGCTTTGTTAGTGACTATTATAAATAAACCTTAGGTTAATTGGTCCAATTACTAACATATTTTCTCAGTGCAGCTGCTCACTGTAAAAATGGACGTCCTTTCAACTTAAGGGTTCAGATTGACTGCTTCAGAGACGCTATTAAGCTTTGAAAATACTTACAGTATATTTAGCAACAAATGACTATTTTGACATTTTTCTGTTATAAGTTTCTCAAACTTCTATCAGTCAGTGAAAAACAGACAGCACGCAGGTGACATTAAAATGCTGTCCAAATTTTTCAAGGACCCACAGACTTACATTGCCAAGTTTGATCTAACACTCTGATCAATATCTGACAAGTCTCTGTGATTTTTCATGAACTACTCAGTCCGCAAAAAATCATGAACATGGGAACATCACCATAGACTGTCACAGGGATGAGTGCCATCCATGAAAAAAAACGATAGCACTTGCACTTTTAAAGGATACAGTATTACATAATAATACTTTAAATTTAGTTGCACTAAAAATTGCCTGTGTTTTTACTACAGCTATGGCATAACCAAAGACATGAAATGAAATACATCCTGGTATAAGTGCAAGGTGTACAATATTTTATTCACATGTATCATTACTAGTGTTGAGCGATACCTTCCGATATTCAAAAGTATCGGTATCGGTTTGGATCGGCCGATATCCAAAAAATATTGGATATCGCCGATACCAATACCAATACAAGTCAATGGGACACAAATATCGGAAGGTATCCTGGATGGTTCCCAGGGTCTGAAGGAGAGAAAACTCTCCTTCAGGCCCTGGGATTCATATTCATGTAAAAAATAAAGAATAAAAATAAAAAATATGGATATACTCACCCTCAGACGGCCCCTGGCTGTCACCGCTGCAAGCGTCTGCCTCCGTTCCTAAGAATGCAGAGTGAAGGACCTTCGATGACGTCGCGGCTTGTGATTGGTCGCGTGACCGCTCATGTGACCGCTCACGCGACCAATCACAAGCCGCGACGTCATCGCAGGTCCTAAACTCACTGCATTCTTAGGAACGGAGGCTGCCGGTTACACCGCTAAGGTCAAGGGTCCGCCGGAGGGGTGAGTATATCCATATTTTTTATTTTTATTCTTTATTTTTTACATGAATATGGATCCCAGGGCCTGAAGGAGAGTCTCCTCGCCTCCAGACTCTGGGAACCACACACTGGGAACTTCCGATTCCGATTTCCGATATCACAAAAATATCGGAGCTCGGTATCGGAATTCCGATAAAGCGAATATCGGCCGATACCCGATATTTGCAGTATCGGAATGCTCAACACTAATCATTACTATTTACTTACTACAGAGTATTTGCTCATTTTTTTTTTATCTTAGGTTTTGTCTATACCTGTGGCATGTGGGATTCTGTCCAGGTATATGCTTACCCAAAAAGTGTAGATCAGGAGATTTTCCTAATGATCAACTCAAAGTATACCACATGACGAGAATTTAGCCTAATATCAGCAGCCTAGAGTCATTACCGGGTCAATTTTGGGTTGCAATGCTCCAGTTGTCTCAGTTATATCTACTGGTTTGTCGTACAGTAGGTTTATAGATATGCCAGTGGATATGCACATAACACTGAAACTGAATTCCAGCCCTGATCCTTTGGTCACACAGACAACCAGTACACAAATGACATTCGATAACATAGCGAATAATGGTCAAGCCGACTCGTCTCCATAGAGGGAAATAATTTCTCACAATTTGGTAAAATGTCATTTGCATTGACTAAATATAATTATTTAATCTGTAAGTAGCTAACGTACATATGTGATTTATCTGCCCACAAACAAGGCCTGGGTATAAAGGAAACAATGTTCAATAAGTTATTCACTCAGGTCACAAAGACACACAGGGGAAGGACAACGGCGTGTTAAGAATTGTGTTTATATTAATGTTCCCAGTTAAATCTGTCCGTATAGATTTATTCGGCCCATTATTAGCTACAAAAGAGAAGATTAACTTCTTTACTGCCAGAGGGTTCTGACTGCAGAGCATTTTTTAGCCTTAAACTTAAATTGTAGGTTTACATATTAATGAGTAATCTTAGTCAATGGGTTTTATGCAGCAAACCTGACTTTCATGCCGTTTCATGTATTTTGATGATATATTGCGTTTGGTGGCAGTAACAATGCTGGCAGGAATCAATGGTGGCATAATTTAGGGACCTTCTGGTTTGTGTAATAGATGGGGCAACCAATCTGTGCCTCTGAAAGTTATACTGTGCATTTCACACTGTATTTAGTTCTCGTGGTCTCAGGTTAATCTGTACATAATAAGCATGTAGGATCGCCCTGCTCTTGTACATAATGATTTGTTGGTATGTGTGTGTGTGTTTTGCGGTCTCTCATGCATGGAAAGAGAGCCCATTAGAGCCCCACGGGCAGAGCTGTTCTTTATGCCCTTTTCACACTGACTGTTTATTTAGCCAGGTATAAATAGGTAAAAACAAAGAGAAGTGCCACACAGTCGGCTCCTTAAAATTCATCTGCATGAGCTGCATTAAGTGGAGAGCTTGCTGGTACGAGTCATTAACTTCTAGTGGCATGTAAGCCCTGCTTGTTGTACAAAAGGAGCACACGAACATCTCTGTGCTACATGCTGAGGCATTCTCCCGACACGCCAGCTCTCACCTGCTCAACCCTGAGGTCTGCAGAAGATAAAGATTGATGCGGGTACTCGGAGTAATCAAACCGCTTGTAAGGCCCGATATTCCTAGCATTGATATGTAGAGAAAGTACATCACAGCATTACACAAAATAACTATAGATATTTTATAAATCTTCCAACATATCTAATTCACAATTCTGGCTAATTAGGAAAGTATAATTGATCGACCTTCTACCATATGACACCTTTATTCGGGATGGCATTGCTTCGTGTATTCTGAGCAGCTAGTATTGAAATGTTAGTTTTAGGGATAGTGAAAACCATTACATTTAAGGGAATTGTGTTTCCCCGAGTGCACAACACTGTCCATTACTGTGCCCGCGGGTGATCAGTATTGACCACATGTATATGAATTTGGTTATGCCACAACCATGTATATGACACTGTTGGACATACCTGAGGTCTTTACATAAGGGCAATGCCAACGCTAGCACATTTCATACACAAATAGCATGCAATACTATCTTACCTGGCTGCAAATATTCTTGAATTGGTCAATAAGATGTTTTTATGCATAGTTTCCATACAGAGAAGCCCATACATGAGATGGGCTGCTGGTAATCAGTTCAGGCACTGTCCTGGCTAGCAGTTATATTTCAGTTTTGGTCACTGATAGGAACGTGGCGTTACTGCAGGATAAAGGGGTGGCATGCCAGATCCTGAAGGGTCAAAGATGTGATCAGGGGTGTAATTACAGGGTTATTGCATCTGTGCCCTGGTGCCTGGGGAGGACCAAAACATCCCCTTAGCTCATATGGGAAGACCACCACTGATAAAGACCTGTAACACTTGGGGGATGAAGTGGGTGTGGTGGAGATTTTTGGGGGGTCTTTTGAGCGTCACCAGATGGGATAATTCTCGGTTTGACATCAGGCAATAATCAAATATATTAATTATTATTTGGATTTGCCGTTGCGCTATTTTATCTATTGGCCAACACAGTGCTAGAGGTGCCTGGCAGCTACTAATCCCAAAATGTCTAATGTTTACATGGATTGTGCATGTTAAAGGTTTGCGCCATTACTAATATATGGATGACACCGGGCACCTGATCAGCTGTTCTTGGTGCTGGCCAGATGTGACCAGCTGTATAGTGGCCATAGCCGGGCACTGCAGATTTACTCCTGGTCACTTGAAAATGGGCGGATGAATGTGCAGTAGCCGGCTGGGGCCACTATAAAGTTGTGGCCCTCCCTTCACGACCCAGCCTATTTTTACCGTAAAGACCAGGACATTTTTTGCAATTCTGACCAGTGTCCATTTATGAGGTAATAGCTCAGGAACCCTTCAACGGATCCTAATGACTCTGAGACTGTTTTTTCATGACACATTGGGCTTCATGGTAGAGGTACATTTAGGTCGATAATTTTTGCATTTATTTGTGAAAAAATCAGAAATTTGGTAAAAAATTTTACATTTTGCAAATTTCAAATTTTGAATTTTTATTCTGTTAAACCAGTTATGTGACAAAAAATAGTTAATAGATAACATTTCCCATATGTCTACTTTACATCAGCACAATTTTGAGAAAACAATTTTTTTTGTTAGGAAGTTATAAGGGTTCAAAGTTTATCAGCAATTTCTCATTTTTCCAGCAAAGTTTACAAAACTATTTTTTTTAGTGACCACATCACATTTGAATTCCCTTTGAGAGGCCTACATGACAGAAAACACCCAAAAGTGACACCATTCCAAAAACTGCACCCCTCAATCTACTAAACTATGTTCAAGAAGATTATTAACCCTTTCAGGTGCTTCACAGGAACTAAAGCAACGTGGAAGGAAAAAATTGACATTTTAAGTTTTCCAACAAAAATCTTAAGTTTTCCCAAAAAAAAATTTAGCCTCAATTTTTTCATTTTCACATGGGCAGCAGGATAAAATGGATCCTAAAATTTGTTGGGCAATTTCTCCTGAGTACTGTGATACCTCATATATTGTCATAAACCAAGGCTCGGAAGGGAAGGAGCGCCATTTGACTTTTTGAATGGAAAATTAGCTCCAATCGTTAGCGGACATCATGTTACTTTTGCAGAGCCCCTGACGTGCCTAAGCAGTAGAAACCCCCCACAAATGACACCATTTTGGAAACTAGATCCCCAAAGGAACTTATCTAGATGTGTGGTGAGTGCTTTGAACCCCCAAGTGCTTCACAGAAGTTTATAACGCAGAGCCATGAAAAATAAAAAATCATTTTTTTCCTCAAAAATGATTTTTAGCCCACAATTTTTTATTTTCCCAAGGGTAACAGGGAGGGGGAGATCACTGGGGCGGGGGGTGAACACTGGGGCAGGGGGTGGAATCAGAAAGCGAGGGAGCAGAGGGTAGCAGAGGGGAGCATGCCAAAGGGGAGCATACCGGATGGCAGCGTGGTGATCAGCAGTGGCAGCAGGGTGGTCTGCAGCGGCAGCGGGTTGATCAGCGGCAGCGGCGGTATCATCAGCGGCAGCAGGGTCATTGGCGGTGGTGGCATCATCAGCGGCGGGGCAGCAGGCAGGGACCTCGCTCTTCAGCCTTCACGGACAGGATGAGACTGAAGAGCGGGGGCAGCCGTTGTTCACTCTGCCCCTCCACATCTGATTAGAGGGTTAGCGTCACATGGACGCTAGCTCCAATCAGATCTGGGGGAGGTGACACAGAGGTCACCTAGCTCCAGCCAATGGCTGATGATATTGCAGCATCGGCCATGGCTGCTTTGTAATATTTCACCAAGTTTCATTGGTGAAATATTACGATTGCTCTAATTGACTGTTTCACTTTCAACAGCCAATCAGAGTGATCGTAGCCACCCCCCTGGGGTCAACTACAGGTCCTCACATACCTGCAGGTCTGGTGACATTTCAGTGACCCTGCTCACCTGACTCACAGGAATGCGATCCCGCCATGACATCTATGTGGCGTCCCAGGTCGTCAAGGCACCATTTTTCAGGACGCCTACGTGGTGTCACAGGTCGGGCAGGGTTAATATGAAATGTGGACTGCTAATTGTCAGCAAACAGCTAGGTCTGTGTGCCACATTAGACCACTGGCCAGGCTAGTTGCCTTCAGCGGGTTTTGTTCACACACTTTACCCTCACATTTGACACTAAATAAAACCTCTCAGGGGGTCCCCTACATTGCCAGCCCCATGCTATGCTGCAGCATTCCTGTCCTTGCACAGCTTCCTTGCCCAGTAAGTCACAGCGAGGGCAGATCTGTGTTGCTTTAGCACATTGTCTGCATGTCCAGATGTATTTATAGATAACGTTCCAGTGTTTACTCTCTTCTTCCCTCGCTCTGCAGATGAGACCTGCAATTATATTATGTTATAGAGGCCTTTGTGAGCCGGACTGCTCTGTACTCGGGAGAGGAGCTCACTTTTGCTATTAGGATCTCGGTACTGTCAAGAAAGTGCTGGTCTTTTATGCCGATGTAGTGTTGACCCTACGATGCCTAATCACAGCCTGGTGTATTGGGAACTGTTCCTGTAGGACCTAGCCAGGTGATTAACCCTTATTTGGGGAGATTGCTTGCTAACTGTCCACCATTAACTCTTTCCAGAGCATAGATGGGATGCCGCTGTAAAATATGTCTTCCATTTTACTTGTGTTTTCTGTGCCTTCAGGAATGTTTGTGTGCCTGCAGCAAACCCATCCGGCATATTGAGATATTCAGAAGAAAGCAGAAAGAATGACCAGGATGTGCCTCTGTCACTCATGTGCCAACTGCAGGAGAACCGCAGAGTCTGCAGCATGTGAGAATGTTTGTCAGCCTGACAGTTGTGGCCCAAAGAGCTCCTTCTCCCCAAGAGCAAATAAACTCAGTCTTGTTTCTTTGCTTTTAACTTGCACATTTCACAGGCCTGTGATTGGAAGCACTATTAATAACCTTCAGTGCGTGGTGACAAGCTTGATTCCGGCATTCGGCACGCTGGGAACCTGCCAAGTGCCGTAAATGCTGGCTTTAATCTGCAACTACAGCAATACTCCATTTGCATCTTAAATGCATGACACACTAGCACCCCCTTCTGCTGACAGGCTGCGCTGTCCGCCGCTCCAGCTCCCCGCACATGGCAGGATCACTATAAGGCACACTGTGTCCGTCTGTGTCACAAGAGGACAAGAATCTCTAGATCTAGATTTGGAGTCTTTAGTTAGACATATGACTTATTCAGTTTCTATTACTTTAATTAGGCCATAAAAGAATAGTGCACTGTACCTGAGTCTGCGTTGCCCATGATCAGTAATAGATCCCTTACAGCCTTATGCTTGGATAGGCCAAAAGTCCCCTGTGGCATAACTGTAGCTTTCAGTGAAGGCCTCGCCTGTGCTAGTGCTACTTCTTTAAACCAGTTGTTAAACGAAAACTGTCACCAGCTTTTTGTAATACAATCTGAGAGTAGCATGATGTAGGGGCAGAGACCCTGATCCCAGCGATGTATCACTTTCTGAGCTGTGTGTTATACTTTTGATGAAATCCCTGTTTTCTGTTCTGCAGCTCTACCAGTCCTCTGAATGTTGTGCTCTGTATAACCGCACACCCCAGACTGGCAGCTTTCTGTGTGCACTGTGCATAGGCAAAAAGCTGTCAATCAGTGGTGGGGGTGGGGTTAAACATTATAGTGCTCACAGATCAAGTGGCAAAAATGCCTTATTGCCTAAACAACAAGATAAACAGCAATTGATACATGGTTGTGGACCCCTGAAGAATAACACCTGTTTAAGAATGGATATCTGCTGCTGCCCCATGGCTGGCGAAGATATTTTCCAAATGTGTCTGCATTAAGGGCTCATGCCCACTTGCGATGAAATCGGACAAATTCAATCCGATAAAAAATCGTATTAAATTTTGGTCAATGTTAATCTATGATTGTGTGCTCATCTGCGTTTTTTTTTTTTTTCCAGCTCAGATCGGATCACGATCGGGCTGGAAAAAAATCACAGCATGCTGCGAATGTAATCAGAAAACGGATCGCACCCGCGCAAGAGAAGTTAATGAGTGTGAGAAACATTCACACAGCACTCGCACAGCACTCGCACCATGCAAATGCTGTGCGATTTTTACGCACCAGTGTCCTTTGAAAAGCCGGCAATTCAAATGCGGATAATGTAAAAACACACTGACAGTTATAATATAAAAGATAAATTACACATATACACATAGAATAGGTGTGTGTGTATATATATATATATATATATATATATATATATATATATATGTATATATATATATTATATATATATATATATATATATATATATATACAGACCAAAAGTTTGGACACACCTTTTCATTTAAATATTTTTCTGTATTTTCACGACTATGAAAATTGTACATTTGTACATTCACACTGAAGGCATCAAAACTATGAATTAACACATGTGGAATTATATACTTAACAAAAAAGTGTGAAACAACTGAAATTATGTCTTATATTCTAGGTTCTTCAAAGTAGCCACCTTTTGCTTTGATGACTGCTTTGCACACTCTTCGCATTCTCTTGATGAGCTTCAAGAGTTAGTCACCAGAAATGGTCTTCCGACAATCTTAAAGGAGTTCCCAGAGATGCTTAGCACTTGTTGGCCCTTTTGTCTTTACTCTGCGGTCCAGCTCACCCCAAACCATCTCGATTGGGTTCAGGTCTGGTGACTAATGGAGACCAGGTCATCTGGCGTAGCACCCCATCACTCTCCTTCTTGGTCAAATAGCCCTTACACAGCCTGGAGGTGTATTTGGGGTAATTGTCCTGTTGAAAAATAAATGATGGTCCAACTAAACGCAAACCAGATGGAATAGCATGCCGCTGCAAGATGCTGTGGTAGCCATGCTGGTTCAGTATGCCTTCAATTTTGAATAAATCCCCAACAGTGTCACCAGCAAAGCATCCCCACACCATCACACCTCCTCCTCCATGCTTCACGGTGGGAACCAGGCATGTAGAGTCCATCCGTTCACCTTTTCTGCGTCGCACAAAGACACGGTGGTTGGAACCAAAGATCTCAAATTTGGACTCATCAGACCAAAGCACAGATTTCCACTGGTCTATTGTCCATTCCTTGTGTTCTTTAGCCCAAACAAGTCTCTTCTGCTTGTTGCCTGTCCTTAGCAGTGGTTTCCTAGCAGCTATTTTACCATGAAGGCCTGCTGCACAAAGTCTCCTCTTAACAGTTGTTGTAGAGATGTGTCTGCTGACAGAACTCTGTGTGGCATTGACCTGGTCTCTAATCTGAGCTGCTGATAACCTGCAATTTCTGAGGCTGGTGACTCGGATAAACTTATCCTCAGAAGCAGAGGTGATTCTTGGTCTTCCTTTCCTGGGGCGGTCCTCATGTGAGCCAGTTTCTTTGTAGCGCTTGATGGTTTTTGCCACTGCACTTGGAGACACTTTCAAAGTTTGCCCAATTTTTCGGACTGACTGACCTTCATTTCTTAAAGTAATGATGGCCACTCGTTTTTCTTTACTTAGCTGCTTTTTTATTGCCATAATACAAATTCTAACAGTCTATTCAGTAGGACTATCAGCTGTATATCCACCAGACTTCTGCATAACACAACTGATGGTCCCAACCTCATTTATAAGGCAAGAAATCCCACTTATTAAACCTGACAGGGCACACCTGTGAAGTGAAAACCATTCCCGGTGACTACCTCTTGAAGCTCATCAAGAGTATGCCAAGAGTGTGCAAAGCAGTCATCAAAGCAAAAGGTGGCTACTTTGAAGAACCTAGAATATAAGACATAATTTCAGTTGTTTCACTTTTTTTATTAAGTATATAAATCTACATGTGTTAATTCATAGTTTTGATGCCTTCAGTGTGAATGTACAATTTTCATAGTCATGAAAATACAGAAAAATCTTTAAATGAGAAGGTGTGTCCAAACTTTTGGTCTGTACTGTATGTATAAAAATAATAATAATAATAATAATAATAATAAAAAAAAATCAATATTTATTCTATCACTAAATAAATATTTGAATGAAAAAAATCTAAACAATAAAAGTACACATATTTGGAATTGCTACGTCTGTAATGAACCGACCTATAAAACTGTCCCACTAGTTAACCTTTTAGTGAACACCTAAAAAAACAAGGCAAAAATCAATGCTTTATCATCATACTGCTGAACAAAAAGTGGAATAACACGCGATCAAAAAGACAGATATAAATAAACATGGTACCTCTGAAAACATCATCTTATCCTGCAAAAAGCAAGCTGCCATACAGTGTTATCAGCGAAAAAATAAAAAAGTTCTGGCTGTCAGAATAAAGTGATGCAAAAACATTTTTTTTTATAAAATAGTTTTTAATATATAAAAGTGACAAAATAAAAAAAAAAGATATAAATGAGGTATCGCTATAATTGTACTGACACGAAAAATAAAACTGCCTTGTCAATTAAACCACACACGTAATGGTATGAACGCCCCCCCAAAAGAAATTCATGAATTGCTTGTTTTTGCTCATTCTGTATCCCAAAAATCAGAATAGAAAGTAATCAAAAAATGTCATGTGCCCGAAAATTATACCAATAAAAACGTCAGCTCGTCCCACAAAAATCAAGACCTCACGTGACTCTGTAGGCTAAAATATGGAAAAATTATAGCTCTCAAAATGTGGCGATGCAAAAACTAATTTTTGCAATAAAAAGCGTCTTTTAGGCTATGTGCACACATTGAGGAATTGCCGCAGAAATTTCTGCGGCAATTCCGCATCTCCCTGCCGCCGGAAATACTCATGCGGAATTGGCATGCATATTCCCGCTAAACACTAGCGTTTTGCAAGCGTAATTAGCTTGCAGAATGCTAGCGTTTTCCAAGCGATCTATAGCATCGCTTGGAAAAATGATTGACAGGTTGGTCACACTTGTCAAACATAGTGTTTGACAAGTGTGACCAACTTTTAACTATTGATAATGCCTATGCAGCATCTATAGTAAAAGATATAATAAAAAAAATAAAAATCTTGATATTCTCACCTTCCGGCAGCCCCCGCAGCCTTCCCGATCCTCGCGATGCTCCCGGCAACTCCCGTTCCGAGCGATGCCTTGTGATATTGACCCCAGATGATGTAGCATTACGTGAGACCGCTACGTCATCACAGGTCATTGTTGCAAGGCATCACTGGGAACGGGAGCTGCTGGGAGCATCGCAAAGGCCAGGACTGGATCCGGGGGCCACCAGAAGGTGAGTATATAACTTTTCGTTATTTTAATTATTTTTTAAGGGCCTGGAGGAGAGTCTCCTCTCCTCCACCCTGGGTACCATCCGCACATGATCCGCTTACTTTGAGCATGGTGGGCATAGCCCCATGTGGAAAGTAAGCGGATCAATGCATTCCTGTGTGTGTGGAATCGCCGTGATTCCGCACAAAGAATGAGCATGTTGCATATTTTTCCACGATGCGATTTCACAGCGGAAAAATATGCAGCATTATCACAGCGTTGCGGAATCCCATTGAATTCAATGGGTTGTGTATGCCTTTTCGCGGTGAAAAAACGCGGCAAATACGCATACAATCTGCAACGTGTGCACATAACCTTAGCGTGTAACAGCTGCCAAACATAAAAACCTGCTATAAGGCCTCTTTCACATGTCCTGATATTTCCGGTACCAGAGATGTCCGTGTGTGTAATACTTACCACACACGTGTGCCGCATCGGTACCACACGGACGGGCGCCAGGGAAAAAGCGTTGCAGTGAGCGCTGTTCCCCGGCACCGGGTGCCGAACACGGCTCTCATTATTCTTCCCTGATCTGCCGGTGGTCGGCGCGATCAGGGAAGAATGATGAGTTACATTTAACTCCTTAACGACCGCCGATACGCCTTTTAATGGCCGCAATTAAGGGGACTTAAACCACACTGCTTTTTAACGGCGCTGAAGTTTAAGGTTATAGCACCCCCCAGCGTCGGAATTTCTCCGGGGTCTCAGCTACTGGGGGTAGCTGAGAACCCAGAGAACATGATTCAGGTCAGTTTTTACCTACCCTGATGTTGCGATTGCCATTATTAATGGTATAACGGAGACTGCAAGAAAAAAAAGTCAAATTTTCCATTTAATTTTTCTCTCTGATGTGATCGCACATCACAGGAGAGATAAATAGGGTCCCCCGATCACCCCCCCAGTACATCCTTCGTCTCGGCAGGCCCCCTTGAAGTCCCCCGGGCTGCCAGCTTCTTCTTCTGGGAGATAGCCTTATCACAGTGATCAAAATAAAAAAAAATCGTAAATCAACCCCCCTTTATCACCCCGTTAGGGAAAAATAATAAAATAAAAAATGTTTTTACTTCAATTTTCCCATTAGAGTTAGATTTGGGCTAAAGCGAGATGGGCTAAAGGTAGGGTTATGGTTGGGGCTAAAGTTGGGGTTAGGGTTTGGATTACGGTTGGGGTTAGGGTTGGGGTTAGGGTTAGGTTTGTGGTTAGGGTTATGATTAGGGTTAGGGGTGTGTTGGGGTTAGAGTTGGAGTTAGAATTGGGGGGTTTCCACTGTTTAGACACATTATGGACTGTTGTGAAATTGGATTCTGGGCTCCCCCGGTGGCCACTGGTGGAATTGAACTTGTGTGCATCATCCTCTCTGTTCACCTGTTCCCATCAGGATGTGGGAGTCTCTATATAACCTTGCTCCTCTGTCAGTTTCATGCCGGTCAACAATGTAATCAGAAGCCTTTCTTTGCATGTTCCTGCTACTAGACAACTCCCAGCTAAGTTGGACTTTCGTCCTTGTTTGTTTTTGCATTTTGTTCCAGTTCACAGCTGCTGTTTCGTTACTGTGTCTGGAAAGCTCTTGTGATCTGAAATTGCCACTCTGGTGTTATGAGTTAATACTAGAGTCTTAAAGTAATTTCTGGATGGTGTTTTGATAGGGTTTTCAGCTGACCATGAAAGTGCCCTTTCTGTCTTCCTGCTATCTAGTAAGCGGACCTCGATTTTGCTAAACCTATTTTCATACTACGTTTGTCATTTCATCTAAAATCACCGCCAATATATGTGGGGGCCTCTGTCTGCCTTTTGGGGAAATTTCTCTAGAGGTGAGCCAGGACTGTATTTTCCTCTGCTAGGATTAGTTAGTCCTCCGGCTGGCGCTGGGCGTCTAGGGATAAAACGTAGGCACGCTACCCGGCCACTGTTAATTGTGCGGCAGGTTTAGTTCATGGTCAGTTTAGATTCCATCTTCCAAGAGCTAGTTCTTATATATGCTGGGCTATGTTCTCTCGCCATTGAGAATCATGACAGTTTGACCGGCCCAAAAGGGTTAAATTATTGGCTGAGAAAGGAGAGAAAAAAGAAGTCTGCTGAAATTTTTTTTTTTTTTTTTTTTTCTCTAGTTCTGAGTGTGCTCATAATTGAATCACTTGCTAGTCTGCCTATACTGCAGCCTTCCTCTCTTTCTCTCCTTCTAATCCTTGAATGGCTCTGTGTTCACCTGTTTGAAATGGATCTTCAGAGTGTAGCTACAGGTTTGAATAATCTCGCCACGAAGGTACAAAATTTGCAAGATTTTGTTGTTCATGCACCTATGTCTGAACCTAGAATTCCTTTGCCTGAATTTTTTTCAGGGAATAGATCTTGCTTTCAAAATTTTAAAAATAATTGCAAATTGTTTTTGTCCCTGAAGTCTCGCTCTGCCGGAGATCCTGCACAGCAGGTCAGGATTGTGGTTTCCTTGCTCCGGGGCGACCCTCAAGATTGGGCTTTTGCATTGACACCAGGGGATCCTGCGTTGCTCAATGTGGATGCGTTTTTTCTGGCCTTGGGGTTGCTTTATGAGGAACCTCATTTAGAGCTTCAGGTGGAAAAAGCTTTGATGTCCCTATCTCAGGGGCAAGATGAAGCTGAAATATACTGCCAAAAATTCCGTAAATGGTCTGTGCTTACTCAGTGGAACGAGTGCGCCCTGGCGGCGATTTTCAGAGAAGGTCTCTCTGATGCCATTAAGGATGGTATGGTGGGGTTCCCTGTGCCTGCGGGTCTGAATGAGTCCATGACAATGGCTATTCAGATCGATAGGCGTCTGCGGGAGCGCAAACCTGTGCACCATTTGGCGGTGTCTACTGAGAAGACGCCAGAAAATATGCAATGTGATAGAATTCTGTCCAGAAGCGAGCGGCAGAATTTTAGACGAAAAAATGGGTTGTGCTTCTATTGTGGTGATTCAACTCATGTTATATCAGCATGCTCTAAGCGTACTAAGAAGCTTGACAAGTCTGTTTCAATTAGCACTTTACAGTCTAAGTTTATTCTATCTGTGACCCTGATTTGTTCTTTATCATCTATTACCGCGGACGCCTATGTCGACTCTGGCGCCGCTTTGAGTCTTATGGATTGGTCCTTTGCCAAACGCTGTGGGTATGATTTGGAGCCTTTGGAAGCTCCTATACCTCTGAAGGGGATTGACTCCACCCCATTGGCTAGTAATAAACCACAATACTGGACACAAGTAACTATGCGTATTAATCCGGATCACCAGGAGATTATTCGCTTTCTGGTGCTGTATAATCTACATGATGTTTTGGTGCTAGGATTGCCATGGCTGCAATCTCATAACCCAGTCCTCGACTGGAAAGCTATGTCTGTGTTAAGCTGGGGATGTAAAGGGACTCATGGGGACGTACCTTTGGTTTCCATT
The DNA here is from genome assembly GCF_051348905.1 of Ranitomeya variabilis. Classification (NCBI taxonomy): domain Eukaryota; kingdom Metazoa; phylum Chordata; class Amphibia; order Anura; family Dendrobatidae; genus Ranitomeya; species Ranitomeya variabilis. Next base: position 179,391,782 of record NC_135235.1, on the reverse strand, counting down.
TCATCATCTATTCCCTCTGAGATTCCTGAATTCTTGTCTGACTATCGTGACGTTTTTGAAGAACCCAAGCTTGGTTTACTACCTCCGCACCGGGAGTGCGTTTGTGCCATAGATTTGATCCCGGGTAGTAAATACCCTAAGGGTCGTTTATTTAATCTGTCTGTGCCTGAACACGCTGCTATGCGAGAATATATAAAGGAGTCCTTGGAAAAGGGACATATTCGTCCTTCGTCATCTCCCTTAGGAGCCGGTTTTTTCTTTGTGTCTAAGAAAGATGGCTCTTTGAGGCCGTGTATTGATTATCGGCTTTTGAATAAAATCACGGTTAAATATCAATATCCGTTACCACTGCTGACTGATTTGTTTGCTCGTATAAAGGGGGCCAAGTGGTTCTCTAAGATTGATCTCCGTGGGGCGTATAATTTGGTGCGAATCAAGCAGGGGGATGAGTGGAAAACCGCATTTAATACGCCCGAGGGCCACTTTGAGTATTTGGTGATGCCTTTTGGTCTTTCAAATGCCCCTTCAGTCTTCCAGTCCTTTATGCATGACATTTTCCGCGATTATTTGGATAAATTTATGATTGTGTATCTGGATGATATTCTGATTTTTTCGGATGACTGGGACTCTCATGTCCAGCAGGTCAGGAGGGTTTTTCAGGTTTTGCGGTCTAATTCCTTGTGTGTGAAGGGTTCTAAGTGCGTTTTTGGGGTTCAAAAGATTTCCTTCTTGGGATACATTTTTTCCCCCTCTTCCATCGAGATGGATCCTGTCAAGGTTCAGGCTATTTGTGATTGGACGCAACCCTCTTCTCTTAAGAGTCTTCAGAAATTTTTGGGCTTTGCTAACTTTTATCGTCGATTTATTGCTGGTTTTTCTGATGTTGTTAAACCATTGAGTGATTTGACTAAGAAGGGTGCTGATGTTGCTGATTGGTCCCCTGATGCTGTGGAGGCCTTTCGGGAGCTTAAGCGCCGCTTTTCTTCCGCCCCTGTGTTGCGTCAGCCTGATGTTGCTCTTCCTTTTCAGGTTGAGGTCGACGCTTCTGAAATCGGAGCTGGGGCGGTGTTGTCGCAGAGAAGTTCCGACTGCCCCGTGATGAGACCTTGTGCTTTTTTTTCCCGTAAATTTTCGCCCGCCGAGCGGAATTATGATATTGGGAATCGGGAGCTTTTGGCCATGAAGTGGGCTTTTGAGGAGTGGCGTCACTGGCTTGAGGGGGCCAGACATCAGGTGGTGGTATTGACTGACCACAAAAATTTAATTTACCTTGAGTCTGCCAGGCGCCTGAATCCTAGACAGGCGCGCTGGTCGTTGTTTTTCTCTCGGTTTAATTTTGTGGTGTCATACCTACCGGGTTCTAAGAATGTTAAGGCGGATGCCCTTTCTAGGAGTTTTGAGCCTGACTCCCCTGGTAATTCTGAGCCCACAGGTATCCTTAAGGATGGAGTGATATTGTCTGCCGTTTCTCCAGACCTGCGGCGGGCCTTGCAGGAGTTTCAGGCGGATAGACCGGATCGTTGCCCACCTGGTAGACTGTTTGTTCCTGATGATTGGACCAGTAGAGTCATCTCTGAGGTTCATTCTTCTGCGTTGGCAGGTCATCCTGGAATCTTTGGTACCAGGGATTTGGTGGCAAGGTCCTTCTGGTGGCCTTCCCTGTCACGAGATGTGCGAGGCTTTGTGCAGTCTTGTGACGTTTGTGCTCGGGCCAAGCCTTGTTGTTCTCGGGCTAGTGGATTGTTGTTGCCCTTGCCTATTCCGAAGAGGCCTTGGACGCACATCTCGATGGATATTATTTCGGATCTGCCTGTTTCTCGGAAGATGTCTGTCATCTGGGTGGTGTGTGACCGTTTCTCTAAGATGGTCCATTTGGTTCCCTTGCCTAAGTTGCCTTCTTCTTCCGAGTTGGTTCCTCTGTTTTTTCAAAATGTTGTTCGTTTGCATGGTATTCCGGAGAATATCGTTTCTGACAGAGGGACCCAATTCGTGTCTAGATTTTGGCGGGCATTCTGTGCTAGGATGGGCATAGATTTGTCTTTTTCGTCTGCTTTCCATCCTCAGACTAATGGCCAGACCGAGCGGACTAATCAGACCTTGGAGACATATTTGAGGTGTTTTGTGTCTGCGGATCAGGATGATTGGGTTGCTTTTTTGCCATTGGCGGAGTTCGCCCTCAATAATCGGGCCAGCTCTGCCACCTTGGTGTCCCCGTTTTTCTGTAATTCGGGGTTTCATCCTCGATTTTCCTCCGGTCAGGTGGAATCTTCGGATTGTCCTGGAGTGGATGCTGTGGTGGAGAGGTTGCATCAGATTTGGGGGCAGGTAGTGGACAATTTGAAGTTGTCCCAGGAGAAGACTCAGCTTTTTGCCAACCGCCGTCGTCGTGTTGGTCCTCGGCTTTGTGTTGGGGACTTGGTGTGGTTGTCTTCTCGTTTTGTCCCTATGAGGGTTTCTTCTCCTAAGTTTAAGCCTCGGTTCATCGGCCCGTACAAGATATTGGAGATTCTTAACCCTGTGTCCTTCCGTTTGGACCTCCCTGCATCTTTTTCTATTCATAATGTTTTTCATCGGTCATTATTGCGCAGGTATGAGGTACCGGTTGTGCCTTCCGTTGAGCCTCCTGCTCCGGTGTTGGTTGAGGGTGAGTTGGAGTACGTTGTGGAAAAGATCTTAGACTCCCGTGTTTCCAGACGGAAACTCCAGTATCTGGTCAAATGGAAGGGATACGGTCAGGAGGATAATTCTTGGGTGACTGCCTCTGATGTTCATGCCTCCGATCTTGTCCGTGCCTTTCATAGGGCTCATCCTGATCGCCCTGGTGGTTCTGGTGAGGGTTCGGTGCCCCCTCCTTGAGGGGGGGGTACTGTTGTGAAATTGGATTCTGGGCTCCCCCGGTGGCCACTGGTGGAATTGAACTTGTGTGCATCATCCTCTCTGTTCACCTGTTCCCATCAGGATGTGGGAGTCTCTATATAACCTTGCTCCTCTGTCAGTTTCATGCCGGTCAACAATGTAATCAGAAGCCTTTCTTTGCATGTTCCTGCTACTAGACAACTCCCAGCTAAGTTGGACTTTCGTCCTTGTTTGTTTTTGCATTTTGTTCCAGTTCACAGCTGCTGTTTCGTTACTGTGTCTGGAAAGCTCTTGTGATCTGAAATTGCCACTCTGGTGTTATGAGTTAATACTAGAGTCTTAAAGTAATTTCTGGATGGTGTTTTGATAGGGTTTTCAGCTGACCATGAAAGTGCCCTTTCTGTCTTCCTGCTATCTAGTAAGCGGACCTCGATTTTGCTAAACCTATTTTCATACTACGTTTGTCATTTCATCTAAAATCACCGCCAATATATGTGGGGGCCTCTGTCTGCCTTTTGGGGAAATTTCTCTAGAGGTGAGCCAGGACTGTATTTTCCTCTGCTAGGATTAGTTAGTCCTCCGGCTGGCGCTGGGCGTCTAGGGATAAAACGTAGGCACGCTACCCGGCCACTGTTAATTGTGCGGCAGGTTTAGTTCATGGTCAGTTTAGATTCCATCTTCCAAGAGCTAGTTCTTATATATGCTGGGCTATGTTCTCTCGCCATTGAGAATCATGACAATGGACTCTCCAAATGTGACATGGCGTCCGATCTCAATTCCAGCCAATTCTGCATTGAAAAAGTCAAACGGTGCTCCTTCCCTTCCGAGTTCTGCTGTGCACCCAGTGATTTACCCCCACATATGGGGTATCGGCGTACTCAAGACAAATTGGAAAACAACTTTTGGGGTCAAATTTCTCATGTTACCCTTGTGAAAATAAAACATTGGGGCAAAAAGATCAGTTTTGTGAAAAAAAAATATGATTTTTTCATTTTTACGGTTCTACGTTATAAACTTCTGTGAAGCACTTTTGGGTTTAAAGTGCTCACGAGTCACCACATATCTAGATAAGTTCCTTAGGGGTATAGTTTCCCAAATGGTGTTACTTGTGGAGGGGTTTCCACACTTTAGGCACATCAGGGGCTCTCCAAAAGCGACATGGCATCCGATCTTAATTCCAGCCAATTTTGCGTTGAAAAAGTAAAACAGCGCTCCTTCCCTTGCCCGCTCTGCTATGCGCCCTAACAGTGGTTTACCTTCATATATGGGTTATCAGCGTACTCAGGACAAATTGTACAACAACTTTTGGTGTCCAATTTCTCCTTTTACCCTTGGTAAAATAAAAAAAATGGATCTGAATTAAATTTTTTTCTGAAAAAAAGTTAAATGTTCGTTTATTACCTCATAAAGGGACAGTGGTCAAAATTGTAAATATTGGCCTGGTCATTAACATGCAAACCCCCCTTGGGGGTAAAGGGGTTAAAATGTAGTGGTAGAATGGGTTCCCAATTATTGGTGCAATAATATATTAATTCTTTTTATGTTATATAGAGTATATTACAACTAATAATTACATAACTTTTCCCAGGATATCATAAAAAACCTCCCGGGAAACTGATTATCTATATTGGTATGGGTTCCACTGTATTTGGGGTATATAGCAAAAATACAGAAGTGCAAACTCCATGCAGATGTTGCCTTGGTGTGATTTGGTGCTAAGGTTACCATGTTTCTGATTCACATTACTGTGTATCCGGTTTGCTCTACTGTTGTTTTCCATGTACTATGGAAAAGATCATTGTGTAATGAAATAATATTCTGAGAATTTTCAAATGAGGTTGAAAAGTGATTTATTGCACGCGATCGCTTAAAATCTATAACCTAGTGAAAGAAATTCTTGAGAACTCATTTTGCCCACACAGCAGCTGCTTCTTAATTTAATTTATATTGTATATTATGAAATTAAAACATTTCCTCAAGAGGGCTTATGCCCAAGCCTCTGAAAGTCTGTTAGATAACTAAATGCGAATGATGAGCCGCTGGAGTTTAATAAAGGATTTTCCTAGCGATATGAAAGCAGAATTATACTGCACAATCTCCGGAATTCAATGAAAGTCCGGGAATACCCCTGTTGCTGTTATTTGTGCTATCTTTCTGCTAATAATTAGGACAAATTGCTAGCTTTTGGCAATATTTTGTGAGTGGACAGCAGCTGGTTCTGCCATCTAATAAGACAGCTTGTGCAAAGCTTGGCAGAGTGATTTCATATCCAGAACTATACTTTCCTTCATATCTTGGATATTAAACACTAACCAGCTCACCCCTATTTTCATATGTCCTCCTCTTCTTCAGGTCTTAAGGAAACAAAAGCCCAATTGTTTTGATATGCTTTCTGTGCTACACTGAAACAAATCAATCTGAACTTCTCAGAAGCCTTGTGATTATATGTGTGTAAAGACTTTGCGGGCCTTTGATCTTGAAAAGTCATTTCATCCTCTTCTTAAGTCAGTGCTGCTTTAGGCTGTTTAAATAGTGACACAGGGTGGGAGATTCTGGGAGGAAGAGGGAGATTTACATTTAGCTTTACCAATCCATTTATTACTTTTATATTTCCGCTCACGGCTTCTTGTTTAGCTTGTGGTTATTTTCCTACCTACATCTATATCTAGAAAGAGGAACATGTGAACCGCTAGGCTTTTACATGTAACTTAAAAGCTACCAGAGGGGGCACATTGTACCAAATCTCTCAGAGGAAATGGGTGTGTGAGGTGAATTGATCTCAGAGTGAAAATGTTTGATCAGTGAGGGGAAAAGGATGGCAGGCTTGATGCTCATGGGGACCTGGATCAGGAGAGCCTTTGATGGAAATCTTTGATGCTTAGCAAGAGGTCTTCTTATTCGCAGAAGAGTGTTGCCCCTCAGTGGGTGGCAATGTTAATAATATGGCAATTTAGCAAGATTAATTGGGACACAGTTTCTGGATTAGAGATTCTTCTATGTTAGACAAGGGAAGGGGGTTAGGATGGAGAGTTTAAAAGTCCTGTGATCTGTCAGCTGAAAGAAAATTAGTCAGGGCAAGCAGGAGCCAGATTAACTAAACTTTAAAGGCATTAAACCCAAAATGGAAGGGATATTAAAAGTGTTTAGGAAGGAAATGAGCCTTCACTGTGGTTATATATCAAAATAAAGCCTTTGTTATATAAGTTTTATAGTCTATCTTCCTTATTTCCAGCGGTTTGAGCTAAGGAACATAATGACAAAACGTCCACGATCTCCTTTTCCCATGACTGGTTCTCAACTAAGCCCAAAATTGCAGAATCGAGAAGGAAAAGTCAAGGAATTCTAGTAATCACAGGATTGATAGACATGTTACTGATAAGCAAAGAATAAAAACATGGAGACAACATTTTTAAAGTCTCTCAATTCATTAAGTATCAAGTATGAGAACAGCACACAAAAATACATTCTCTTACATACCTTGGCTGGTATAAATGCCAGATCAAATGTTGCTTGTGCTACCATGAGCAGGCTGTGGCCTACATGTGCTTCTTTGACCTGCAGCATCTCTGAACTTGTTTCCCATCGAGTATTTCTGGGATGTCATTTGTTGGTATTTGCAGAGGGAGCTGCCAGCTGCGAATCTTGATGATTTGTGTGGCCAAATGCATTCAGCACAGCAGTACATTCCTCAGACAACCTATAATAACCTTGTTGTTAGCAGCCAAGGCTGTAAGTGTAGGGATTTCATTTGGTGCTCATACACAATACTGAATTTAATCAAGACGTTTGGAACATTTTGTTTCCATTTTTTCATCATATCATTAACAAGTCTTCATCCTGTGATTTACATAATTTCATGATTTTTCCTTCTTGTTATTGCAATTTGAACGTTGAGGAGCATGTATTAGTTTTTCCTACAACAAACGTTTTTCTTGGGTTGGAAGTCCGATTCTGTAGATGCTAAGGAAATATCACCACTTCCTTTCTAGGATGAGGGTGAAATATATGTAAAAGGTTAATTAGCTCATGAACAAAATATGTATTATAATGATTTTAATGAGTATCCTTCGTGCATAGCTTGCCAATTTTTCTTTCAGCACTTCTGCATTAGACTAACATGAACCAATGGTGACTTCATAGGTCTGTTTTGCTTTGATATACCAACCTATCATCTGTAACTTTCAATGGAACTGCAAGTAAACCTATCTAAAAAGCAAAGTTGAGCTAAATGGATGTTTTATGAGAGATTTCCTTTTGATTTAACCCCTTCTATAAGTACAGGCAGCACCTTTTATAATAGCCAAAGTGCTAACAGCTGGGGTCAGCAAACTTTGTCATGTGCCACAGCTGGCACATGGGTTCACACTGAGTAGCATAAAAAAATCATATACCTGTTGTCATATTTGCTGGTGGGTGGTGTTTTTGCAGATTGTACTGGTTTTAAAAACTATACAGTCCAAAAAACAGTCATTCTTGAATGGGCAAAGGATACACAATTACACAATCTAGAAGGTTTAACCAGTGAGCAGCTGCTCGTGGGTGGGGGTTTGGCTGCAGCACCAGCCAGTGTGTTTGTGCTAGGATGGTAGCCTTTTATCAGTAGGATAACTTACCAGTAGGATATATCACCAGGTTGCATACTGCATAATGCCAATTAAGTTTAGCTGGAGAATGCCAAGGTTTGTGCTGAGCCTAGGCTAATAAGGTTTGGTTAATACATTGGCCCACATTTATAAAAAAAAATGACATAATTTGCACCAGATCTTTAGTGTACTGGCTTCAATCCCAACTCGCTATTTTATGATTGTCACATTGCATGGCACACTGAGTACTCCACATTTAGATTTTTTTTTATCTGCCCACCATGCAAAGGAGGATTTAGACCTTTGGCTTATAGAAAAAGTGCCATACAAGAACTACTGGCACTAAAGCTCCGTAAATAAACAGTGATGGTAAGGTTCCACATTAACATTGCTGTAAAGTTTCCCTTCATAAGTTGTGCTGTCTTACAGTGAAATTAGATCCAAAGCTCTGTAGGTTAATGTTATTTAAATACATATTTTTATTGCGATTGGAGTTCTGTTGTTTTGTCAAAGTTCTCAGCTCTCCTTCACCCTGGCTGAAGGCCTACATACACATCAGCTTAAAGTTATCTCAACCCATCGACTGGTGTGAATTCCGTTCTCAGGCTCCCTCCTGTGGTCGTGAATGGTACTTTGGTGAGTTCTGTCCTTGGACACCCACTGGTGGCTTTGAGTGGAACTGCTGATCTTTGAAGTTGGCTTTCTCAGCTGCCCTCGTTTATTGCTTCTGCTCGCTTCCCTATTTAACTCTGCCCAGGTCGTTAGTCCATGCCAGCTGTCAATGTCTCAGTACTGGTTCAGATCTCTCTTGGAATTCTCAGATGACCTGACTACTCCAGCAGAAGCTAAGTCCTTGCTAGTCATTTGCTGTTCATTGGTTTTTTGAATATATTTTTCAGTACATGCTATGTTTCAGTCCAGCCTGCTATTATGATATTTCCTTGCTAGCTGGAAGCTCTGGGGGTGCAGAGCTGCACCTCCACACCGTGAGTCGGTGTGGAGGTCTTTTTGCACAATCTGCATGGTTTTTGTAGTTTTTTATACTGACCGCATAGTTCCCTTTCCTATCCTCTGTCTTTCTAGAGAAGAATCGGCCTCCTTTGCTAAAATCTGTTTCATTCCTGTATTTGTCACTTCCCTCTTAACTCACAGTTAATATTTGTGGGGGGCTTCCTTTACTTTGGGGATTTCTCTGAGGCAAGGTAGGCTACTATTGCTATCTTTAGGGGTAGTTAGCTCTTAGGCTGTGAAGAGGTGTCTAGGGAGAGTTAGGTACGCTGTTATGGACCTGGTGGTTAGGAGCACCCGGAACGACCTGATGAGTAAACTAGTAAATTGAACAAGCTCTGGGAAAGTGGGAACTCTGCTGACCGCAAACCCTACTCCTATCATACACACTAGAAATAGCCGTGGAGCGTACCTAACTCTCCCTAGACGCCTCTTCACAGCCTAAGAGCTAACTACCCCTAAAGATAGAAATAGTAGCCTAACCTTGCCTCAGAGAAATTCCCCAAAGGTAAAGGCAGCCCCCCACATATATTGACTGTGAGTTAAGAGGAAAGTCACAAACACAGGAATGAAACAGGTTTTAGCAAAGGAGGCCAGACTTCACTAAATAGTCAGAGGATAGAAAAGGGAACTATGCGGTCAGCACAAAAGACTACAAAAAAACCACGCAGAGTAAGCAAAAAGACTCCCCACACCAACTCACGGTGTGGAGGTGCCACTCTGCACCCCAGAGCTTCCAGCTAGCAAGGGAATATCATGATAGCAAGCTGGACAAGAAATTAGCAGTACTAAGAAATATATTCAGGAAGCAGTAACAACAAATGAACTAGCAAAGACTTAGCTTCTGCTGGAGTAGACAGGTCCTCAGAGAAGTCCAAGAGAGATCTGAACCAATACTGAAACATTGACAGCTGGCATGAAGTAACGATCTGAGTGGAGTTAAATAGGGAAGCCAGCATAGCAATAAACGAGAGCAGCTGACAAAGCCAACCTCAGTGACCAGCAGTTCCGCTCAAAGCCACCAGAGGGAGTCCAAGAGCAGAACTAACCAAAGTACCATTCATGACCACAGGAGGGAGTCCGAGAACGGAATTCACAACAGTACGCTCCACGGCTATTTCTAGTGTGTGTGATAGGATTAGGGATTGCGGTCAGTAGAGTTACCACTTCCTCAGAGCTTGTCCCAGGTTTTCTGTTTTAACCATCAAGTCACTTCTGGTGCTCCTAACCACCAGGTCATAACAGTACAGCTGGCCAAACAAAGTGTTAATGCATCTCAAAAGAGGGATAAGAGAAGTTCTGAGTCAATTTTTTTTTCTTTGCAGCTTGTTTTGTCTTTCTTTTCCCCTTAACCTCTGGGTGGTTCAGGACTCAGGTGTAGATATGGATATTCAAGGTTTGTCCTCTTGTGTGGATCAACTCACTGCTAGGGTACAGAGTATTCAAGATTATGTAGTTCAGAATCCGATGTTAGAGCCTAGAATTCCAATTCCTGATTTGTTTTCTGGGGATAGATCTAAATTTTTGAATTTCAAAAATAATTGCAGACTGTTTCTTGCTCTGAAACCCCGCTCCTCTGGTGATCCCATTCAGCAAGTAAAGATTATTATTTCTTTGTTGCGTGGTGACCCGCAAGACTGGGCATTCTCCCTTGAGCCAGGAAATCCTGCATTGCTTAATGTGGAAGCATTTTTTCTAGCGCTTGGATTGCTTTTTGACGAACCTAATTCTGTGGATCAGGCAGAAAAGATCTTGCTGACTCTATGTCAGGGTCAGGATGAGGCAGAAGTATATTGCCAGAAGTTTAGAAAGTGGTCTGTGCTTACTCAATGGAAAGAGTGTGCCCTGGCAGCAATTTTCAGAAAGGGTCTTTCTGAAGCCCTTAAGGATGTCATGGTGGGGTTCCCCATGCCTGCTGGTCTGAATGAGTCAATGTCTTTGGCCATTCAGATTGATCGGCGTTTGCGCGAGCGCAAAGTTGTGCACCATTTGGCGGTGTCCTCTGAGCGGAGGCCTGAGCCTATGCAATGAGATAGGACTTTGACCAGAGCTGAACGGCAAGAACACAGACGTCAGAATGGGCTGTGTTTTTACTGTGGTGACTCCTCTCATGCTATCTCTGATTGTCCTAAGCGCACTAAGAGGTTCGCTAGGTCTGTCACCATTAGTACTTTGCAGCCTAAATTTCTCTTATCTGTTACCCTGATTTGCTCACTGTCGTCCTACTCTGTTATGGCATTTGTGGATTCAGGCGCTGCCCTGAACTTGATGGACTTGGAGTTTGCCAGGTGCTGTGGTTTTTCCTTGGAGCCTTTGCAGAGTCATATTCCCTTAAGGGGGATTGATGCTACGCCATTGGCCAAGAATAAACCTCAGTACTGGACTCAGCTGACCATGTACATGGCTCCCGCACATCAGGAAAATATCCGCTTTTTGGTGTTGCATAATTTGCATGATGTTGTCGTGTTGGGTTTGCCATGGTTACAGGTTCATAATCCAGTACTGGATTGGAAATCAATGTCTGTGTCTAGTTGGGGTTGTCAAGGGATACATGGTGATGTTCCTTTGATGTCAATTTCTTCTTCCACTCCTTCTGAAGTCCCTGAGCTTTTGTCGGATTACCAGGATGTATTTGATGAGCCCAAGTCCAGTGCCCTACCTCCTCATAGGGACTGTGATTGCGCTATTAATTTGGTTCCTGGTAGTAAGTTCCCTAAGGGCCGACTGTTCAATTTATCTGTGCAGAACATGCCGCTATGCGGAGTTATGTAAAGGAGTCCTTGGAGAAAGGGCATATTCGCCCGTCTTCGTCGCCGTTGGGAGCAGGGTTCTTTTTTGTGGCCAAGAAGGATGGCTCTCTGAGACCCTGTATAGATTACCGCCTTCTCAATAAAATCACGGTCAAATTTCAGTACCCTTTGCCTCTGTTGTCTGATTTGTTTGCTCGGATTAAGGGGGCTAGTTGGCGTACCAAGATTGACCTTCGAGGGGTGTATAATCTTGTGCGTATTAAACAGGGCGATGAATGGAAAACAGCATTTCATACGCCCGAGGGCCATTTTGAGTACCTGGTGATGCCATTCGGGCTTTCTAATGCTCCATCTGTGTTTCAGTCCTTTATGCACGACATCTTCCGGAAGTATCTGGATAGGTTCATGATCGTATATTTGGATGATATTTTGGTCTTTTCGGATGATTGGGAGTCTCATGTAAGGCAGGTCAGGATGGTGTTCCAGGTCCTTCGTGCTAATGCGTTGTTTGTGCAGGGCTCTAAATGCCTCTTTGGAGTTCAGAAGGTTTCCTTTTTGGGCTTCATTTTTTCCCCTTCTACTATCGAGATGGATCCTGTCAAAGTTCAGGCCATTTATGATTGGACTCAACCTACATCTGTGAAGAGTCTTCAGAAGTTCCTGGGCTTTGCTAATTTTTACCGTCACTTCATCGCTAATTTTTCTAGTGTGGTTAAGCCTTTGACTGATTTGACGAAGAAAGGCGCTGATGTGGTGAATTGGTCCCCTGCGGCCGTTGAGGCCTTTCAGGAGCTTAAACGTCGTATCACTTCGGCCCCTGTGTTGTGTCAGCCAGATGTTTTGCTCCCTTTTCAGGTCGAGGTTGATGCTTCTGAGATTGGGGCACGGGCTGTTTTGTCTCAGAGAAGTTCTGATGGCTCCTTGATGAAGCCGTGTGCTTTCTTTTCTAGAAAGTTTTCGCCTGCCGAGCGTAATTATGATGTCGGCAATCGGGAGTTGTTGGCTATGAAGTGGGCATTTGAGGAGTGGCGACATTGGCTTGAGGGAGCCAAACATCGCGTGGTGGTCCTGACTGATCACAAGAATCTGACTTACCTCGATTCCGCCAAGCGGTTGAACCCTAGACAGGCTCGATGGTCACTGTTTTTCTCCCGTTTCGATTTTGTGGTCTCGTATCTTCCGGGATCTAAGAATGTGAAGGCTGATGCCCTTTCTAGGAGTTTTTTGCCTGATTCTCCGGGAGTCCCTGAGCTGGCTGGTATTCTTAAAGAGGGGGTGATTCTGTCTGCCATCTCCCCTGATTTGCGGCGGGTGCTGCAGGAGTTTCAGGCTGATAGACCTGACCGCTGCCCAGTGCAGAAACTGTCCCTGATAGATGGACTAGTAGGGTTATTTCTGAGGTTCATTGTTCAGTGTTGGCTGGTCATCCTGGGATTTTTGGTACCAGAGATTTGGTTGCCAGGTCCTTTTGGTGGCCTTCCTTGTCACGGGATGTGCGTTCTTTTGTGCAGTCCTGTGGGACTTGTGCTCGGGCCAAACCTTGCTGTTCTCGTGCCAGTGGGTTGCTTTTGCCTTTGCCTGTCCCGAAGAGGCCCTGGACACATATTTCCATGGATTTTATTTCTGATCTTCCTGTCTCTCAAAGGATGTCTGTCATCTGGGTGGTTTGTGATCGGTTTTCTAAGATGGTCCATTTGGTACCCTTGCCTAAATTGCCTTCCTCCTCTGATTTGGTTCCATTATTTTTTCAGCATGTGGTTCGTTTGCATGGCATTCCGGAGAGCATTGTGTCGGACAGAAGTTCCCAATTTGTTTCTAGGTTTTGGCGGTCCTTTTGTGCTAAGATGGGCATTGATTTGTCTTTTTCTTCAGCGTTCCATCCTCAGACAAATGGCCAAACCGAACGAACCAATCAGACCTTGGAAACCTATCTGAGATGCTTTGTTTCTGCTGATCAGGATGATTGGGTGACCACCTTGCCATTGGCCGAGTTCGCCCTTAATAATCGGGCAAGTTCTGCTACTTTGGTTTCGCCTTTTTTTTGTAATTCTGGTTTTCATCCTCGTTTTTCTTCAGGGCAGGTTGAGTCTTCTGACTGTCCTGGTGTGGATTCTGTGGTGGACAGGTTGCAACAAATTTGGACTCACGTGGTGGACAATTTGACGTTGTCTCAGGAGAAGGCACAACGTTTTGCTAACCGCCGTCACTGTGTTGGTCCCCGACTTCGTGTTGGGGATTTGGTTTGGTTGTCTTCTCGTTATGTTCCTGTGAAGGTTTCTTCTCCTAAGTTCAAGCCTCGTTTCATTGGTCCTTATAAGATTTCTGAAATTATCAATCCTGTGTCGTTTCGTTTGGCCCTTCCAACTTCTTTTGCCATCCATAATGTGTTCCATAGGTCGTTGTTGCGGAGATATGTGGCGCCTATGGTTCCTTCCGTTGATCCTCCTGCTCCGGTGTTGGTTGAGGGGGAGTTGGAGTATGTGGTGGAGAAGATTTTAGATTCTCGTATTTCGAGACGGAAGCTGCAGTACCTGGTTAAATGGAAGGGCTATGGTCAGGAGGATAATTCCTCGGTTGTTGCCTCCGATGTCCATGCTGCCGATTTGGTTCGTGCCTTTCATTTGGCTCGTCCTGATCGGCCTGGGGGCTCTGGTGAGGGTTCGGTGACCCCTCCTCAAGGGGGGGGTACTGTTGTGAATTCCGTTCTCGGGCTCCCTCCTGTGGTCTTGAATGGTACTTTGGTGAGTTCTGTCCTTGGACACCCTCTGGTGGCTTTGAGTGGAACTGCTGATCTTTGAGGTTGGCTTTCTCAGCTGCCCTCGTTTATTGCTTCTGCTCGCTTCCCTATTTAACTCTGCCCAGGTCGTTAGTCCATGCCAGCTGTCAATGTCTCAGTACTGGTTCAGATCTCTCTTGGAATTCTCAGATGACCTGACTACTCCAGCAGAAGCTAAGTCCTTGCTAGTCATTTGCTGTTCATTGTTTTTTTGAATATATTTTTCAGTACATGCTATGTTTCAGTCCAGCCTGAAATTATGATATTTCCTTGCTAGCTGGAAGCTCTGGGGGTGCAGAGCTGCACCTCCACACCGTGAGTCGGTGTGGAGGTCTTTTTGCACACTCTGCGTGGTTTTTGTAGTTTTTTATACTGACCGCATAGTTCCCTTTCCTATCCTCTGTCTTTCTAGAGAAGATTCGGCCTCCTTTGCTAAAATCTGTTTCATTCCTGTGTTTGTCACTTCCCTCTTAACTCACAGTTAATATTTGTGGGGGGCTTCCTTTACTTTGGGGAATTTCTCTGAGGCAAGGTAGGCTACTATTTCTATCTTTAGGGGTAGTTAGCTCTTAGGCTGTGAAGAGGCGTCTAGGGAGAGTTAGGTACGCTCCACGGCTATTTCGAGTGTGTGTGATAGGATTAGGGATTGCGGTCAGTAGAGTTACCACTTCCTCAGAGCTTGTCCCAGGTTTTCTGTTTTAACCATCAGGTCACTTCGGGTGCTCCTAACCACCAGGTCATAACAATCGACCGTCTAATATACAGTCGGTACGGAAAGTATTCAGAGCTCTTTACATTTTTCACTCTTTCTTTCATTGCAGCCATTTGGTAAAATCAAAAAAGGTAACTTTTTTCACATTAATTTACACCCTGTACGCCATCTTGACTGAAAAAAAAACAGAAATGTAGTAATTTTTGCAAATTTAATAAAAGAAAAACTGAAATATCAGATCGTCATAAGTATTCAGACCCTTCAGACACTCATATTTAAGTCACATGATGTCCATTTACTTGTGATCCTCCTTGAGATGGTTCTACTCCTTCATTGGAGTCCAGCTGTGTTAAACTAAACTGATAGGACTTGATTATTGACACACCTGTCAATATAAGACCTCATAGCTCACAGTGCATGTCAGACCAAATGAGAATCATGAGGTCAAAGGAATTGGCCAAGGAGCTCAGAGACAGGATTGTGGCAATGCGCATATCTGGCCAAGATTACAACAGAATTTCTGTAGTACTCAAGGTTCCTAAGAGCACAGTGGCCTCCATAATCTTTAAATGGAAGTAGTTTGGGACCACCAGAAGTCTTCCTAGACCTGGCCGTCCAGCCAAATTGAGCAATCATGGGAGAAGAGCCTTGGTGAGAGAGGTAAAGAATAACCCCATGATCACTGTGGCTGAGCTCCAGAGGTGCAGTAGGGAGATGAGAGAAAGCTACACAAAGTCAACTATCATTGCAGCCCTCCACTAGTTGGGCCTTTATGGCAGAGTGGCCCGACGGAGGCCTCTCCTCAGTGCAAGACATATGAAAGTCTGCACAGAGGTTGCTAAAAAACACATGAAGGATACCCAGACTATGAGAAATAAGATTCTCTGGCCTGACGAGACGAAGATAGACCTTTTTGGTGATAATTCTAAGTGTTATGTGTGGAGAAAACCAGGCACTGCTCATCACCTGCCCAATGCAATCTCAACAGTGAAACATGGGGGAGGCAGCATCATGCTATGGGAGTGTTTTTTCAGCTGCAGTGACAGGAGAACTGGCTGTCATTGAAGGAAACATGAATGCGGCCAAGTACAAAGATATCCTGGATGAAAACCTCTTCCAGAGTGCTCTGGACCTCAGACTTGGCCAAAGGTTTACATTACCTTCCAAAAAGACAATGACCCTAAGCACACAGCTAAAATAACAAAGGAATGGCTTCAGAACAACTTTGTGACCAATCTTGACTGGCCCAGCCAGAGCCCTGATGTAAACCCATTTGAGCATCTCTGGAGAGACCTGAAAATGGCTGTCCACCAATGTTCACCATCCAACCTGACGGAACTGGAGAGGATCTGCAAGGAAGAATGGCAGAGGATCCCTAAATCCAGGTGTGAAAAACTTGTTGCATCATTGCCAAGAAGACTCATGGCTGTATTAGCTCAAAAGGTGCTACTACTCAATACTGAGCAAAGGGTCTGAATACTTATGACCATGTGATATTTCTGTTTTTCTTTTTTAATAAATTTGCTAAAATTTCTACATTTGTTTTTTTTCAGTCAAGATGGGGTGCAGAGTGTACATTAATGGCAAAAAAATAAACTTTTTTGAATTTAAAGAATGGCTGCAATGAAACAGAGTGAAAAAATGAAAGGGGTACGAATACTTTCCATACCCACTGTACATGTGGGCTTTCTGACGCTGACAGAGGAGGGCTTATTTTCTGTGGGATGAGCTGTAGTTTTTATTATTATCATTTTATGTGACTTTTTAATTGATTATTTTTCTTTTCAGGCTTGGAGCCCAAAATATTGCAATTTCGTTTTTGTTTTTATAATGCTAAGATATATTTTCAAAGTCCTGATTTCTACAGACATGGCAAAAAAACCATTGTTTTTTTCAATTGCCTACTTTCACACTTGCGTCTTCTGGCGGACGTCACAATGCGTTGACGCGACGTATCGATGGTTGCGTCAAAAATAGTGAAAAACGGATGCAACGCATACGCTAAACGGTTCCGTCGAAAAGCTGGATCCGTTGCATCCGTTGTGTCCGTTTTTACCATCCATTTCATCCGTTTTTATGACGGATCCGTTTTCCATGACTAAAAATGGGAGTCTCCCAAGTGTGATTGGCTACTGGAAAATAGGGAAAACTATATATTGACTGTTTTTACAGCCCATCTTTGAAAGGGTTTAGAGAAAGTGGCAGAGATGGAAGGAGTGCTTGTGAGGAATGCGAACGTAGTTACTGATGTGATTTTTGAGACCAATCGGCTGGATATAATAGTTCGGGAGAAGGAGGCAGCAGCAAGACGAAGGATGCTTCAACATTGACGTCGCCGACTATGGATACATCCCATAAACGCACAGCGGATGACCCGGGGCGTGTATTTAACTCTCTACATGGAAATTTTTTAACTATGTTCGGATGAGGCAGGAACACTTTGACGTTTTGCTGGAACAAGTTGGGGATGTCATCCAAAGGCAGGACACACGCATGAGGTTTTCCATCTCACCGGCGGAGCGGCTGATGGTGACACTGCGGTAAGCCTACTTGGTTTTTTTTTGTTTGTTTTTTATATCATTGTTCATATTTAATGCCATGTAAACATGTTTTAACCTATGGAAAACCACATCAGCAGTGAACATGCTGCAGAAAATACTGCGCTGAAACACTGCGTTGCATTTTCTGCAGCATGTTAATTTTTTTATTGTTTGTGGCCATTCCACAGTGTTTAACACCTGCTCCATAATAGGAATGCACAGATGTAAAAATGCTGTTTTTAATGTGCACTACAACAGAACCAAAACTTCCGCAGTGCCATTTATCAAAACTTTAAAAAAAGAAAAAAAATAATATTTGTGTAAATTGCTTAAAAATGTTATGTTGGTCTTTACAATTTTTACTAACATTTTTATTTGTTTTTCACAGATTCCTTGCTACAGGAGAATCCCTAACTTCACTACATTACCAGTTCTGCCTTGGAATATCAACAATTTCCGGAATTGTGAAAGTGACCTGCCTGGCTATATGGGATACCTTGCACCAGGAGTACATTCCACAACCGACAATGGACATCTGGCTGCAGAGTGCTGAACATTTTGAGAAACTTTGCCATTTCCCAAATTGCTTGGGTGCCGTAGATGGCAAACACATCCGTATTGCAAAACCTGCAGGATCTGGCTCAGAGTACTTTAACTACAAAAAGTACTTTTAAGTAGTACTCATGGCCATAGCAGATGCCAACTGTAAATTTATGGCTGTGGACATTGGAGCCTATGGCCGGTCCAACGACTCGCAAGTCTTCAAAACTTCTCCAATGGGCCGTTGTCTGTATGGAGACAGCTATGATTTTCCACCAGCAAGACCACTCCCGGGAACAACTGGACCACCTATGCCATTTGTCTGTGTTGGTGATGAGGCATTCCAGTTGTCACCACACCTACTAAAACCGTATGCAAGCAGAGACTTGACCCAAACAAAAAGAGTTTTTAATTACCGCTTAACTAGAGCCAGACGAGTGGTGGAGTGTGCGTTTGGTATTTTAACCGCAAAGTGGCGAGTGCTCCTAACTGCCATAAGACTGCACACACAAACAGTGGATAAGGTTGTCAAGGCCTGTGTGGTGCAGCATAACTATGTTGTTTCCAAGGAGCCTGTTTCCATGGATGATGAGGACTCTGAGACAACCTTGTGGGATTACCAAAGCAGCTCTGTTCGTTCTGCAGGTTCTGTTACCAGAATGAGGGACCACTTTGCAGAGTATTTCGTGTCACCTGTAGGCAGAGTTCCATGGCAAAACAACATAGTGTGAGATCTTTCTTTCATGTCTCGGTGATTTATGTTTCTGTACAAAGTGTTTTTATTGAAACCAAGTTTTATTAATTAGTTTCCAAAAGTTTGGTATGTTTTGTAATAAACCAAATATGTTATACCTTTTAACGTGTGGTGTGTAATGTTTTTTTTACCTTTTGTTTGTTACCATACCAGCATACCTAAATGAAGGCACTGAACCAAAAAATAGTTTTTAAACCAAAAAACCAAAAGAACTATGTTCTACTCAGCATCATTTCCCGGAGGAAGGACAGGACACGGCTATATTTATATCGGTGCCTTCGACGTCCTGATGAGCCACTCGGGACCTGCATCTCCTCGTTAAACTCCCTCTTGAAGCAATCCCTGAGTGACCGCCACCGCTTCCTAACCCTTTAACCTGTAAAGACAAGAATGAAATTTAAAAAAGTGTTAATTACAACACATTCCATTCAGCTCAAAACATAACTGAAAAGTGAATACTTACGTTCTTGAGTCTGCTGCCTTGGCTGAAGGTCCTCCCACATCGGAAAAAGGTTTTCGCTTACTTCCTCCCAGAGCCGACGGTTCACATACATATCAGCATGCCTGCGGTCAGCCATATTCCACAGCTGCTCCCGCTCACAGACCTCCTCGATGAGGCGGTCAACATCGAGTCCACCGTCCTCACCATCTGAGTCGGGAGCATGCTGTGAAGACTGTGAAAAGAAAAAAAAAAATAGTACACTGAAACACAAAACTACCAAGAGAAAAAGGAAAAAAAACAAAACAAACTCACTGCTGGCTGACCGCTGTGGAGATGACGACGCCGACTCTGGGAGCGGCTGGGAGGACCTTCATGGTGTTGGCCAGAATGTGCAGCAGACTGAAAAAAAAGAGAAAGAATTATGTTTGATGTAGGCATATGTTGTATGTGTACAGCGATGTATGATGATGATCTGTTTTGTGTTGGGTGTGATGTGTGAAGCAACTGTTTCGCCACAACTTACACTCGGCGTGCCCGCTCCTGGCATTTCTCCACCCACTCCGTCTCCTTCTGAGAGGCCCTTGGCTGCTTCAGCTTCCTGTGAAAACATAATTAATGCATATAGTGATTAACAGGAATTTTAACTATAACACCAAAAACTAAAAATTTTTTAACTTACCGCTACACACTGTCGCTGTGGAGGAGGGCTCCCAGAAGAAGACATTCTTCAGTGGTCCCTGGTGGCTCTGTAAGTATAAAGACACTTGTAATCTGCTATACACATTGAATTTGAAGCTTTGTGGTCTTCAAAACTTACATCAGGAAAGTGGCTTGCTGTGTGCACGGTGGTGGTCCCTGGTGGCTTGGTCCAAGGAGGCTGTGGTCCCTGGTGGATCTGTAAGTATAAAGACACTTGTAATCTGCTATACACATTGAATTTGAAGCTTTGTGGTCTTCAAAACTTACATCAGGAAAGTGGCTTGCTGTGTGTACGGTGGTGGTCCCTGGTGGCTTGGTCCAAGTCGGCTGTGGTCCCTGGTGGATCTGTAAGTATAAAGAATTTATAGTTAGACCCACCCCCCAAACTAGGTAATCTAAAAGATTTAATAACCACCCTGCTGAAATTTTGTAAGCAATGTTCAAGCAGGCCAACACCAACAGTTTTGAGAAACAAACACCAAAACAAATAGACCCAAGGCACACCAGTCTGAGCTGGATTACCTACTTCAATAGTATGTGCAAGCTGTAAAACATTTTCCATCCACCCCCCCCAAAAAAAAAATCATGTAAAATTGAAAGGCCTAAACACCAGGTGAAAGTTTATTGACCACATATGTGATTTTAAAATATCCCTTTAAAAATTACTAAAAAAAATAAAATAAACCTTTTAAAAATGTTCAATTACCTTTTTTCTCAAAAAATAAACCCTCAACCAACTCAGTGTTGCATGTGTGGCCATTTGTACATACACCAGTTTAAAATTTACCTTTGTGAAATGATACTACGGACATTTTTAAGAAAATTTTTATTAATTCTTTTTTCATTTTTTTTTTTTTACCATCACAATTAGGAGCTACAATGCTCTTTATTTTAAATACAAGTACATCAACTGGAAATGTTTTCAACAATAAAACAAACAAAAAAAATAGAAAGAAAAAACCAAACACACGCGCAAGACACACGCTCACATACTGAAACCACATGCTGCACAGACCACACTACTTGCTAAATACATCACAGTAAAAAAATAAATGCACGTGCACTCACCCAGTTGCACGGACCCATGCACCCGCAATCACCCAGACGCACGCACGCACGCACGAAAGCACACAGGCACATGCACAACGAATGCACACGCACAAAAGCACACAGGCGCAGGCATAACGCACGCACACACACAAAAACACACAGCCGTACGCAAACACACACAGATGCACACATGCACACACACAAAAGCACACAGGCTTATGCAAACACACACAGATGCACAAAAGCACACAGGCGGACAAAAACACAAAGATGCACACAGACACACACACACACGCATGCACCCACAGACGCACGCAAAAATGGCAGGACTCACACTGTCTGGATGCTGGCAGGCCTCAGGCTGCAGCTGGATGCTGGCTGGCTTGACAGTGGCAGGCCTCAGACTGGAGCTGGACGCTGGCTGGCTTCACAGTGGCAGGCCTCAGGCTGGAGCTGGACGCTGGCTGGCTTCACAGTGGCAGGCCTCAGGCTGGAGCTGGACGCTGGCTGGCTTCACAGTGGCAGGCCTCAGGCTGGAGCTGGACTCTGGCTGGCTTGACAGTGGCAGGCCTCAGGCTGGAGCTGGACTCTGGCTGGCTTGACAGTGGCAGGCCTCAGACTGGAGCTGGACGCTGGCTGGCTTCACAGTGGCAGGCCTCAGACTGGAGCTGGACGCTGGCTGGCTTCACAGTGGCAGGCCTCAGGCTGGAGCTGGACGCTGGCTGGCTTCACAGTGGCAGGCCTCAGGCTGGAGCTGGACTCTGGCAGGACGCTGGCTGGTGCAGGACGATGGCAGGCCTCTGGCTGTATTCAGGTTTAGCTCTGGCTGTATTCAGGTTTAGCTCTGGCTGTCTTCTCGCTTTTGTCTGGCAGGAGTCTTGCTGACACATTTGGGGGTGATGCCCCAGGCCAGGTTTATATAGATTTGGGGCCTGTCTGGCCAATTGGCTACAAATTCCTGATTCTGAGTATGCTCAGTGTAAAAAAACGTATTCCAGTGCTGGATTCCGTCATACGACGTGTCACAATGGATCCTGCATCCATAGGCTTCCATTCTAGCCAACGACGCATGCCGCAGGATGCGTCGCGACACGTTTTCTTGACGCAAACAAAAAACATTACAATCAATGTTTTTTCCAGACGACAGGCCGACAAATTCTGACGCATCCAGTGCACGACGTACGCGACGCGTGACAATCTGTCGCGATGCGTCGCCAATACAAGTCTATGGGAAAAAAACGCATCCTGCAGGAGATTTTGCAGGATGCGTTTTTTTCACAAAACGACGCATTGTGACGTCCGCCAGAAGACGCAAGTGTGAAAGTAGCCTTAGAGAAAGTGAAAAGGGGTAGGGATGATTTAAACTTTTCATTTTACATTTTTTTTTAAATGGCTGACACTTTTTAAAAGTTTAGTTTATCTCCCTCCTCTGCCGTGTCTTGAACCTGCGACACATTCTACAATATACACTGATATTATTCTGCATTGCAGGGAATATTAAATTTAACAATCTCCTATTAAAACCTGATGTTGGCAGGGCTGCATAAAGGAGCATGCAGAGATGACCCTGGCTGCCAACACAAGCTATTGATACCCTGCAATTGTGTCATTGAATAATGGAGCAGCAAGGGAGCCTCCAGCCACCTTTGTTTAACTGCTTAGATGCATCACCATCTAACCTATAAACTGTGTCAATTAGAGTGGGAGCTGATTTCTGTAGTTACAGGCAGGTGCCAACTGTAGACCACAGCTGGCACTCCCCACCTATGGAGAAGGCTTAGCTCTACAACCCCTTCTCAATTCTTATATTTCCTTTACATAAAATAACCCATCCCAGCAGTGTCTTCAATGGTTCCCCCAGGGAACGCATGAAATTGTTATGTCACGAGATCACTGCAGTCAATTAGCGGTCATCCTCTGGATGTAATTGACATCCGGAGGGAGTGAAAACTGAGAGAACTCTTAAACTTCCTCAGGATGTCTTAATTTGTATGTTTGAGAGGAAAGTGAAACGAGTGCCGATTGTATGTTAGTAAGTGTTATTATATTAAAGGGGGAAACATTGGGATTGAGAAGGGGTTGTACAAGTAGTGGACAACACCTTTAAAGGGAATCAGTCAGCAAGATTTAACCTCAAACTATTTATATGCACATGTAGCTCTTTCAAACACATGGCCAACGATACCTTTAGGATGAATCTTTTATGCCGATTATGCTAATGACATGCGTTTCAAACTGTGCTAGAGTTTGAGCTGTGTCATCTTAGAATGGTCCGATTCTACTGCATGCGAGAATCATATCACAGGTTCAGAGATGATGGAGTGCTTGATTTCTCAATTCTCTGAGTCCGCGGATGTCCGTGTGCAGTTCAATGTTTCACACACACCCGTAGAGTTTTGTATGGGTGCACGTGATCTGAATTCCAGAGCCACTCGCAGCATGCTGTGACTTTTTCCACAGACCAATAGTAGAACATTGGTCTGGGTGGTATCTGATGAACGATAAAGCATCGGCCATGTTATACGCTTGTGAAAATGAGCTCTGGCATGGTCATTCTGTTCCTCAATTACTGAGAAATCAACATTTGGATTGATATGCAAATAAGGTTGAAGAGCTATGGTAGATCTGAAGTCTCTGTAACTCCATCTCGCTGGAACTCCCAGAGCTGGCTCCTACTAATTGACTGATGGCTCCTTCGCTAAAAGTCAAAATGTACAGAGGCTGTCAGTCGAGCAAGAGGAGGCAGCGATGGGCAGAAAATAGAGCTGGAGTGATAAGGGTTTCAGATCTACCATAGTTCTTCAGCCTCATTCACATACCAATTCAAATGCTGATTTTTGTGTAACTAAGAAACGAACTGGCCATGTAGAGATATTGCTGGACTTGTCTTTGAATGAGCTACATACACATATAAATAGTCTGAGGGGTGACATTCTACTAACACATTCCCTACAATTATCTGATCTGAAATGTAATGTGCATGTTATTGTCATGTCAGGAAGATGTTTTAGTCATTATTCTGCACGTGTAATGATTACAGCATCATTTAGGATTTAGTTAAAGGTATTTGGTAGATGCTTTGAAAAATTTATTGTACTGTAAATTAGTATGGGTAGCCATTATATAAATGCACGCAATTTAAGGGAAAGTGTATACACGCAGATCTCATTTCCTCTTGATTGCTTATACTTCTGAAAGTTGGGACAGTGACAGCAGTGCTGATTGGGTGCAGGGCTCATATGACATAACAAGCTCACACTCCCATGAGCCCCGAAAGAGCAAGTACTGACGCCGTTGGAACAACGCCGACACGGGAGGTGAGTATAGGTGTTTTGATTTAATGGGGGCAAACATTCAGATTGAGAAGGGGTTGTCGTAGTAGTGGCCAACCCCCTTAAGACTTGCATGGGATATGACACTGTTGATGAATCATCCCAAGATCCAAGCAGATGTAATCCTAAACACTGGATATGGCCCATGTGCAGAAGCAGTGGTATCTAATGAACCACCTTGCTTGCCACCTTGATTAATATGTGTAAGGTCATTATAGCAAGAAATCATGAAGCTGCAAGGCATGTTATTACCAACAATTACTTTCTTTATAGGCCTGGGATTCCTTTCAGATGTTTACAGTTTTGCAAATGTCGAGATCTGCTGTAACTTCTTAGTAATTGACTATTTTTTTACATTTATTTTATATCTTGAAACCGCATTTCTGTCTTCCCATTAAAGAGGCAATTTGTCATTCTATCTAATGTTATTAATCAAGATATACACCACAGTATTCTTAAAATGAGATCATTTTGATAAATCATGCCTGACATAAAATGACTTTATTCCTTTTAAGTGCAATTTAGGCTGTACATTTTTTTCCCATTTATGATTCATGTGTAAAACATGGTTAAGATCTGCTAGCACATTTGGACTGCATCTCCGGTAATATTTCACATGAGCTCCATGATGGAAACTCAGTGGCATTTGAGTGCTGGCGCCATATTTTTCTGGCAGATGGTTGTCTTTTCAGTCTTGACATCCACACATTAAGTCTTGCTCACCAATCTTAGGCGTGGCTTTATGATGGCCTGATGATGAAGATAACATCTCCCGTCCACTACAGGTTTGTCTAGAATGTTACCAGTCTGTTCCTTCCAGGGTAACATTACTGAATTCAATTTGCACTTTATCATCTCTTTCTATGGGTAAAAAGATCCTGCAAACATGCTGAAAGAATTGACACGCTGCAGTTCTCAATTCATGCATGAGAGTTCTGACATTGCAGAACATTTGCTGGTGCTGTATAATGCTGCAAGAGAACCTAGCCTAAAGATTCAATCAATGCCTGGGTAAATGTAACAATAATCATTACAATGTATTAGTTTTCAGAAAATCTTCATGTTGATTGGCAGGGGCTAGCTGGAACATTATACCGGGAGCTAAAATTTGCAGCATTGGAAAAGCCCTTAAATAGTGGATTATATTTAAAAGGGGTATTCCCATCTTCAAGATTCTATCCTACTATGTAGTAGATGATGTAATAATAATAATAATAATAATATTAGCAAATACATGAAATTAGAAATGTAGTATAGTTTTTCTGATTTGCTATGTCTCTCTCCTCATGTGCAGGCATTGCGGGACCTTAGGTATCCATGGTTACGATCACTAGCAACTAGCTAATTGTCACTACATCAGTGGTCATCACTAGTAACTAGAGTTGAGCGACTTTTGCTTTTTCGGATCGAGTCGACTTTGTCTAAAGTCGGGTTGGGTGAAATCGCCGATTATTGCAAAAAGTCGGGGGCCGACTTAAACACGAAACCCAATGCAATTCTTTGGGGAATCAAAGTCGACAGTGAGTGGAGGACAGGAAAACACCTACAGTGCCCATTTTAATGCCAAAAACATCAATTCTTTATTACTGAAGCTTGTCAACCTTAATTTACTTTATAATAATAGTTAGGCATTGAAAACTGGGGGTCATTTGGCTAAAGTTGTGGGGGGTAGGGCTGGCTCAAGATTTTTGTGGGCCCAGGAAACGCGGAATACGTCACGGCGGTGGAGCAGGGAGAGGTAAGTATTTCAACTTTGCAAGTGCTGTGATCCTGAGCAAGCAGGGGGGGCCCACTCGTTGGCATTGGCACTGGCACAGGGCCCCTCATAGTACGGCGGTGTGTTTGATGGCGGGTGGCGCCTCCCACCGGCAGAGACACTTTTGCGTACTATGAGGGGCCCTGTGCCAGTGACGTCGCCAATGAGTATGCCCCCCACCTGATGAAGGAACCTGCACTTTCATCTGCACCTTCCTATTTGTCCCCGTGTAAGGTGGTATAGTATGCGGGAAGGGGAACCTGACTTTCAGCAGGGTCAGATTCTGGCTGTGCAGAGTGCAAGGGGAATGTAGTGGTCTGGGTCAATGTACCAGCAGACTCATCTAGCAGTGGCTGGGCAATGGGCAGGATGAGGAGGAAACAGATATAGGCCCAAATAATAAAGTGGGATAAATGCAGTTCAAAATTGGTAACAGGACTAAACAGCCGGCATTGCTTTGTTCAGTGGAGGACAATTGTAAGGAGTGGCAGACACAGTTAGTAGGCCCAAATAATTAAGTGGGCTAAATGCAGTTCAAAATTGGTAACAGGACTAAACAGGCGGCATTGCTTTGTTGAGTGGAGGACAACTGTAATTTGCGGCAGAAACAGTTAGTAGGCCCAAATATTAAAGTAGGCTAAATGCAGTTCAAAATTGGTAACAGGACAAAACAGGCGGCATAGCTTTGTTCAGCGGAGGACAATTGTAAGGAGTGGCAGACACAGTTAGTAGGCCCAAATAATTAAGTGGGATAAATGCAGTTCAAAATTGGTAACAGGACTAAACTGGCGGCATTGCTTTGTTCAGCGGAAGACAATTGTAAGGCGTGACAGACACAGTTAGTAGGCCCAAATAATTAAGTGGGCTAAATGCAGTTCAAAATAGGTAACAGGACTAAACAGGCGGCATTGCTTTGTTCAGTGGAGGACAACTGTAAGGAGTGGCAAACACAGTTAGTAGGGCCAAATAATTAAGTAGGCTAAATGCAGTTCAAAACTGGTAACAGGACTAAACAGGCGGCATTGCTTTGTTCAGTGGAGGACAACTGTAATGAGCGGCAGACACAGATAGTAGGCCCAATTATTAAAGTAGGCTAAATGCAGTTCAAAACTGGTAACAAGACTAAACAGGCGGCATTGATTTGTTCAGCGGAGGACAATTGTAAGGAGTGGCAGACACAGTAGGCCAAAATAATTAAGTGGGCAAAATGCAGTTCAAAATTGGTAACAGGACTAAACAGGAGGCATAGCTGTGTTCAGCGGCGGACAATTGTAAGGAGTGGCAGACACAGTTAGTAGGCCCAAATAATTAAGTGGGATAAATGCAGTTCAAAATTGGTAACAGGACTAAACAGGCGGCATTGCTTTGTTCAGTGGAGGACAACTGTAAGGAGTGGCAGACACAGTTAGTAGGGCCAAATAATTAAGTAGGCTAAATGCAGTTCAAAATTGGTAACAGGACTAAACAGGTGGCATTGCTTTGTTCAGTGGAGGACAACTGTAATGAGCGGCAGACACAGATAGTAGGCCCAAATAATACAGTAGGTTAAATGCAGTTCAAAACTGGTAACAAGACTAAACAGGCGGCATTGCTTTGTTCAGCGGAGGACAATTGTAAGGAGTGGCAGACACAGTTAGTAAGCCCAAATAATTAACTGGGCAAAATGCAGTTCAAAATTGGTAACAGGACTAAACAGGAGGCATAGCTTTGTTCAGCGGAGGACAATTGTAAGGAGTGGAAGACAGTTAGTAGGCCCAAATATTAACGTAGGCTAAATGCAGTTCAAAACTGATAACAGGACTAAACAGGCGGCATAGCTTTGTGCAGTGGAGGACAACTGTAATGAGTGGCAGACAGAGTTAGTAGGCCCAAATATTAAAGTAGGCTAAATGCAGTTCAAAACAGGTAATAGGACTAAACAGGCGGCATTGCTTTGTTCAGCGGAGGACAATTGTAAGGAGTGGCAGACACAGTTAGTAGGCCCAAATATTAAAGTAGGCTAAATGCAGTTCAAAACTGGTAACAGGACTAAACAGGCGGCATTGCTTTGTTCAGTGGAGGACAACTGTAATGAGCGGCAGACACAGTTAGTAGGCTCAAATAATTAAGTGGGCTAAATGCAGTTCAAAATTGGTAACAGGACTAAGCTGGCGGCATTGCTTTGTTCAGCGGAGGACAATTGTAAGGAATGGCAGACACAGTTAGAAGGCCCAAATAATTAAATAGGCTAAATGCAGTTCAAAATTGGTAACAGGACTAAACAGGTGGCATTGCTTTGTTCAGTTGACGACAACTGTAATGAGCGGCAGACACAGTTAGTAGGCCCAATTATTAAAGTAGGCTAAATGCAGTTCAAAACTGGTAACAGGACTAAACAGGCGGCACGGCTTTGTTCAGCGGAGGACAATTGTAAGGAGTGGCAGACACAGTTAGTAGG
This sequence comes from Ranitomeya variabilis, assembly GCF_051348905.1. Lineage (NCBI taxonomy): Eukaryota > Metazoa > Chordata > Amphibia > Anura > Dendrobatidae > Ranitomeya > Ranitomeya variabilis. Next base: position 179,363,547 of record NC_135235.1, on the reverse strand, counting down.
CCCAATTATTAAAGTAGGCTAAATGCAGTTCAAAACTGGTAACAGGACTAAACAAGCGGCACGGCTTTGTTCAGCGGAGGACAACTGTAAGGAGTGGCAGACACAGTTAGTAGGGCCAATTATTAACTGCACTCTGTGGACGAGCTTTCACTTCTGGAGGAGGAGGGGGAGGAGGAGGAGGGGTGGCGAACGCCTACAGCTAACTGATTCCTAGACCATGGGCTAGGCAGAACTGTCCCACTATGGCTGTCCCCTGTGGACCCTACATCCACCACATTAATCCAGTGCGCCGTGATGGACACGTAACGTCCCTGGCCATGCCTACTGGTCCATGCATCTGTTGTGAGGTGCACCTTTCCACTGACTGATTGCCTCAGTGCATGGACAATGCGGTCTTTGACATGCTGGTGGAGGGCTGGGAAGGCTTTTCTCGCAAAGAAGTGCCGACTGGGTAGGTCATAGTATAGTACTGCATAGGCCATCGGGTCTTTGAAAGCTTCGCTTTCAACCAACCGGTAGGGCATCATCTCTAACGAGATTAGTATAGCAATGTGGGCATTCAAACCCTGTGTACGTGGATGAGAGGATGAGTAGTTTCTTTTCCTAACGAGAGTCTCTTGTAGGTTGAGCTGGACTGGAGAGCTGCATAGGGTGGAACTAGTGGTGGTGGTGGTGGACATGGCGGATAGAGAGAGGGTTGGTGATGGTATTCTTGATGTTGGCCTACATACAGTGTTTCCTACCAATAACCTTGTGATTCCCTGACTGCTTTGGCCTTGCGATGATACCTCCACATTTGCTGCTGGTGTTGTCCTAACCGGTGGGCTTACAGTGAGGGAAGCAATGTAGCATTGCTGACTACCTTCATTCTGAGCAGGTGCACCAACGGTACGGGACGTTTGGTAGTTAGTCCAGGATTGCAAGTGCATGCTGGTTAAATGTCTAAGCATGCACGTTTTTATTTACATTTTGAAGATTCTTCCCTCTGCTAAAGGTCTTTGAGCATTTCTTACAGATAACTTTGCACTGATCATTCGGATCTTGGTTAAAAAATTGCCACACTACACTCTTCCTACTATGGAATACCTTTTCAGGCATTGGATGCTGTGCTATTTTCACTGGATGGCCACGCTGTCCTAAAACTGTTTTTGACAAACATTTTTGGCCTGATACGGGCCTGCCAGATGACAGCTGTTGCGATGTAGATGGCTGCTGCGGATCATCCTCCTCCGCTTTTGAGCTACTGGCAGCGGCACCCTATTCCCCCAATCTGGGTCAACAACTGGGTCATCTATCACCTCCTTTTCAATGTCATGTGCACTTTCCTCTGTGTCATCGTGTAAGGTGCTATAGCGTTGGGGACGGGGCACCATAGTCTCATCAGGGTCAGCTTCTCAGTACACTGTGAGGGCAATGTAGTGATCTGAGTCAATGGAACATCATAATAATCTAGCTGTGGCTGTGCATCAGTGCACTCCAAGTCCGATTCATCTTGTAATGGGCTGTTAACAATTTCCCTTTCTAAACCAGGCACAGTATGTGTAAAGAGCTCCATGGAGTAACCTGTAGTGTCGCCTGACGCATGCTTCACTTTTGGTTTGGGTGAAGGACACAAGGGAGCGACTTGTTCCTGACCATGAGCATCCACTGATGACTTGCTGCTTTTATATTTGAACTTTCTGAAGAGGAGGCGAAAGACCTAGAGGCTGAGTCAGCAAGGAAAGCCAAAACTATTTCCTGCTGCTCCAGCTTTAAAAGTCTCTTAACAGGAATCAAGGGCTCTGCACTGATATTGTGGGTACCAGGGGTCACAGTCTCTGCACGGGCCACTCACCCTTCTGCACGCCCAGCACTCACGTCTGCGTCTGTCTGGAGGACGCTTTCTTCTGGATTGTCGATCTCGGTAGGAGACATCTTTCATCTGCGGTTGCTCTTCACCCCAGTATACGGAGTGACACTCTGGAGCCACCACTGAGGCCTTCTTCATGCTGCGCGCTTCTCCACTATTTCCCTCTGGCTGCTTCTGCACGTTGCCTTGGGATATGCCGCCGGCCCTGAAAACGGCAGTAAGGGCTCTCCCCAGACTCTCAATCTCCTCCCAGATTCTTCTTATCTTCAGCTGGGAATCTCGGGTCCATATTGCCTCCTCTTCATTTTGACTGGGTGCTCCGCAATTGTAGCATTGTAGGCAGTTTTCTTCGCCGAGCGTCACTAGTCTCATTTTGGGGAGCGGTCTCTCTTTCTCGCACCGGAGGGATGTACTCTGCAGCAGGGGTCTTCTTATGTTCAGCCACTTCCTCGCGAACCCGCTTAACCTCCTTCTTCAAGTCTTCTACCCATTGAGGGGCAGTTACCTCCCTGCTCCAGACCTTCCCCACTGGCACTATCACCCCTTGCTCTTGCTCGCGTGTGCGTGCCTCACTCCCGACCTCAGAGAAGGTCATATCTGGCTTTACTCGCATGCACTCTCGTAGGGCCTGTTTCACAAACACATCTCACAAGCCTGTCACCAGTTGGTCTCGCAGCACAAAGTCAATTGACCCCACACCTACGCTATCCTTCCGTATGATGGCTATATGGAGCTCTTGCAGGGCATTCATATACTGGGTCATGGTCTCCCCGTCTCTTTGTTCCCGGTGAAACAGTCGCATGCGCAGCTCCTGTACATCAGTGGGTTCCCCACGCGTCTCCTCAAGTATACATAATACTTTGTCCAGGGTATCTCTCGCCTGGGGGGTCTGAGCATAACAGAGTCCCGTGCATCCCCCTCTAGGGCCATCACAGCTATTTCCACCTGCAGAGCTGGCATCATAGGATGCACCCGCATCATCCCTCGGATGCGCTCCGTCCAACTCCACAACATGACATCGCTCCCTGAGAATTTTGGCAGGTTAACCAACATGGCTCCCAGGGAGATGCTAGACCTGGTTGGCAATGCCTGCTAGTCTGTTGATCGCGCATGTGTCAGTCCATGTATGTAGTAGTCAAATTCTTGCAATTTTTGCCTCTACTGAGTTGTTTTTTTGCAAAGTTGGCAGATAATGTGAGTTGGGTCATTCTTTGCGGTCTCCAAAATGGACTATGGTGGACAACTCTTGCTGCCCATGCAAACTGCAGAACCATGACCGCTGCTGGCAACAGCCACAGTTTTGGATGAGGATTCAATGCATCCCTCCGTGTCTATGCGGAAAGCCGCAACATAACCTCCTCGTCTTTCTTGTCCTCCACCTCTTCTGCTGAACTACACAGCTGCATGCCTCTGTGTTCACACCAAGTGGGATCTACAATCTCATCTTCGTCCTCTCTGTTCTCCCACTCGATGCTCTGAAAGTCATCCTTTTCTTCTTCCTTACCTGACAGCACTGTACAATTTGCATGCACCTCAGGTATCTGAGTCTAATCAGGATCATTTCAACTCTGGGGGTTAATGTATGGTGACGAGGGTTTGGATTCTGCTTGCATCCTACCTTGTCTGGCCCCAGATCCAATTGAAAAAATTTTTATCCATCGGTGCAGATGCTTTTCTCTTTTTGAGCCCGTAATTTCTTGGAGCAGACCTCTGATGCACATGCTATAAAATGAAATAGAATGTGTGATCAGCTCTGCAGATTCCCCCATCTGTGGTTCCCACAGTCAGTTGGGTGGTTGGAAAGTAGTGAAGCAGGGGGAAGCAAAGAAGATTGGGGTGCCACCTCTGAGGACTGTACTGTGTGTGATGTCAAGGTGGAGGAAGAAGAGGAAAGATCACTTGATGATACACTTGTCATCCACTGGAGCACATACTCTTTCTGTCCTTCATCTACAAGGTGTAAGAAAGGGAGTCAAGTAGCCCGTCCAGTAACAGGTGTTGTCAGTTGTCTTTGGATAGGATGAGCCGGTGTTTGTTCAGTAGAACTTTCAGTAACATTACCACCTACCACATGTACACCTTGAACACCAAGCCCATTCCCCCTTCTGCCACAACCTCGCTTTTTCCCCACTCAAGTTGGATCTACCCTTCCCATCTTTTAACCATCTGTTTCACAACCCTAGGCCCAGACCTGTCAGTCATCTGTCACTAACTTAACAATCAGTATTCATTTAGTGAGATAGTGTGTCTGGACCACACTTTACCGGAAAGGATTTAGATTCAGAAATGAGGCCTGGCATCTGGACCACACTATTAGCAGCAATAATTTAGATTCAGAAATGTGGCTTGGTGTCTGGACCACCCAATTAGCAGAAAGGATTTAGATTCAGAAATGTGGACTCCTAGCTGGACCACAAAATTAGCACACACTATTTAGATTCTGAAATGTTGACTCCTGCCTGCACCACACTATTATCACAAATGATTTAGATTCTAAATCAGGTTTTGGAGAGATTTAGGATTCTAAATCTCCAGGTTTTGGAGAGACTGCCAGGACGGTGGCAGCGACGCAGGAAATTGAACAGGAAGAGGCCTGTGTGAATTTGCTGGAGCAGCCCCGCGATGAGTGCGTCCAAGTGCAGCAGGAGGATCTAGCTCAGTTGAGAAGGTGGGTCTTGTCTGAACAAATGCCCAATCGGCACGAGATGAGGTCCATGTCACCTGAAGTACTGAAGCTGCTACGCCAGTGGGAGAGGCTCCAGTTGCGGGATGGTATCCTGTACCGGAAGGTATTCCTGCAAACAGAACTCAGTCTTGTATGGCAGACGGTGATTCCCTCGTCCTTGATAGATCAGGTGGCTAAGGAAGCACATGAGAAAGGAGCACACTTTGGGCCAGAAAAAACTTTCCAGTGGTTACAGCGCCTATTTTATCATCCCTACTTAAGGAACATTGTGGAGAAAGTATGTCAGCAATGCAGAAGTTGTGAGCTGGTCAAACCACTAGAACAACGAGCCCCCACAGAGATGGTGAGGTCTTCTGGCCCCATGGACCTACTGGCAATTGATTACTTGACAATTAGACCAGCACACCAAGGCTATGAGCATTTTTTAGTGATGATAGACCACTTTACTAAATTTGCCGTAGTGACGCCCACGCGAGACTAGACTGCTGAGTCTGCTGCTCACGCAATTTGCAAACACTTCATACAGGTGTACGGGTGTCCCAAGCGCATCCATTCTGGTCAAGGGGCCTGCTTCCTCGGAAGAGTGATGGAGGAGCTGAACCAGCTGTACAAAATCAATAAGTCCCAGACCACCCCTTATCATCCACAGGGAAATGGGGCTTGTGAGAGATTTAACTGCACTCTGATTCAAATGCTAAGGACCCTGGAAGAGGACCAGAAGGCGAAGTGTACTGAGTCCATCACTGTATTGGTGTGGACGTATAACAATCAGAAACACAGCACCACTGGATTCACCCCTACTCTTTGTTCTTTGGCCAACCAGGGAAGTGTCTGGCAGAACTGGAGCTGGAACCTGAGGAGGACTACCCACGGACGGGGCTGTACTCCTGGGTTCAAGAAAATCATTGTCGGCTGCGGAGAATTCAACCTCTAGTGCAGAACCGGCTGCAAGAAATGGAGCATCCCCAGGTAGCTCCTCAAAAGGGAACAGCCCTGCGGCCTGGAGACTGAGTCTTAGTGAGGGAAAAGTGCCCACAAAACAAACTACAGTAGCGGTGGAAGAAAAGGCCGTACCGATTGAAGTGGCGGCTCGGCAACGGGGGTCCCGTTTATGAGGTCCAGTCCGAAATGGAAGAGGGGACTCCCACCCTCACACTGCACAGGAATGTGTTGCGTCCATGTTTGTCTCGAGATCCTGAATCAGTCCAATTGGTTCCAGCATCCCCACTGACTGCGCCAGTGATCAATGTAGATATGGAAGACGAGGAAGACTCCCAATCTCTCACAGGGAACCCAGAAACAGGGCTGGTGCCTGAAACTACCAACGTATTGGAGGAAACCTCGACTCCTCCCAGAGCAGTTGACGCCACTGCCCCTGCTGATTTGAGACGCTCTGAGCGGTCAGCGGCTGGTATACCCCCTGTTCGCTACAATCAGGACGAGTTCATCTGGCAGCAGATTGTGCAAGGACTGGAAGATTGCCAACAGGAACTCCGGAAAATCTTGCCTGTGGAATGGCGAGCAGAAAGAGGGTGGGAATGTAAGGAGGTGAAACACAAAAAGAGTCCGGGGTCGGTTACCTTCTCGGCTCCTTGCCTGGAACCATTGAGCTGTGCTACAGGTTGCCCAGGGGGCAGACTTAGAGACTGGGACAGGAAGGAAGCTGGGCAGAGAGCGGGAAAGGTGCACGCGCAAGTGTCAGAGCAGCGTGAGCAGCAGTCAGAGCAGGGTGCAGCTTCGCTCCGGGAGACAGAGAGAGCTCCCGGTCAGAGGACAAATACAGGGAGATTGCCCAGAAAGACTTCATCTTGTGAGTACATGAAAGCGGACTCTGCTGTGTTTGGAGAGGGTTGCTTTGAGACCCGTGCACAGACATTGGCCCGTGCAGAGACTGTGACCCCCTGGTACCCATGGTATCAGTGCAGAGACTGTGACCCCTGGTACCCACGGTATCAGTGCAGAGCCCTTGATTTCTGGTGAGAGACTTAATAATAGACTGACCATCTTTTTCTCGGGATAGCCTGTGCTGTAAAAGCTAAAGACTCAGAGCCTGTGCATACCACATTAACTCCCGAAACCCCAGGCAGCGGATTCCTAGAGACTAAGCCCACAGACAACAGAGGGACGACAAGTGCCGCTGTTTCTCGGAGCCTATGTTGGAGAAGACGACCCTTAAAGCAAGTCCTCATCAGACTGATAAGTGTTCTTTTCTCAAGAAATCCTGCTTACTTCTGTTCTGGATCGTGCCTGAAGATAACTCTGCCACTAGAGATTATTTTACTTGAAGGTGGAGTTACCAGTGTGTTGTGAAATTGGATTTTGGGCTCCCCCGGTGGCCACTGGTGGAATTGAACTGGTGTGCATCATCCCCTCTGTTCACCTGTTTCCATCAGGATGTGGGAGTCGCTATTTAACCTTGCTCCTCTGTCACTTCCATGCCGGTCAACATTGTAATCAGAAGCCTTTCTGTGCATGTTCCTGCTGCTAGACAACTCCCAGCTAAGTTGGACTTTAGTCCTCGTTTGTTTTTGCATTTTGTTCCAGTTCACAGCTGTAGTTTCGTTTCTGTGTCTGGAAAGCTCTTGTGATCTGAAATTGCCACTCTGATGTTATGAGTTAATACTAGAGTCTTAAAGTAATTTCAGGATGGTATTTTGATAGGGTTTTCAGCTGACCATGAAAGTGCCCTTTCTGTCTTCCTGCTATCTAGTAAGCGGACCTCAATTTTGCTAAACCTATTTTCATACTACGTTTGTCATTTCATCTAAAATCACCGCCAATATATGTGGGGGCCTCTGTCTGCCTATCGGGGAAATTTCTCTAGAGGTGAGCCAGGACTATATTTTCCTCTGCCAGGATTAGTTAGTCCTCCGGCCGGCGCTGGGCGTCTAGGGATAAAAACGTAGGCAACGCTACCCGGCTACTGTTAGTTGTGCGACAGGTTTAGTTCATGGTCAGTTTAGTTTCCATCCTTCCAAGAGCTAGTACTTATGTTTGCTGGGCTTTGTTCTCTTGCCATTGAGAACCATAACAGTTTGACCGGCCATAAAGGGTTAAATTAATTGACAGAGAAAGGAGAGAAAAGAGAAGTCTGCTGAAGATTTTTTTTTTTTTTTTCCCCTTCCCTTCAGTTCTGAGTGTGCTTGTAATTGAATCTCTTGCAAGTCTGCCTATATTGCAGCCTTTCTCTCTCTCTCTCTCCTTCTAATCCTGGAATGGCTCTGTGTTCACCTGTTTAAAATGGATATTCAGAGTTTAGCTGCAGGTTTGAATAATCTCACCACGAAAGTTCAAAATTTACAAGATTTTGTTGTTCATGTTCCTATATCTGAACCTAGAATTCCTTTGCCTGAATTTTTCTCGGGGAATAGATCTTGCTTTCAAAATTTCAAAAATAATTGCAAGTTGTTTTTGTCCCTGAAATCTCGCTCTGCTGGAGATCCTGCTCAGCAGGTCAGGATTGTGATTTCCTTGCTCCGGGGCGACCCTCAGGATTGGGCTTTTGCATTGGCTCCAGGGGATCCTGCGTTGCTCAATGTGGATGCGTTTTTTCTGGCCTTGGGGTTGCTTTATGAGGAACCTCAGTTAGAGCTTCAGGCGGAAAAGGCCTTGATGTCCCTATCTCAGGGGCAAGACGAAGCTGAAATATACTGCCAGAAATTCCGTAAATGGGCTGTGCTTACTCAGTGGAATGAGTGCGCCCTGGCGGCGAATTTCAGAGAGGGTCTCTCTGATGCCATTAAGGATGTTATGGTGGGGTTCCCTGTGCCTTCGGGTCTGAATGAGTCCATGACAATGGCTATCCAGATCGATAGGCGTCTGCGGGAGCGCAAACCTGTGCACCATTTGGCGGTGTCTACTGAGAAGACGCCAGAGAATATGCAATGTGATAGAATTCTGTCCAGAAGTGAACGGCAGAATTTAAGACGAAAAAATGGGTTGTGCTTCTATTGTGGTGATTCAACTCATGTTATATCAGCATGCTCTAAGCGTACTAAGAAGCTTGATAAGTCTGTTTCAATTGGCACTTTACAGTCTAAGTTTATTCTATCTGTGACCCTGATTTGTTCTTTATCATCTATTACCGCGGATGCCTATGTCGACTCTGGCGCCGCTTTGAGTCTTATGGATTGGTCCTTTGCCAAACGCTGTGGGTATGATTTGGAGCCTCTTGAAACTCCTATACCCCTGAAGGGGATTGACTCCACCCCATTGGCTAGTAATAAACCACAATACTGGACACAAGTAACTATGCGGATTAATCCGGATCATCAGGAGATTATTCGCTTTCTTGTGCTGTATAACCTACATGATGTGTTGGTGCTTGGATTGCCATGGCTGCAATCTCATAACCCAGTCCTTGACTGGAAAGCTATGTCTGTGTTAAGCTGGGGATGTAAGGGGACGCATGGGGACGTACCTGTGGTTTCCATTTCATCATCTATTCCCTCTGAGATTCCTGAATTCTTGACTGAATATCGTGACGTTTTTGAAGAACCTAAGCTTGGTTCATTACCTCCGCACCGGGAGTGCGATTGTGCCATAGATTTGATTCCGGGTAGTAAATACCCTAAGGGTCGTTTATTTAATCTGTCTGTGCCGGAACATGCTGCTATGCGAGAATATATAAAGGAGTCCTTGGAAAAGGGACATATTCGTCCTTCGTCATCTCCCTTAGGAGCCGGTTTTTTCTTTGTGGCTAAGAAAGATGGCTCTTTGAGACCGTGTATTGATTATCGGCTTTTGAATAAAATCACGGTTAAATATCAATATCCGTTGCCACTGCTGACTGATTTGTTTGCTCGCATAAAGGGGGCCAAGTGGTTCTCTAAGATAGATCTCCGTGGGGCGTATAATTTGGTGCGAATTAAGCAGGGGGATGAGTGGAAGACCGCATTTAATACGCCCGAGGGCCACTTTGAGTATTTGGTGATGCCTTTTGGTCTTTCAAATGCCCCTTCAGTCTTTCAGTCCTTTATGCATGACATTTTCCGTGATTATTTGGATAAATTTATGATTGTGTATCTGGATGATATTTTGATTTTTTCGGATGACTGGGACTCTCATGTCCAGCAGGTCAGGAGGGTTTTTCAGGTTTTACGGTCTAATTCCTTGTGTGTGAAGGGTTCTAAGTGCGTTTTTGGGGTTCAAAAGATTTCCTTTTTGGGATATATTTTTTCCCCCTCTTCCATCGAGATGGATCCTGTCAAGGTTCAGGCTATTTGTGATTGGACGCAACCCTCTTCTCTTAAGAGTCTTCAGAAATTTTTGGGCTTTGCTAACTTTTATCGTCGATTTATTGCTGGTTTTTCTGATGTTGTTAAACCATTGACTGATTTGACTAAGAAGGGTGCTGATGTTGCTGATTGGTCCCCTGCTGCTGTGGAGGCCTTTCGGGAGCTTAAGCGCCGCTTTTCTTCCGCCCCTGTGTTGCGTCAGCCTGATGTTGCTCTTCCTTTTCAGGTTGAGGTCGACGCTTCTGAAATCGGAGCTGGGGCAGTTTTGTCGCAGAGAAGTTCCGATTGTTCCGTGATGAGACCTTGTGCCTTTTTCTCGCGTAAATTTTCGCCCGCCGAGCGGAATTATGATGTTGGGAATCGGGAGCTTTTGGCCATGAAGTGGGCTTTTGAGGAGTGGCGTCATTGGCTTGAGGGGGCTAGACATCAGGTGGTGGTATTGACTGACCACAAAAATCTAATTTATCTTGAGTCCGCCAGACGCCTGAATCCTAGACAGGCGCGCTGGTCGTTGTTTTTCTCTCGGTTTAATTTTGTGGTGTCCTACCTGCCGGGTTCTAAGAATGTTAAGGCGGATGCCCTTTCTAGGAGTTTTGAGCCTGACTCCCCTGGTAACTCTGAACCTACAGGTATCCTTAAGGATGGAGTGATATTGTCTGCCGTTTCTCCAGACCTGCGGCGGGCCTTGCAGGAGTTTCAGGCGGATAGACCTGATCGTTGCCCACCGGGTAGACTGTTTGTTCCTGATGATTGGACCAGTAAAGTCATTTCTGAGGTTCATTCTTCTGCGTTGACAGGTCATCCTGGAATCTTTGGTACCAGGGATTTGGTGGCAAGGTCCTTCTGGTGGCCTTCCCTGTCTCGAGATGTGCAAGGCTTTGTGCAGTCTTGTGACGTTTGTGCTCGGGCCAAGCCTTGTTGTTCTCGGGCTAGTGGATTGTTGTTGCCCTTGCCTATCCCGAAGAGGCCCTGAACGCACATCTCGATGGATTTTATTTCGGATCTTCCTGTTTCTCAGAAGATGTCTGTCATCTGGGTGGTGTGTGACCGTTTCTCTAAGATGGTCCATTTGGTTCCCCTGCCTAAGTTGCCTTCTTCTTCCGAGTTGGTTCCTCTGTTTTTTCAAAATGTGGTCCGTTTGCATGGTATTCCGGAGAATATCGTTTCTGACAGAGGAACCCAATTCGTGTCTAGATTTTGGCGAGCATTTTGTGCTAGGATGGGCATAGATTTGTCTTTCTCGTCTGCTTTCCATCCTCAGACAAATGGCCAGACCGAGCGGACGAATCAGACCTTGGAGACATATTTGAGGTGTTTTGTGTCTGCAGATCAGGATGATTGGGTTGCTTTTTTGCCTTTAGCGGAGTTTGCCCTCAATAATCGGGCCAGCTCTGCCACCTTGGTGTCTCCTTTTTTCTGTAATTCGGGGTTTCATCCTCGATTTTCTTCTGGTCAGGTGGAATCTTCGGATTGTCCTGGAGTGGATGCTGTGGTGGAGAGGTTGCATCAGATTTGGGGGCAGGTAGTGGACAATTTGAAGTTGTCCCAGGAGAAGACTCAGCTTTTTGCCAACCGCCGGCGTCGGGTTGGTCCTCGGCTTTGTGTTGGGGACTTGGTGTGGTTGTCTTCTCGTTTTGTCCCTATGAGGGTTTCTTCTCCTAAGTTTAAGCCTCGGTTCATCGGCCCGTACAAGATATTGGAGATTCTTAACCCTGTGTCCTTCCGTTTGGACCTCCCTGCATCTTTTTCTATTCATAATGTTTTTCATCGGTCATTGTTGCGCAGGTATGAGGTACCGGTTGTGCCTTCCGTTGAGCCTCCTGCTCCGGTGTTGGTTGAGGGCGAGTTGGAGTACGTTGTGGAAAAAATCTTGGACTCCCGTGTTTCCAGACGGAAACTCCAGTATCTGGTCAAATGGAAGGGATACGGTCAGGAGGATAATTCTTGGGTGACTGCCTCTGATGTTCATGCCTCCGATCTGGTCCGTGCCTTTCATAGGGCTCATCCTGATCGCCCTGGTGGTTCTGGTGAGGGTTCGGTGCCCCCTCCTTGAGGGGGGGGGTACTGTTGTGAAATTGGATTTTGGGCTCCCCCGGTGGCCACTGGTGGAATTGAACTGGTGTGCATCATCCCCTCTGTTCACCTGTTTCCATCAGGATGTGGGAGTCGCTATTTAACCTTGCTCCTCTGTCACTTCCATGCCGGTCAACATTGTAATCAGAAGCCTTTCTGTGCATGTTCCTGCTGCTAGACAACTCCCAGCTAAGTTGGACTTTAGTCCTCGTTTGTTTTTGCATTTTGTTCCAGTTCACAGCTGTAGTTTCGTTTCTGTGTCTGGAAAGCTCTTGTGATCTGAAATTGCCACTCTGATGTTATGAGTTAATACTAGAGTCTTAAAGTAATTTCAGGATGGTATTTTGATAGGGTTTTCAGCTGACCATGAAAGTGCCCTTTCTGTCTTCCTGCTATCTAGTAAGCGGACCTCAATTTTGCTAAACCTATTTTCATACTACGTTTGTCATTTCATCTAAAATCACCGCCAATATATGTGGGGGCCTCTGTCTGCCTATCGGGGAAATTTCTCTAGAGGTGAGCCAGGACTATATTTTCCTCTGCCAGGATTAGTTAGTCCTCCGGCCGGCGCTGGGCGTCTAGGGATAAAAACGTAGGCAACGCTACCCGGCTACTGTTAGTTGTGCGACAGGTTTAGTTCATGGTCAGTTTAGTTTCCATCCTTCCAAGAGCTAGTACTTATGTTTGCTGGGCTTTGTTCTCTTGCCATTGAGAACCATAACACCAGTGCAAGACAAATAACCAACACAGAACAGTAGAAATTAAATTTGTCTTCTTGCAAACACATTTTCTGCTTCTCTCTAAGGTCTGCTGTATTGCAACAATACTGCAGTCCTGTCTGCCTGTGAGATGGAAACTGAAGCTGAGCGCAACCTGCGGATGTGTCCGTTATCAGGAGAGCAGAGAGCGGCCATTACACATCACACTGGTAACAGTGGTAAGCATGTCACATCACACTAGTAACAGTGGTAACTATGTGACATCACAATGACAATTCCCCCTTATATTTAAAATAATCTCTGGAGGCAGAGTTATCTCCAGGCATCATCCACCCTGGAGCCTGGAAGCGGTCATTTAAATAAAGTGATAAAAGAGGATTTCTCAGCAACAACACATCTGATATCAGACACAGGGAGGACTGTTTTCAGTAGTCTGTATTCTGTATGCCCATATTGATAGTTTAGATAGGTCAAATGCGGTGACAGATTCCCTTTAACATGAGTATCTAATCAAATTGCTGCAGTTCTTATTGCTGTTGCCTTCTGCCTTTTACAAAAATGAAAGCAATGTATCACTTCAAGACCTGTTTTGCTCATCATTTTTCAATGGCTTCATGGACAATTAATTTTAATCAAAGGCTGACTAGTGATAATATAGCACAGTATTTCCTTACTTCACTGATACTCTATGTTAATGGTTGGCAGAAGTCTTATTTGATCAGACATTATATCAAAATACTACCATTGTCTATGTTTTTGCAACCCCTTTTGCAGACAGCATATTACAATGACTGACCTGATGAGCAATTGTACAAAATAGCTAAAAATATATTGTGCCATTAGGAAAATGCCTCAGATGGAATTTTAAATCATGTAGTTAGAGGATGTGTTTAGTAACAAGTTTGTGAACTGCTTCCATTGAAAACAACTGATCTACAAACAGAATTCTGAGCTAAAACCCCAGCTAAAGCTGTGCATGGTTACAAGATAAAGAAAGCAAGTTCCAACGTGCCCTAAGGGCTATTCCATTCTATGCAAGTTTTTAACAATTTATCTATATATATATATATATATATATATATATATATATATATATACTATATATATATATATATATATATATATATATATATATATATATATACAGTTATATGGAAAGAAAGAAATGGAAGAACACAGGTACAGTTCTTGTTAAGGCCAGAAGTGGCAGGCCAAGAAAACATCAGAAAGGCAGAGAAGAAGAATGGTGAGATCAGTCAAGGACAATCCTCAGACCACCTCCAGAGAGCTGCAGCATCAACTTGCTGCAGATGGTGTCACTGTGCATCGGTCAACTATACAATGCATTTTGCCAAGGATAAGCTGTATGGGAGAATGAAGCGAAATAAGCCGTTTCTGCAAGTATGCCACAAACAGAGTTGGCTGAGGTATGCAAAAGCACATTTGGAGAAGCCAATTTCTTTTTGGAAGAAGGTCCTGTGGACTGATGAAACCAAGATTGAGCTGTTTGGTAATACAAAATGGCGTTATGCATGGCAGCAAAAAAACACAGTGCGTTGTATAGTTGACCGATGCACAGTGACACCATCTGCAGCAAGTTGATGCTGCAGCTTTCTGGAGGTGGTCTGAGGATTGTCCTTGACTAATCTCACCATTCTTCTTCTCTGCCTTTCTGATGTTTTTCTTGGCCTGCCACTTCTGGCCTTAGCAAGAACTGTACCTGTGTTCTTCCATTTCCTTACTATGTTCCTCACAGTGGAAATTGACAGGTTAAATCTCTGAGACAGCTTTTTGTATCCTTCCCCTGAACAACTATGTTGAATAATCTTTGTTTTCAGATCATTTGACAGTTGTTTTGAGGAGCCCATGATGCCACTCTTCAGAGGAGATTCAAACAGGAGAACAACTTGCAAGTGGCCACTTTAAGTAGCTTTTCTCATGATTGCATACACCTGGCTATGAAGTTCAAAGCTCAATGAGGTTACAAAACAAAAAAAAGTGCTTTAGTAAGTCAGTAAAAAGTAGGTAGGAGTATTTAAAACAAGAAAATGATAAGGGTGCCCATACTTATGCACCTGTCAAATTTTGTTTGAATGCAGATTGCACATTTTCTGTTAGTACAATAAACCTCATTTCAAGGCAGAAACATTACTGTGTCCAACAGTTATTAGATATATGAAACTGAAATAGCTGTTGCAAATAAACAATTTTTATAAAACATTAAGCTTAAGATTAATAGGGGTGCCCAAACTTTTTCATATAACTGTATATATAACTCAAAATCTGTAGTATCCCGCTCTATACAAACACACAGTTCTCTCCCGATTTGGGTGAAATTTGCCATGCCCCCTCTCCACTCACAGGAGCAGAATATTGCGCACGTTACATCTCCCTAGCGTCCCTCGTCATAAGATTGGGGCCCCGAAGTTAGGTCCTATACATATAATGGAGAAATGTGAAGGTGAAAGTAAAAGTGCTGACGGAAAAAGAAACAGTTGTGACTGACAGGTATGGATTATAGCGATGGCGCCAAGAAGTTGCTGTCAAAGGGGCCGCACTACCACACACAACAAACAAACATTTCACAAACACCATACAAACATCGCACAGACAGCACACATACACCAACCCACAAGCACAACACCACACAAATGCCACAATACACCACACAAACACGAGACCACTCTAGACATACAACACAAACACCACCCCACAAATACCACAACACCACATACACACACGCACGCAAGGACCACACATGCATGCAAACACACTCAGATGGATGTACCCTACGCACACGGACGAACATTACTGAGAAGCAATATTGGTCAGGCGAAAAATGCCTCATAGTAAGATTGTCATTATTGCTTACTATACAGGGAGCTTTCATCACTGAAGCTGCTGAGGTAAAGTGAAAGCTGAGCTCTGATTGGTTGCTATGGGCAACTAGACAAGTCTGCCTGTGAGGCGGTTTTCATTACTGAGATGTGAGCTCCTTCAGGTCATAGTAATACTGTGGGAGGGCTGCTCTGTACTTACTATTCATCCTAGTACATCTCAGTGTCAGGTGAATACTAAAGGGTCATAATTAGTGTTGAGCATTCCGATACCGCAAGTATCGGGTATCGGCCGATACTTGCGATATCGGAGTTCCGATAACGAGTTCCGATACTTTTGTGATATCGGAAATTGGAATCGGATCCATCTTCATGTAAAAAATAAAGAATTAAAATAAAAAATATGGATATACTCACCTCTCCGGCGGCCCCTGGACCTTACCGATGTAACCGGCAGCCTCCGTTCCTAAGAATGAGTGCGTGAAGGGCCTTCGATGACTTTGCGGCTTCTGATTGGTCGCGTGACCACTCATGTGACCGCTCACGCGACCAATCACAAGCCGCGACGTCATCGCAGGTCCTTCACGTGCTCATTCTTAGGAACGGAGGCTGCCGGTTACATCGGTAAGGTCCAGGGGCCGCAGGAGAGGTGAGTATATCCATATACTCACCTCTCCGGCGGCTCCTGAACCTTACCACTGTAACCGGCAGCCTCCGTTCCTAAGAATGAGGAGTTTACGACCTTTGATGACGTCGCGGCTTGTGATTGGTCACGTGAGCGGTCACATGAGCGGTCACGCGACCAATCAGAAGCTGCGACGTCATCGAAGGCCCTTCACACGCTCATTCTTAGGAACGGAGGCTGCCGGTTAACAGCGGTAAGGTCCAGGGGCCGCCGGAGAGGTGAGTATATCCATATTTATTATTTTAATTCTTTATTTTTTACATTAATATGGATCCCAGGGCCTGAAGGAGAGTTTCCTCTCCTTCAGACCCTGGGAACCATCCAGGATACCTTCCGATACTTGAGTCCCATTGACTTGTATTGGTATCGGGTATCGGTATCGGCGATATCCGATATTTTTCGGGTATCGGCCGATACTATCCGATACCGATACTTTCAAGTATCGGAAGGTATCGCTCAACACTAGTCATAATACGAAGGACTGTTTTTTAAAATGCTGCCCAAAAAATGACCATCGATTGGGCAAGTTCATCCAAAAGCTAAGAAAGGAAAATTGGGTTCAAGAGCTGAGACAAGTGAACAACGTGACTCGCGTCTTGAAAAGAAACGGATGAGACAATGAGACATGGTAAATGTAAGGCAGCTGAGACATCAGAGCAACGAGAATGTCATCTTCACAAGAATTGGATAAGGCAGGCTGAAGCAAGGAATATGGAAACATCTGAACAAAAGGATGAACTTTGTGAAAATGACTGCATACGACACATGCAACATGTGCAAAGATGTAGGCAGGCTGATTTGAGTTTGGAAGCATTTCACTACAACTCAATTCAAGACTGTAGGTCACATCAGAAAGTCATAATTGTCAACATGGACATAATATTCAAACATTGTCAAGCAAAGAATTTTAACTTGGAATCGCTTGGTATGTGCTGCTGAAATGGCAAAGACAGTTTGCCACCTTTAGAACTACCTCCAGAACTACTTCTTTCATACATGTCAGGAACACCTCTCAAGTCCAAGCATTTTCCGCAAAATATTAGGAGATACAATTCATCTTTCCAGATGACATACTTTGGTACGAGAGCTGTACTCCAGGAAGCAGGATTTATGACAACGTTTAAAGTCCCCGGCCAAATATATCACAAAATTGGTTCAATGCTTCCTGTAGCAAATGAAGATCCAAAATTTTTACAAATGTAATTTTGGGAGGTGAACAAATGCAAGCTGATAGACGTTGTGAAGCTATACTTGAGAAAAAAAAGAGATGGTGTTGAATTTGCAAAGATTTTTCCATCAGCACAATCAGTTAGTAAACCTTTTCAAAATAGCCGTAGAAAAAATGCAAATTGATGAATATTAAGTTGTAATAAGAGCAGACAAGACACCGGTTGGCAAGCATGAAAGGCAGTTTAATTCTCCCACTATTAATGAAGTAGCTATTGTAATGGTTGGACAGGACTTTCAAAGCAGAGATATAATTATTCAGCGACAAAGCGACAGTCTTCAACATATTGCAGAAACACACCTATATATATAATCGTCTAAGGGGCACTTCCGTCTGTTTGTCTGTCTGTATGTCTGTCTGTTTGTCTATCTGTCACGGAAATTCCAAGTCGCTGATTGGTCACGGCCGGCAGGCCGCAACCAATCAGCGACGGGCACAGACCGGCCGTGAATTCGCCCCTTCCTACTCTGTCAGTGCCCCCTTCATACTCCCCTCCAGTCAGCGCTCACACAGGGTTAATGGCTGCGTTACACCGTGCTATGCCGCTGTGTAATACAGTCCGTTAATGCTGCTATTAACCCTGTGTGACCAACTTTTTACTATTGATGCTGCCTATGCAGCATCAATAGTAAAAAGATCTAAGAGTTAAAAATAATAAAAAAAATAAAAAATCATTATATACTCACCTTCTGGCGCCTTTCCCGCTCCTCGCAATGCTCCAGGCCATGCATTGCGGTCTCGCGAGATGATGACATAGCGGTCTCGCGAGACCGCTACGTCATAATTTCGCAAGACCGCAATGCATTCTTGGGACCGGAGTGCCGCGAGGAGCATCGCTAAATGCCTCGCCTGGATCCAGGGGCCACCGGAAGGTGAGTATATAACTATTTTTTTATTTTAATTCTTTTTTTAACAGGGATATGGTGCCCACATTGCTATATACTACGTGGGCTGTGTTATATACTACATGGGCTGTGTTATTTACTGTGTGGGCTGTGTTATATACTATTTCTCTGTGCTATATACTATGTGGGCTGTGCAATATATTACTTGGCTGGGCAAAATACTACGTGGCTGTGTTATGTACTGCGTTCGCTGTGCTATATACTGCGTGAGCTGTGCTATTTACTAGGTGAGCTGTGCTATATACTAGGTGAGCTGTGCCATTACTATGTGCTATATACTACGTAGTTGTGCAATATTTTACGTGGCTGGGCAATATACTACATGGCTGTGTTACAGTTGTGGCCAAAAGTATTGACACCCCTGCAATTCTGTCAGATATTACTCAGTTTCTTCCTGAAAATGATTGCAAACACAAATTCTTTGTTATTATTATCTTCATTTAATTTGTCTTAAATTAAAAAACACAAAAAGAATTGTCCTAAAGCCAAATTGGATATAATTCCACACCAAACATAAAAAAGGGGATGGACAAAAGTATTGGCACTGTTCGACAAATCATGTGATGCTTCTCTAATTTGTGTAATTAATAGCACCTGTAACTTACCTGTGGCACCTAACAGGTGTTGGCAATAACTAAATCACACTTGCAGCCAGTTGACATGGATTAAAGTTGACTCAACCTCTGTCCTGTGTCCTTGTGTGTACCACATTGAGCATGGAGAAAAGAAAGAAGACCAAAGAACTATTTGAGGACTTGAGAAACCAAATTGTGAGGAAGCATGAGCAATCTGAAGGCTACAAGTCCATCTCCAAAGAACTGAATGTTCCTGTGTCTACCGTGCGCAGTGTCATCAAGAAGTTTAAAGCCCATGGCACTGTGGCTAACCTCCCTAGATGTGGACGGAAAAGAAAAATTGACAAGAGATTTCAACGCAAGATTGTGTGGATTTTGGATAAAGAACCTCGACTAACATCCAAACAAGTTCAAGCTGCCTTGCAGTCCGAGGGTACAACAGTGTCAACCCGTACTCTCTGTCGGCGTCTGAATGAACTGTAGGGTAGGAGACCCAGGAAGACCCCACTTCTTACCCCGAGACATAAAAAAGCCAGGCTGGAGTTTGCCAAAGCTTACCTGAAAAAGCCTAAAATGTTTTGGAAGAATGTTCTCTGGTCAGATGAGACAAAAGTAGAGCTTTTTGGGCCAAAGCATTAACATAGAGTTTACAGGAGAAAAAAAGAGGCATTCAAAGAAAAGAACACGGTCCCTACAGTCAAACATGGCAGAGGTTCCCTGATGTTTTGGGGTTGCTTTTCTGCCTTTGGCACTGGACTGCTTGACCGTGTGCATGGCATTATGAAGTCTGAAGACTACCAACAAATTTTGCAGCATAATTTATGGCCCAGTGTGAGAAAGCTGGGTCTCCCTCAGAGGTCATAGGTCTTCCAGCAGGACAATGGCCCAAAACACACTTCAAAAAGCACTAGAAAATGGTTTGAGAGAAAGCACTGGAGACTTCTAAGGTGGCCAGCAGAGAGTCCAGACCTGAATCCCATAGAACACCTGTGGAGAGATCTAAAAATGGCAGTTTGGAGATGGCACCCTTCAAATATCAAGGAACCTGGAGCAGTTTGCCAAAGAAGAATGGTCTAAAATTCCAGCAGAGCATTGTAAGAAACTCATTGATGGTTAGCGGAAGTGGTTGGTCGCAGTTATTTTGGCTAAAGGTTGTGTAACCAAGTATTAGGCTGAGGGTGCCAATACTTTTGTCTGGCCCATTTTTGGAGTTTTGTGTGAAATGATCAATGTTTTGCTTTTTGCTTCATTCTCTTTTGTGTTTTTTCATTTAAGACAAATTAAATGAAGATAATAATAACAAAGAATTTGTGATTGCAATCATTTTCAGGAAGAAACTGAGTATTATCTGACAGAATTGAAGGGGTGTCAATACTTTTGGCCACAACTGTATATACTGCGTGAGCTGTGCTATATAATATGTGAGCTGTGCTATATACTATGTGGTTGTGTTATATACTATGTGGGCTGTGCTATATTCTACATAGCTGTGCAATATACATGGCTGTGCAATATACTACGTGGCTGTGCTATATACTACGTGGCTGTGTTATATACTATGTGGGCTGTGTTATATACTACCTGGCCTGTGTTATATACTACATGGGCTGTGTTATATACTACGTGAGCTGTGCTATATACTGCGTGGACTGTGTTATACACTGTGTGGGCTGTGCTATATACTACGTGGGCTGTTATACACTGCATGGGCTGTGTTATATAATACGTGGGCTGTGCTATATACTACGTGGGCTGTGTTATACACTGCGTGGGCTGTGCTATATACTATGTGGGCTGTGCTATATGCTGAGTGGCTGTGTTATATGCTACGTGGCTGTGCTATATGCTACGTGGC
This sequence comes from Ranitomeya variabilis, assembly GCF_051348905.1. Taxonomy (NCBI): domain Eukaryota; kingdom Metazoa; phylum Chordata; class Amphibia; order Anura; family Dendrobatidae; genus Ranitomeya; species Ranitomeya variabilis. The sequence continues at coordinate 179,342,898 of NC_135235.1, read as the reverse complement.
TGTGCTATATGCTACGTGGGCTGTGCTATATGCTACGTGGGCTGTTTTATATACTACGTGGCCTGTGCTATATACTACGTGGCCTGTTATGATCCGGTGACCTTGGAGCCGCATGAGACTTTCTCAGGAGTAGGTGGAACCTATACTGACCGCAAACTCTAAACTGTCACTGCAACTAGAAGTTGCCGTGGGGTGTACCTAACACATCCTAGACACCTCGACACAGCCGGAGGACTAAATACCCCTATAGATGGAAATGGGAATTCTATCTTGCCTCAGAGCAGAACCCCAAAGTATAGGCAGCCCCCCACAAATATTGACAGTGAGTATTAGAGGAAAGACACACGCAGGCAGAAATCAGGATTTAGCAAAAGAGGCCACGCTAGCTAAATAGGAAAGGATAGGACAGAATACTAAGCGGCCAGTATTAAAACCCTAAAAATATCCACAGCAGATAATACAAAAATTCCACCATCTAACTAAAGACATGGAATGTATATCTGCATCTCCTGAGAATCCAACTTGACTGAAATATCCAAACACAGTCTAAGCTGGACAAGAAAAAACATTGAATAGTACTGAATTGTAAAGCACACAACATGTGTGCTGTAGAAACAAAACCAGACACTTATCTTTGCTGATTTGACAGCAGGGTAGAAGGAACCAGATAGAGATGCAAAACCTCCAAGAACAATGGACAACTGGCAAGGGCTAATGAATCCTGCACACCTAAATATCCCAGTCAGAGCTGCAATCAGCAGGGACACCTGCCCAGGATTGCAACCCAGGGACAACTGCATTACTATCAACAACCACCGGAGGGAACCCAAGAGCAGAATTCACAACAGTACCCCCCCTTGAAGAGGGGTCACCGAACCCTCACCAGAGCCCCCAGGCCGATCAGGACGAGCCAGATGAAAGTCACGGACCAAATCAGCAGCATGGACATCAGAGGCAAAAACCCAAGAATTATCCTCCTGGCCATAACCCTTCCATTTAACAAGGTACTGAAGCCTCCGCCTCGAAAAGCGAGAATCCAAAATCTTCTCAACCACATACTCCAACTCTCCATCAACCAACACAGGGGCCGGAGGATCAACAGAGGGAACAACGGGCACCACATATTTCCGCAATAAAGATCTATGGAAGACATTATGGATAGCAAAAGAAGCCGGAAGGGCCAATCGAAAAGACACCGGATTAATAATCTCAGAAATCCTATAAGGACCAATAAAGCGAGGCTTAAACTTAGGGGAAGAAACCTTCTTTGGAACATGACGGGAAGACAACCAGACCAGATCCCCAACCCGAAGCCGGGAACCAACACACCGACGACGGTTAGCAAAACGTTGAGCCTCCTCCTGAGACAATACCAAATTGTCCACCATATGAGCCCAAATCTGCTGCAACCTGTCAACCACAGAATCCACACCAGGACAGTCAGAAGGCTCCACCTGCCCCGTAGAAAAATGAGGATGGAAACCAAAATTACAAAAGAAGGGCGAAACCAAGGTAGCCGAACTAGCCCGATTATTAAGGGCAAACTCGGCCAATGGCAAGAAAGCCACCCAATCATCCTGATCAGCAGACACAAAGCATCTCAGATAAGTTTCTAAAGTCTGATTAGTTCGCTCGGTGTGGCCATTTGTCTGAGGATGAAATGCAGAAGAAAAAGACAAATCAATGCCCAGTTTAGCACAAAAGGCCCGCCAAAACCGAGAAACAAACTGGGACCCTCTGTCGGACACAATATTCTCCGGAATACCATGCAAACGAACCACATGCTGAAAAAACAACGGAACCAAATCAGAAGAGGAAGGCAATTTAGGCAAAGGCACCAAATGGACCATCTTAGAGAACCGGTCACAAACAACCCAGATGACAGACATCTTCTGGGAAACTGGAAGATCAGAAATAAAATCCATAGAAATATGCATCCAGGGCCTCTCAGGGACCGGCAAAGGCAAAAGTAACCCACTAGCACGGGAACAAAAAGGCTTGGCCCGCGCACAAGTCCCACAGGACTGCACAAAAGAACGCACATCACGTGACAACGAAGGCCAACAAAAGGACCTACCAACCAAGTCTCTGGTACCAAAAATACCAGGATGGCCAGCCAACACAGAACAATGAACATCAGAAATCACTCTACTAGTCCATCTATCAGGAACAAACTGTTTCCCCACTGGACAGCGGTCAGGTTTGTCAGCCTGAAATTCCTGAAGAACCCGTCGTAAATCAGGGGAAATGGCAGAAAGGACCACCCCTTCTTTCAGAATGCCGACCGGTTCAAGGACCTCAGGAGAATCAGGCAAAAAACTCCTAGAGAGGGCATCAGCCTTAATATTCTTAGAACCCGGAAGATACGAGACCACGAAATCAAAACGGGAAAAAAACAAGGACCATCGAGCCTGTCTAGGATTCAGCCGCCTGGCAGACTCGAGGTAAATCAGATTTTTATGATCGGTCAAGACCACAATACGGTGCTTAGCTCCCTCGAGCCAATGTCGCCACTCCTCAAATGCCCACTTCATAGCCAACAACTCCCGATTGCCGACATCATAACTGCATTCAGCGGGCGAAAACTTACGGGAAAAGAAGGCACACGGTTTCATCAAGGAACCAACAGGATCCCTCTGAGACAAAACGGCCCCTGCCCCAATCTCAGAAGCGTCAACCTCAACCTGAAACGGAAGAGAAACATCTGGTTGACACAACACCGGGGCAGAAGTAAATCGGCGTTTAAGCTCCTGAACGGCAGAGACAGCCGCAGAGGACCAATTCGTCACATCAGCGCCTTTCTTCGTCAAATCGGTCAAGGGTTTAACCACACTGGAGAAGTTAGCAATGAAACGGCGATAAAAATTAGCAAAGCCCAAAATTTCTGAAGGCTCTTCACAGATGTGGGTTGAATCCAATCATGAATGGCCTGAACCTTAACCGGATCCATCTCTATAGATGAGGGAGAAAAAATAAAGCCCAAAAAAGAAACCTTCTGCACTCCAAAGAGACACTTAGACCCCTTCACAAACAAAGCATTATCACGAAGGATCTGAAATACCATCCTGACCTGTTTCACATGAGACTCCCAATCATCGGAAAAAATTAAAATGTCATCCAAATATACAATCATGAATTTACCAAGATAAGTCCGGAAGATATCATGCATGAAGGACTGAAAAACAGATGGAGCATTAGAGAGCCCGAATGGCATCACAAGGTATTCAAAATGGCCTTCGGGCGTATTAAACGCAGTTTTCCATTCATCACCCTGCTTAATACGAACAAGATTATATGCCCCACAAAGGTCAATCTTAGTAAACCAACTAGCCCCCTTAATCCTAGCAAACAAATCAGAAAGCAGAGGTAAAGGGTATTGAAACTTGACCATGATCTTATTCAAGAGACGATAATCAATACAGGGTCTCAAGGAGCCATCCTTCTTAGCAACAAAAAAAAATCCTGCTCCCAACGGCGAAGAAGATGGCCGAATATGTCCTTTCTCCAAAGACTCCTTAACATAACTCCGCATGGCGGTATGTTCAGGCACAGGCAGGTTGAAAAGTCGGCCCTTAGGAAACTTACAGCCTGGAATCAAGTCAATCTCACAATCACAGTCCCTATGCGGTGGAAGGGAACTGGACTTGGGCTCATCGAATACAAATCAGACAAAAACTCTGGAATTTCAGAAGTGGAAGAAGAGGAGATTGACATCAAAGGAACATCATTATGAACCCCCTGACATCCCCAACTAGTCACAGACATAGACTTCCAATTCAACACAGGATTATGTGCCTGCAACCATGGAAAACCCAGCATGATAGCATCATGTAAATTATGCAACACCAGAAATCTACAATCTTCCTGATGGGCTGGCGCCATGCACATGGTCACCTGTGTCCAGAACTGGGGCTTATTTTTAGCCAAAGGTGTAGCATCAATGCCCCTTAAAGGAATAGGGTTCTGCAAAGACTGCAAGGGGAAACCACAACGCCTGGCAAACTCAAAGTCCATTAAGTTCAAGGCGGCGCCTGAATCCACAAACGCCATGACAGAAAATGATGATAATGAGCAGATCAAGGACACAGATAATAAAAATTTAGGTTGTACAGTACTGATGGTAAATGAACTAGCGATCCTCTTTGTGCGCCTAGGGCAGACTGAAATGACATGAGAAGCATCGCCACAATAAAAACACAACCTATTCTGACGTCTAAATCCCTGTTGTTCCGTTCTAGACAGAATCCTATCACACTGCATTGACTCAGGCATCTGCTCTGAGGACAACGCCACAGCGCGCACAGTTCTGCGCTCCCACAAACGCCGATCAATCTGAATGGCCAGAGACATAGAATCACTCAGACCAAAAGGCGTGGGAAACCCCACCATAACATCTTTAACTGATTCAGAAAGACCCTTTCTGAAAATTGCCGCCAAAAGCATCATCATTCCATTTAGTCAACACAGACCATTTTCTAAATTTCTGACAATACAATTCTGCCGCTTCTTGACCCTGAGACAGGACCAACAAGGTCTTCTCCGCTTGATCCACAGAATTTGGTTCATCATATAATAATCCTAAAGCCTGAAAAAAGGCGTCTACATTAAGCAAGACTGGATTCCCAGATTCCAGGGAAAATGCCCAATCCTGAGGATCACCACCCAGCAGGGAGATGACAATTTTAACCTGCTGAATGGAATCACCAGAGGATCGAGGTCTCAGAGCAAAAAACAGTTTACAGTTGTTTTTAAAACTCAAAAATTTGGACCTGTCCCCAAAAAACAAATCAGGAGTAGGAATCTTAGGCTCTAAAACTGGAGTCTGAACAATATAATCAGAAATACCCTGTACCCTAGCAGCAAGCTGGTCTACATGAGAAGCTAATCCCTGAACAGCCATGCTAGCACAAGACTCCTCAGCCACCCAGAGAAAAAGAGGGAAGAAAAGACAAAGCAAGCTACAGAAAAAAAAATGGCTCTTTCTTCCCTTCTTCTGAGATACATTTAACTCATTGTTGGCCAGTTGTACTGTTATTGTCCTGTGACCTTGGAGCCGCATGAGAGACTTTCTCAGGAGTAGGTGGAACCTATACTGACCGCAAACCCTAAACTGTCACTGCAACTAGAAGTAGCCGTGGGGTGTACCTAACACATCCTAGACACCTCGACACAGTCGGAGGACTAAATACCCGTATAGATGGAAATGGGAATTCTATCTTGCCTCAGAGCAGAACCCCAAAGTATAGGCAGCCCCCCACAAATATTGACTGTGAGTATTAGAGGAAAGACACACGCAGGCAGAATTCAGGATTTAGCAAAAGAGGCCACGCTAGCTAAATAGGAAAGGATAGGACAGAATACTAAGCGGCCAGTATTAAAACCCTAAAAATATCCACAGCAGATAATACAAAAATTCCACCATCTAACTAAAGACATGGAATGTATATCTGCATCTCCTGAGAATCCACTGAAATATCCAAACACAGTCTAAGCTGGACAAGAAAAAACATTGAATAGTACTGAATTGTAAAGCACACAGCATGTGTGCTGTAGAAACAAAACCAGACACTTATCTTTGCTGATTTGACAGCAGGGTAGAAGGAACCAGACAGAGATGCAAAACCTCCAAGAACAATGGACAACTGGCAAGGGCTAATGAATCCTGCACACCTAAATATCCCAGTCAGAGCTGCAATCAGCCCAGGATTGCAACCCAGGGACAACTGCATTACTGTCAACAACCACCGGAGGGAACCCAAGAGCAGAATTCACAACAGTGGCCTGTGCTATATGCTACGTGGCTGTGCTATATGCTATTTGGGCTGTGTTATATGCTACGTGGGCTGTGTTATATGTTACTTGGCTGTGCTATATGCTACGTGGGCTGTTTTATATACTACGTGGCCTGTGCTATATACTACGTGGCCTGTGCTATATGCTACGTGGCTGTGCTATATGCTACGTGGGCTGTGTTATATGCTACGTGGGCTGTGTTATATGCTACTTGGCTGTGGTATATTTCTCTGCTGTATCTGTGCATCATGAATCGTTGTATGTGTTAAAGAGGGGGGCCCACTGATACTCTTTCGTCCGGGGCCCTCAAAAACCTGGAGCTGGCCCTGGCTTCACTGATTGGTCACGCCTGGCTGGCCACGAACAATGAGCAACAGGCACAGTCCGGCCACGAATTGGCGTGGAATTTGAACCATGCTTCGCTAATTGGTCGCATCCAGCCGGCCGAATCCTGTGTATAAATTGCATTATTCTGAGAACTTCATAAATAAACTACATACATATTCTAGAATACCCGATGCGTTAAAATCGGGCCACCATCTAGTAGATCATATGATGCTCTGCAATATCCAGTAATATTTTGGAATGGCCAAGATGGCTATCACCTTAATGTAACACAGACTGATCCCAAGACTGCTAGGCCAACCACTAAAAAAATATCAGCTATGGACTTTTATGCCTACCAAAAAATGATCACACATGGGTCTTCTAACCACATTTTACAATGTAGGTAACTTTTTCATCAATTTATAGCCGATATGTATGCCAAGGTGGAAAGTGAGCGTCTTTTGTACATACGATTAAACCAACAAAAACGTACAGTGGATGAATACATTAATTTAAGGGATCCTGTTGATAATGATGGCAACATGGCTGACATTGGGCGTATGTTTATTTTACCGGCAAGATTTACTGGAAGTCCCAGACATATGCATGAGTATGCTCAGGATGCCATGACATATGTTCGGATATATGGTCGTCCTGATTTGTTTATTACAGTTACATGCAATCCAACTTGGCCAGAGATAAGGGAAGAGCTTCTGAATGGTCAGGGCCCCTCTGATCGACATGATTTAACAGCAAGGGTTTATAAACAAAAACTGATCAAGCTCATGTACGTAATTACAAAGTGTTACATTTTTGGTGAAAGTCAGTGTTGAATGTATTCAACTGAGTGGCAAAAAAGAGGTCTTCCACATGCTCATTTACTGAACAGGCTAAAGGATAAGATACGCCCTGATCAAATTGACAGTGTTATTTCTGCTGAGCTTCCAAATCCAGATGAGGAGCCAGTACTTTTTTAAACTATTTCTAAAAATATGATCCATGGCCCATGTGGGCCACTTAACCCAAGATCATATGAAGGATGGAAAATGTACTAAAAAGCATCCTTGCAACTTGATTATAGAAACACAAACAGGAGATGATAGTTATTCTCTTTACAGAAGACGGAAACCTGAACAGGGAGGATTTACTGCAACAATAGTATTAAAAAAGGTTAAACAAAACAGACAATGAAATAGGTAATGGATGGATTGTACCTTACTCTCCACTGCATTCAAAAATGTTTGATGCGCACATTAACGTAGAATATTGTAAGGGTACTGTCACACAGTGCCATTTTCATCGCTACGACGGCACGATTCGTGACGTTCTAGCGATATCGTTACGATATCGTAGTGTCTGACACGCTACTGCGATCCGGAACCCCGCTGAGAATCGTACGTCGTAGCAGATCGTTTGAAACTTTCTTTCGTCGTCTAGTGTCCCGCTGTGGCGGCATGATTGCATCGTGTGACACAGGTTGTATACGATGTGCGCACAGTAACCAACGGCTTCTACATCGCAAATACGTCATGAAATTATCGCTCCAGCGCCGTGTATTGCAACGTGTGACCGCAGTCTACGACGCTGGAGCGATAATCATACGACGCTGCAACGTCACGAATCGTGCCGTCGTAGCGATGAAAATGGCACTGTGTGACGGTACCCTAACTCTCTTAAGTCATTTAACTACATTTACAAATATGTTAACAAGGGCAGTGATATGGCAGTTTTCCAACTAGAGAATCCAAAATGTACATCTGATGAGATTATGCTGTATCAGATGGGAAGGTATATAGGTAGTAATGAAGCCATGTGGCGATTACTAAATTTTCCCATCCATGAAAGACATCCGAATGTAGTTCATCTCAGTGTCCATCTTGAAAATGGACGTGTTTATTTTGCTCCCAACAATGCACAGGAAAGAGCTGCTCGACCACCGAATACAGCATTGACAGCTTTTTTTCTTCTATGCCAAGCAGATCCATTTGCAAGGACTTTATTATGTTCAGATGAGAAAAGTATTTTGCAAGAGGAAACAAGACTCTAATAGAATTAGGCTTACCAGCGCCAAATTGACAAGACTTTGATATTATGAACAGATATTCTACAAGAAAAATTCTATGATTTGGAAAAATGTAAAGAATTTGTCATATTAAATAAGCCTCTTTTGGTTGATGACCAAAGTTCAGCCTATATGGCAATTATGGCTCAGATTTCCAGTGGAAATGGGGGACTATTTTTCCTAGATGCATCAGGAGGTACTGGTAAAACATTTTTAATTAATTTGCTGCTTGCAGAAATTTGCTCAAACAATGACATTGCCTTGACTGTTGCATCATCTGGGATTGCGGCCACTCTTTTAGATGGAGGGCACAGGGCTCATTCAGCACTAGGATTGCCCTTTAATCTAGCGCTGTCAGAAACTCCTGTCTGTAATATCACTAAGGGCCCTGGGAAAGCTAAGGTATTACAAACTTGCAAAGTAATTATTTGGGATGAATGTACCATGGCGCACAAGAAAGCTGTCGAGGCCCTTGATTGCACCTTGAAAGATCTGCTGCGAACTGATCGTTTAATGCGGGAAATTGTTGTCATTTTTGCAGGTGACTTCTGCCAGTCATTACCTGTTATTAAGGGAGCAACACCAGTGGATGAGATGAATGCCTGTCTAAAATTTTCTTATCTGTGGATACATGTTCAGAAGCAAACTCTTACTGCTAATATGCGGGTTCATTTGATGGTAAATACAACTGCGGACAAATTTACACACCAGCTACTATACCTTGGAAATGACAGGTTCCCTACTGATTCCACTACTGGTCTCATTTCCTTTCCAGGAGATTTTTGTGAAATGACATCTTCAGTAATGGAACATATTGACCAATAGAGATGAGCCACCTCCCTAGTGTTCGGGTTCGGTTCGGTTCGTCGAACAGGGACGTGTTCGACGAACACCGTTGAACCCCATTGAAACCAATGGCAGGCAAACACAAACACCTACAAACACATGGAAAACACATAGAAAATACCTTAAAAGGTGTCCAAAAGCTGACAAACTGCTCAGAAGACACAACAAACACATGGAAAAGTCACAACTACATATAGTCATGCGAAAAGAAAAGAGGTGGAGGAGTAAAAGGAAGAGGAGACACAGATATAGGCATGTCATGCCCTTCTAAAATCAAGAAAGGCTGGAGTAAAAATCTAAACTCACTCTACCAACACCCAGTTGTCTTGACAAAAAAAATAAAAAAAGAAATATCTTTAGGTAGAATGGCGGCGGGTCCATTCAGAACACTTTCCTTAGAAGACGTAGTGGTATCCCCGTTGGGAGTTGTGCCAAAAATTGAACCCAATACATTCAGACTAATCCACCATTTGTCATATCCAAGAGGCAGGTCAGTAAATGACAACATTGACGCGGAACCAAGTACAGTACTATGTACTGTACCTCCTTTGATGAGCCAATCAGGTGGGTCAAGAAGTTGGTAAGGGGCACCCTAATGGCCAAAACAGACATTGAGGGGGCGTTCTGGTTACTACCTGTGCCTCCGAATAGTGTCCTCCCATTGGGCTGCCTCTGTGAAGGAGCATACTCCATAGATCGCTGTTTTACCATGGGGTGCTCCATATCCTGCTCACTATTTGAGGCGTTTAATTGCTTCCTCGAATGTGTCATCATGGACGTTTGTAAGGCGGCACATATTATCCATTACCTCGATGACTTCTTATGCCTGGGCCCAAAAGATTCAATACAGTGTGAAAACACGTGGTAGTCCACCTGTGAGAAGGAGAGAGCTGGAGGGAGAGTGGACACCCCAGAGCTGAGGGGTTAGATTGAGAAAGAAAGAAGGCGGTGTAGCTTGCTTCATGGGTGGGGTACTCTGCTGAGTAGCAGAAATTGCTTCTAGGCCCAAAAGGATTTCCTGGGCCAGATGCCGTTACAAAATAGTACTTAGGTAAACAGGCAGTGTAGCTTGCTTCATGGGTGGGGTACGCTGCTGAGTAGCACTAAATTCTACTAGGCCCAAAAGGATTTCCTAGGCTAGATGCCGTTACAAAATAGTAGTTAGGTAAACAGGCGGTGTAGCTTGCTTCATGGGTGAAGTATGCTGCTGAGTAGCACCAAATTCTACTAGGCCCAAAAGGATTTCCCGAGCTAGATGCCGTTACAAAATAGTAGTTAGGTAAACAGGTGGTGTAGCTTGCTTCATTGGTGGGGTACTCTGCTGAGTAGCACTAAATTCTACTAGGCCCAAAAGGATTTCCCAGGCTAGATGCCGTTACAAAATAGTAGTTAGGTAAACAGGCGGTGTAGCTTGCTTCATGGGTGGGGTATGCTGCTGAGTAGCACTAAATTCTACTAGGCCCAAAAGGATTTCCCAGGCTAGATGCCGTTACAAAATAGTAGTTAGGTAAACAGGCGGTGTAGCTTGCTTCATGGGTGGGGTACGCTGCTGAGTGGCACTAAATTCTACTAGGCCCGAAGGGATTAGCTAGATGTCGTTACAAAATAGTAGTTAGGTAAACAGGCCATGTAGCTTGCTTCATGGGTGGGGTACGCTGCTGAGTAGCACTAAATTCTACCAGGCCCAAAAGGATTTCCTGGGCTAGATGCCGTTAGAAAATAGTAGTTAGGTAAACAGGCGGTGTAGCTTGCTTCTTGGGTGGGGTACGCTGCTGAGTAGCACTAAATTCTACTAGGCCCGAAGGGATTTCCTGGGCTAGATGTCGTTACAAAATAGTAGTTAGGTAAACAGGCGGTGTAGCTTGCTTCATGGGTAGGGTACGCTGCTGAGTAGCACTAAATTCTACCAGGCCCAAAAGGATTTCCTGGGCTAGATGCCGTTACAAAATAGTAGTTAGGTAAACAGGCGGTGTAGCTTGCTTCATGGATGAAGTACGCTGCTGAGTAGCACCAAATTCTACTAGGCCCAAAAGGATTTCCTGGGCTAGATGCCATTACAAAATTGTGGTTAGGTAAACAGGCGGTGTAGCTTGCTTCATGGATGAAGTACGCTGCTGAGTAGCACCAAATTCTACTAGGCCCAAAAGGATTTCCTGGGCTAGATGCCATTACAAAATAGTAGTTAGGTAAACAGGCGGTGTAGCTTGCTTCATGGGTGAAGTACGCTGCTGAATAGCACCAAATTCTACTAGGCCCAAAAGGATTTCCTGGGCTAGATGCCGTTACAAAATAGTAGTTAGGTAAACAGGCCATGTAGCTTGCTTCATGGGTGGGGTACGCTGCCGAGTAGCACTAAATTCTACTAGGCCCAAAAGGATTTCCCAAGCTAGATGCCGTTACAAAATAGTAGTTAGGTAAACAGGCGGTGTAGCTTGCTTCATGGGTGGGGTACGCTGCTGAGTAACATTTTGCAAGCTGACGAGAAAATCTCGCCATACGGATGTCATACAGAAGCTTACATGCGAGAAAATTGCATTCTCGCACTGCACACGGATGACATACGGATCACTGTTCAGGGAACATTTCTGCAATTGTCATCTGTGTAAAACTGACCGATTTTTTTTTTATATATATACGTTGTGTTTGACTCCAGCCTAAAGGAGATCCCCCAACATTAAACATAATGGTATTTTACTTACTGATCAGAAGGGGTCTGAATGTCAGTACCTTGCAAAAGAACAGGGACAGCAGCATTTTTCCCCTCCACAGCAGCACTGCCATCTATCTGCATTGTAGGAGAGTGTAACACAGCCCTATGTATGTGAACGGAGCAGCTCCCTATACAGCAGAGCCACTTTGACAGTAAAAATTATAAAGGAGGATTGACCCCATAACTGAGCGTATTCACACCATTGTATAATAATTGGGAATATCCCTTTAAAAAAAAAAGTAATATCTGTAGATTATTTTACCTTTTTTTCCCTACAGTTGGATTTTTTTTTTCCAATTTTTGCAAGGTTGTTTCCACCAATCTCTCCCATCGGGAAACAATGTACAGTCTGAGTTATGTCAACGCTGCAGTTTTTTACTTGGAACCAGAGGTGACTCCAGGTCACCAATAAGCTGCATCCTTAGAAGAAAGATAGACTTTTCAATGGCTGTCCAATAATACGATGATAAAAATCTGATGGTTCAGAACCTGTCCGGTCCCTTTTAGGCTGCATTCATTTTTATCGCCAGTTTTAAAGCTGAAGTCTTAAACAGGTAAAGTTTTACTTTTATTCTACTTCCACATATGTAACAAATATTTTATATGTACCTGACTGAAATCTGCTGGACAAGGAGTTCGGCAAGCTGGAAAGCCCCCAAGGCAAATGTTAGGATTTGTTTCAGCCTTGTGGTATTGTGCTTGGGGTAGTGTGGTGCCACCTGCAGGTCATTTTTCCTTACTGCAGTTTTATTATTATTATTATTATTATTATTATTATAGTGCCATTTATTCCATGACGCTTTACATGTGAGGAGGGGTATACATAATAAAAACAAGTACAATAATCATAAACAATACAAGTCACGACTGGTATAGGAGGAGAGAGGACCCTGCCCGCGAGGGCTCACAATCTACAAGGGATGGGTGAGGATACAGCAGGTGAGGGTAGAACTGGTCGTTCAGCGGTTTGGTCGATTGGTGGTTACTGCAGGTTGTAGGCTTGTCGGAGAGGTAGGCCTTCACGTTATTTTTGAAGATTTTGTTGGTAGGCGAGAGTCTGATATGTTGTGGTAGAGAGTTCCAGAATAGAGGTGATGCGCGAGAGAAACCTTGTATGCAATTGTTGGAAGAGGAGATAAGAGGGAAGTAGAGAAGGAGGTCTTGTGAGGATCGGAGGTTGCGTGCAGGTAAGTACCTGAGACGAGCTCACAGATATACACAGGTTGTGGATGGCTTTGTATGTCATGGTTAGGGTTTTGTACTGGAGTCTCTGGGCAATTATGAAAAATTCCTAGAATGAGGAGTTTAGGGCCTGAGAATGACGTTGCGGCTTGTGATTGGTCGCGTGGCGGTCACATGAGCGGCACGCGACCAATCAGAAGTCGTGACGTCATGGAAGGCCCTAAACGCGCTCATTTTAAGCAAAGGAGGCTGTCGGTTAACAGCGGTAAGGTGCAGGGGCCTCCGGAGAGGTGAGTATATCAATATTTTTTATTTTAATTCTTTATTTTACACATTCATATGGATCCGATACCGATTCCCGATACCACAAAAGTATCGGAACTCGGTATCGGAATTCCGATACCGCAAGTATCGGCCGATACCCGATACTTGCGGTATCGGAATGCTCAACACTAGTGGAGACACTCTATCTCCGCTGCGTAAATTACTCATACAAAATCATTAGATGTGGCAAAAATGCATTATCTTCCTAGTCACATACGTATTAAGTGCGGGAACGCAGCTTACTACGCATGTGTACTAATTTACATAACAGTATATCTTGGGACACAGCCGGACGTACATGACACAGAAAGTGGAGGAAAGCACAGAGAGGTCCCCTCCTTTTTAATAAATAATAATTTTAACCAGCCAGAGTAAAGCAGACTACTTGGACTGGTATTTCAGGCTGGTAAGGATCCAATATCCATGAACCTTACCAGCCTGATAATACCAGGCCTAGCAGTCTGCTTACCTTGGATGGTTAGCAAAAATAGTGGGATCCCCTCCAAATATAACGGCGTTGGGTCCCCCTATTTTTGTTAACCAGCCAAGGAAAAAGCAGACAGCTGCGGCCTGGTGTTCTCAGACTGGCGAGGCCCATGGATTTTGGCCCTCTCCAGCCTAAAAATAGCAGCCTGCCACTGCCCCATAACTGGCACATCCAAAGGGACACCATTTGTGGCACTTTACCTGGCTCTTCTCTTTTGTCCTGTAGCGGTGGCAAGTGAGGAAATATTTGTGGGGTTGATGTCACCTTTGTATTGTCCGGTGACATCAACCCCACCTATCCATTACTAATCCTATAGTTATATGGTAAATATAGACATGGCCAGAATAAAGTCATTTAATAATATTAATTAACCATACTTACTGCATCGCCTAATAGTCGACGCCCTCAATCTCCTGCAAAAAAATAAAATAACAAACCAACACAATTACTCCAATTACCAAGTGTCCAGCTTTGCTACATCTGGATGCCTGTGGCTGAATGGTGGCATTATGCCACCATCCAGCCTGACATCCAGACACAGCACAGCTTGTAGATGACAACCGGAGATAACTCAGTCTCTGGCAGTCACCTGCACTGCAGTTCTCATGGTCAGCTGACTGTGAGAACTTTGCTAGAGACCGGAGATAACTCGGGCGGTCACGTGCACGGCAGTCCTCAACGTCAGCTGATCTCATCGCGAGAACTGCAGTGTACGTGAAGTTCTGGCTGAAACAAGGTAAAACATTATTTAAATGAGTACACACGGGTAGTAAGATGTGTTTCCGCACTTACTAGTCATGTGACTATAAAGATGATTCGGTTTTACCGCATCTAATCAAAGTCTATGGGAAATTAATGTTGCGGAGACTGAGCATCTCCGCAACATAAATAGACATGCTGCAGTCTAGAAAGAAGAGCCCCATGTCCGTTTACGCAGGGAGCCGCCTGCGCCTTTTAACACATAGTGGAGATGGGATTTCTTGAAATTCCCTCCACTATGCTGTAACATCTGGACGCTACGGGTTTGACACTGCGGTTGTATGCAGCGTCAATCCCGCAGCATTTACAGCCCGTGGAAACATGCCCTAAGATTGGTGTAGGTTCCACCACAGTTATTTGAACAATTTAAATATCAGGGGAATTGGCTATTTTGACATCTTCAGGGTTACAGATTTTACATGAAGCAGCAGGCTGCATGTGCAACTTGCAGCTTAATTCAATGATGACTCTCAGCAATGTAACGTGTTAGGCTACGTTCACACGATCAGGATTTCCATCCTTTTTTTTTCCTGCCCGTTTTTGGAAAACGGCAGCTAAATTCCGCAGTGAATTTGAGCTGCGTTTTCTGATCCTTTTTCTTCAGCGTTTTCCACTGCGGGTTTCCAATAGCAGTTTCCTATTGGAGCTGCTGGAAAACCGGTGCGGAATCCGCTGAAAGAATTGACATGCTACTTCTTTTTTCCGCTGGAAAATCCGCGCGGATTTTCCAGCGGAAAAACGGATCGTTAGCACAGCGGTTTTGGTTTTCCATTGGGTTACATTGTACTGTAACCAACATGGAAAACTGATCCGGATCCGCAGCTGAAAATCCGCTACGGATCCGGATCAAAATCCGGATCGTGTGAACGTAGCCTTAGACCTTTAACCATTAATATGGCTAATTTTGGTTTTAAGTGGTATTTTTAATTACATGACCTATGAAGAGGTGGAGCTTTGACAAGCCCTCTTTTTGATAATTACTAAAACATGAGTTGTCTAATGGGTGCATTCTAATAACCTAATTATTGCTATTGTGATAGCAATAATTGGAATAGATTTTGGTTTGTTTCCAAGTCCATGCAGTTTTTGGTATATTGCTTTCCATTATTATTTTATATAAACTGCAGATCTAGGTCAGCTCTTTTTAGATGCTGCTGAGAAAAACGATTCTTTATGTTCATGTATTTGTTGGTGGCTGGTCTGTAACAGGAAGCAAATAATTCAGTAACAACAGGAGGGGGATGTTGAATGTTTAGCACGATCTTCGGGGTGGCTCAGTTGCGAATTTAGAATTCACTTGCAACTGTACATTGTAAAATAAAAACTCTAAATGCATTCTGGGAAGTTTTATGTAAGGCTGTGTTCTTATTACTGTGGTTGGTCTGTACTCTGTACTTTTCTGAATATATGTCATTTACCATATTTCTCAGGAGGCTGTCATCTTTAATGACCTTGCAATTGTTCTTCTCTTCCTGTACCTGATTTAACTTATCGGTATACGTGGAAAAAGATTTATTGATGCACAAAACACACTTTTGTTTTCTCTGAGACTCTGAATTTTCTTTGTCAAAGCTCATTTACCAAGGAATTGTGGTCTATTTAGTTCTGCGATGAAAATGTTGTCCTCTTTTTATGTAATGTGCCCTAATTGTTCATCTTTATTGTTATCCTGGCACCTGGATTCTCAGTAAAACATTTATTTTAATAATAAATGACTGATGACTTTTAGTGATAGAAGTCCAAGCAGACGAGTTTTCTTATATCGGTGCAATTGTTTGAGGAGAGCATTTAACCACAATTTCTTGAACACATATTACAACCACAGAAATGAATTAGAACAGCAACATTTATCTAATGGTAGCAAGGGTAGAAGTCATGTAGGTAGTGTTGAGCGATTCCTTCTGATATCCTAGAATATCAGATCGGATTGGATCGGACCGATACCCAAAAAATATCGGGTATCGCTGATACCGATACCGGAAACCAATGCAAGTCAATGGGACACAAATATCGGAATGAAAATAAGCCCTTTCTTTCCTTTGCACATCCAGTTCTGGAGGGGGGAAAAGTGTGGGTGGTGCGTGGGCGGAGACTGTGTGTCTGTGTGTGCGGGCGGGGTCTGTATGAGCCTCTCGGGGGTCTGTGTGGGCTGCCAGGGGTCTGTGCGGGCCTGCCGGGGGTCTGTACGGGCCTCTCAGGATCTGTGTGGGCTGCCGGGGGTCTGTGCGGGCTGCCAGGGGTCTGTACCCGCCTGCCAGGGGTCTGTATGGGCCTGCTGGGGGTCTGTGCGGGCTGCCGGGGGTCTGTGCGGGCCTGCCGGGGGTCAGTGCAGGCTGCCGGGGGTCTGTGTGGGCTGCCAGGGGTCTGTGCGGGCCTCTCGGGGGTTGTGTATGTGTGCAGGCATCGTCCAATGGGACTACAAGTCCCATTGGGCTATGCCTGCTACAATGACAGTGATTGACACTTTAGCCAATGATGGGACAGTAGTAGTCCCATCATCCGGCTAATTTGTTGAATGTAAAAAAACCCCACAAACATACATACTACATACAACATACAGCATACATACAACATACATACTACATACATACAACATACTACATACTACATACATACTACATACATACATGCTACATACATGCATACATACTACATGCATACTACATACATACATACTACAAATATACTACATACATACATACATATATACTACATACATACAACATACTGCATACGTACATACAACATACATACTACATACATACTACATACATACATACATACAACATACATGCTACATACATATAACATACATACTACATACATACATACTACATACATACATACAACATAATACATACTACATGCATACATACTACATACATACTACATATATACATACTGTAAGAGTCATCTCGGTCTGGTAGTCGGGGGCAGGTATATCTAGCCCAGGTATTTGTCCTATGTGAATTAGGCCGCTCAGTATCTTCAGGATACCGAGGGGTTAATAAGTGCAGGAATAAAGGCTGACCAGCTGGAGGTTTCAGGTGTCAGCCTGGGGCACACAGAATGCCTGTCTGTGTGAGACAAACGTGAGTGTGAGCTGTGCTCATGATCTGTGTAATGTTAGCTGGGAGGGAGAAGCCCCCCCAGTTGTTAGATAGCAACGTATTTGTTTAGTTAGCGCCGGACAGGCAAGGATTTATTTTTATGTTTTGTTTTCTGTATTTGCTTTCACTTTAATAAACCTGACCTGAGGTCAGTCAACTTGGAAACCTGCTGTCGCCTCAGAGTTCAATGCACAAACCACGTGACCTTTGACCCCAGCAAAGGCGATCCCGGAGTGTTTTGTCACAATACATACTACATACATACAACATACTACATACATACTACATACAATACATTCATACATTACATACAATACATACATATAGACATACAGTACATATAACAGATTACATACTCACCATCACTTGTCACTTTGTTCCCTGAAGCCAGTGTCATCTGTAAAAAATATGAAATTAACAAACAAACAATATACTCCCTGATCCGCAGAAATCCACGAGTGTCCCACGACGATCTCCCGTGGAGAACGGCAGCATCAGCTGATGCGACCCTCTCTAGGGGCTCCAGGAATACAATGACGGGAGGAAGGTATCCTTCCGCACTGTATTCCTCTGCCGCTGTAAAAAAATAGTCCCTAGTCTCACTTTTGGCATTGCTGTGTGAGAAATTTCCCACTCAGCAAATGCTATAAAGTGAGACTCTGAACTTAGGTAACCTCTCAGTGATGCACTGCAGGAGCCATTGTCTCCTGTCAGTGTGTCACTGAAAGTCCTATAGAGCAGTGACATCACCTGATGTCACTGTTCTATAGGGGAGATCGTCATGGGACACTCGTTATTAATTGGACTACGGCAGACAGGTAGTATACAGTTTATTATTTTACGTTTTTTGCAGGCGCTGAAGTATGGTAAGTATGGTTAAATGAAGAATATTAAAATACTTTATTCTGGCTGTGTCTTTATTTTTTTTTAACTCCTTTAATACACTAGCATTATTAATGGATAGGCGTCTTATTGACTTTTTTTTCTCAGTATTAACAATTTTAAAAGTAATCAAGGCAGCAGCTGCAGCACCAATTACAATATGTGTTATGATTAGTGATGAGCGCTTTTGTTCAGAAAACGATCCCCAAATATAAATTTAACACGAATATGGCACATGCGGATTCGTGAACGTAAACACGAGCAAAAATTTATAAAATCAGAAAAAATTGGTAACATTCAGTAAAAGTGGGGGAAAATATTTGTGTTGCCACAAAATTATTTTCAGCACTTTAGGAATGATAATGGTGGTGTATCATGAGCGTTTGGCACATGTTTGATGAGGAGAGGGGGTTTGCAGAGCTCAGAGCTGTAAACAGTCATTTTTTTTCTAACTTTATGTGTGCACATTGCGACTGGCCAATCAGGATGCAGGAAACACCCACAATGTCCTGACACAATGGCTTGTGTCATTGGCTGCTGAGCGGACTTTTGTTTTAGCGCCATTTTGACACACTAACAGCTCAGAGAGGCTACTCCTGATGCTGCACTGTTAACAGCAAGATTTTACCTAGTTAGGCAGTTGTTTATCAGTCAGATATTGTAGCTAACTAGTGTCCAGTGTGGCTGTTAAATTTACCTACCAGCACTTTATTTTGGCCATTACTGAGGTCCACAGACAAAGACAGTAGGGCACTTGTTCTACAAGTGTGTTGTGCACTGCTTCTATTGTGCATCATGCACGAGTATAGCATTGTAAATAATATTTTTTCACTAGCTAAATGTGAAACAGCCTGCTGTATCCCACCTTGTCATTTAGTGCTGTGGTACTATGAAACTGTCTGCCAACCTAAGGCACATTAAAAAAATTCACATTTTTCTGTTGTTGAATGTTATAAAGCCTGCCGCATCCCACATTGTCATGTTGTGGTGGTGATATGAACCTGTCTGCAGACCTAATGCGCATTAAAAAAATTACAGTATTTTCTGGTACCGAATGTTATACAACTGGCCATATCCCAAACTGTCATGTTGTGATGGTGATATGAACCTGTCTGCAGACCTAATGCACATTTTAAAAAAATTATAATTTTTTTCTGTTGCTGAATGTGATACAGCACTGTATCCCACATTGTCATGTTGTGGTGGTGATATGAACCTGCCTGCAGACCTAATGCGCATTTTAAAAATCTATAATTTTTTCTGTTGCTGAATGTGATAAAGCCGGCCATATTCCACATTGTCATTTTGTGGAGACGATATGAACCTGTCTGCAGACCTAACGTGCATTTAAAAAAATACATGATTTTTTTCTGTTGCTGAATGTAATACAGCCTGCCGTATCCCACATTGTCATGTTGTGGCAGTGCTGTCTGCAGACCTCAAGCACATTAAAATATTTATTTTTTTCTGTTAATAAACGTGATACAGTCCGCTATATCCAACCTTTTCATTTAGTGGCTTTGAAATTGTTCTGTGTGCAGAGCTGGGGCACATTAAAATTATTTTTTATTTTTTACAAGCGTGATACAGCAGCCGAGATCTGAGTTTGAAATTGTTTTGAACCTATCTTCTAGATTATGTGCATCCTTGTCATTCAATTTCTCACTGGCATCTTTTATACCTAGCTTGAGATGCACATCTGTTACACCTATCTTCTGATGAGCATCAAATGCTCTCTGGTAATTGGTGTTGGGTAAATGAGTAATCATTGTAGGCTGGATCCTGGATCTTGTACTTAACATAGCCGCCCTGTTATTGATCCTTTTGTATGTTTCCATTCCTGCTGTCACATGGCCCTTTTCCTGAGCAGTTTATGTAATGACACATTGGTAATTTTTCTCCAGCAAACCTGCACCTTACCAGCAGCAACTGTAGGAAAAAGGATGTTCCAATACCACAGGCAATCTTGTACATTATACAGGCCTCATTCACACTGAAAATAAATATTTTATGTTATTAAACAAATACAGAAGGGGAGATCTCAGTTTGAAATTGTTTTAAGCATCTAGTCAATGTTATACAGGCCTCACTGACAGGCCCCCAAAAATTCTTCTGTTGCTAGCGCAATATTGTAGGGGACATGTCACTTAGACTAGATGCTCCAAACAATTTCAAAGTGACATGTCCCCTACTGTATGACGTTAGTGACAGAATAATTTTTGGGGACCTGTCAATAAGGCCTGTATAACATTGAAATTGTTTATAGCATCTAGTCAATGTTATACAGGCCTTATTGACAGGCCCCCTAAAAATTATTCTGTTACTAACGTCATACAGTAGGGGACATCTCACTTTGAAATTGCTTGGAACATCTAGTCAATGCTATACAGGCCTCATTGACAGGCCCCCAAAAATTCTTCTATTACTAGTTTCATACAGTAGGAGACATCTCATTTTGAAATTGTTTGGAGCATCTAGTCAATGTTATTCCGGCCTCATCGACATTGAAATTGTTTGGAGCCTATCTTGTAGATTATGTGCATCTTTGGCATTCAATTTCTCATGGGCATCTTTTATAGTTAGCATGAGACATGCATCCTGTTGCACCTATCTTCTGATGAGCATGAAAGCTCTCTGGTAATTGGTGTTGGGTAAATGAGTAATCGTTGTAGGCTGGATCCTGGATCTTGTACTTCCCATAGCTGCCCTGTTATTGATCCTGTTGTACGTTCTCATTCCTACCATCGTCATGGCCCTTTTCCTGATCAGTTCATGTAACAACACGTCGGCCATATTTCAGCAAACCTGCACTTTACCAGCAGCAATTGTAGGATAGAGCACGCTCCAATGCCACTGACAATCTTGCACATTATACAGGCTTCATCCACACTAAAAAAAAATATTTAATGTTACTAACTGAATACTGAAGGGGAGATCTCATTTTGAAATTTGTTTGTTTTAAGCATCTAGTCAATGTTATACAGGCCTCATTGACAGGTCTCAAAAATTCTTCTGTTACTAACTTATACAGTAGGGGACATGTCACTTTCAAATTGTTTGCAGCATCTAGTGAATGTTATACAGGCCTCATCCACAACAAAAAAACAAAAATTCTGTTACTAATGTCATACGGTAGGGGACATCTCACTTTGAAATTTTTTGGAACAGATCTTCTTTGTCATACAGGCCTCATCGACACTGAAACAATTCTTTCTGCTGTGAGTAATGTGATTAATCATGCCATATTTAACCTAATTTTGTGCTGCTGAAATTCAACTGTGTGCAGAGGTTGTGCTGAGTAAAAAATCTATTTTTAGTTGCTAATAGTGTGCTCCTAGCAAACAAAAGCGAGGTTGTGGCAGAAGGGGGATTAGGCTTGGTGTTCGAGGTGTATGTGGGGTAGGTGTTAATGTTTCTGAAAGCACTAATGAACCACAAACTTGATGTTCTATCCAAAGGCAACTGACAACTTCTGTTAATGGATTTTGTATTTTTTAGTGTGCTGCATTGTTCTTGCCTAATTGCAGTTTTCTTTAGTGGAGCTTATGTACTTGCTGTTGCTGCTGCTGGAGATGTTAACACTAATTTGATAAAATGTGAACAGTCCTGCTTGGGTGTCCATCTGCTGGGTTGGGTGTAGTAGAAGACCTGCTGGTCCCTATTATACTATTTTTACTGTGGTAAAATTGATGCCTCTTTGTTAATGTCTGACACAAATTTTTGTAAATGTGTAGATTCCGCATTGGGTCTCCTACATGTGTGTTGCCTGCAGCAGTAGGCCATCCAATAGCAGCAGTCCTCTGCTGTCTTTGAGTCAACTACCCATGTTACTATCCTTACATTTTTCTGACAATAGTAATCCACGAAGCTGATATGTGCCACCTGAGTGTGGCTGAGCATAATTTTCAATTTAGTTTTTTTTTAAATCTTTTATATAGCGCCAATAATTGAACATTCGCTTCACAGACATTACTGGCACTGTCATCATTGGGACTCGCAATCTAAATTTGCTATCTGTATGTCCTTGTAGTGTGGTAGAAAAATAATTACTGGGAGTAAATAATCGCAAACACGGGTAGAACATGCAAACTCTTTGCAGATGCTGTCCTTGGCAGGTTTGTAACACAGGACTGCAGCGCTGCAAGTCTGCTAATGTTTTTGCATTGACAACTGTACATTTCTGTTGGTGGAAGGCTATCACTGTGATTCAAACTGTGTGCCTCACTGCTGTGTTGGGGAAAACCACTGTCAAGATTGTCTTCCAGCATGTTTTGATACTGCAGTATGGGCGCGTCCCTTTTTGGGGGGAAGCAGCAGGCAAAATTTACTTTTGTATTGTGGATACAACACACTAGCAACCCAGTAGTCAGCACTTTTTGGAATCATAACTATACGGGTAACAATTATGTTGCAGATAGTGCTGCAAGAAGGCACTCATGGGTCGGTCTCTTTAATGAGTTTCACCTCCACTGTGTGTTGGTGGTGGTATAACACTCAAGTTTTCTTTCTCCATCCCCTCATCACAACCACGGACAACATAGAGGGAATCATTATCATCTTCATCTCCTAACTGTTGTGCGTCGAGCACCTCTTCCTTCTCATCCTTTCCATGGTCCTTCTCCATTTGTTCCTCCCATGGCGAACATCTGTGAGATGACAGACCTGAATTTATAGATATTGCTAACCCTAAAGGTATCCTCCTCTTCTTCCTCCTCTTCCCCCAGGACCACCAACACCACCTGCTCACTATTTAACTCCTTCACGCCGCAGCCCTTTTTTTGTTTTTGTGTTTTTGTTTTTCACTCCCCTTTTTCCCAGAGTCATAACTTTTTTATTTTTCTGTCAATATGGCCATGTGAGGGCTTGTTTTTGTGTACTAGAAAACGGGAAACAAATTCCAAGTGTGGTGAAATTGCAAAAAAGTGAAATCCCACACTTGTTTTTTGTTTAACTTTTTTGCAAGGTTCACTAAATGCTAAAACTGACCTGCCATTATGATTCTCAATGTCATTACGAGTTGATTGACACCAAACATGTCTAGGTTCTTTTTTATCTAAGTGGTGAAAAAAAAATCCAAACTTTGTTAAGAAAAAAAAAATTGTGCCATTTTCCGAGACTCGTAGCGTCTCCATTTTTCATGATCTTGGGTTGAGTGAGGGCTTATTTTTTGTGTGCCGACCTGATGTTTTTAATGATACCATGCTGGTGCAGGTATGTTCTTTTGATCGCCCACTATTGCATTTTAATGTGATTTGAACTTTTATATATCTTTTTCTCTTTTTAAAACTATTTTTCTTTAACTTTTGGCATACTTCAATAGCCTCCATAGGAGGCTAGAAGCTGCCATAGCTCGATCGCCTCTGCTACATAGAAGTGAGGCTCAGATCACCTCTATGTAGCAGAATTACAGCATTACTATGAGCGCCGACCACAGGGTGGCGCTTATAGCAATCTGGCATCAAAAACAATAGAGGCCTCCTTGAGACCTGTGATTGTCATGCTGACAAACCGATGACCCCTGATCAAGTGATGGGGGTCACCGGTGCCCGTATTGCCGGCATCACTTCTGGAAGCACGTGTTAAATGCCACTGTCAGAGTTTGACAGCGGCATTTAACTAGTTAATAGCGGCGGGTGGATCCCAATTCCACCTGCCGCTATTGCGGGCACATGTCAGCTGTACAAAACAGCTGACATGTCCCAGCTTTGATGTGGGCTCAGCGCCAGAGCCCTCATCAAAGGGGGAGACACGACATGCGCTCTACTAGTACGGCGCATGGCATGAAGGGATTAAAGTGTGCTCCAGCATGTAGATGACAGTAATAGAGATGCTGATGACGGCATCATCACTGCTAACCATCTTAGTAGCCACTAGGAAAATGTACAGAAGGGTGTAGAGGTCCTTCATCTGTATCCAGTATGCAAGTGTGAATTTCACCACGTCCATACTGTGCTGTGCCAGGCTATGAAAAATGTCATCCTGCACCAGGTCTCGGCAATGCTGACACAGTTGCTGCAACATGTGTAGAGTTTAATTCCACTGTGTGGTCATATTGCATATCAACCGGTTAACCGGTAGTCCGAAAGATCTCTATACCAACTGAAGTGGAAAGATGGAAGTCAGCACGAAAGTGGTTTCTGCAGCAGCACATCCAGGCTGGGACAGTGGCAGAGGAATTGCTGTACCATCAGGCTGAGGATGTAAACCATGTAAGGCTCATGTGTAAGGTTGGCCCAGTGTAGGGCCGCCACCAGGTTTGCATCATTATCGCATACGGTATTCCCTGGCTCCAGGTTGGGTGTAGACAGCCATTCCTCAAACTCAGCATGGATAGCTGTCCACAACTGTTGATCTGTATGACTCCAAGGCATAGGTAAGCACTGCCTGATTACGGTGAGCACTGGCTGCTCAGTACAGAGGTGAGGGAGGGATTCTCTCTGCATTGATGGAACGTGTGTGTCAGGACTCTGAACATTTTTTTATTACCTTTTGTGCATTACTGCCCTTTTCCAAGATGGCATCTTTGGTCTCATGTGCACTGTGTCTTCCTGCTATAAAACTCCACCCCAGCCTTCAGTCTGTGCTAGAGTAGTCTGCCTTGCATCCAGCTCCTGACCTCTGGTGACTCCCTGGCTATATATCTGCTACTGTGAAACTGTGGGGTTATCCAGCTACTCTACTCTGAGTTCCTGCTGCATACACCAGTTCCAGTAATCCTCCTTCATCTGCTGCTCGTCTTTACTTCCATCTGCATTTGCTGGACATGTAAGCTGTTGCTGCTCTGCAAGAACCTGAGACTATTACCCAGGCCTCCCTGGTTGAGCTAAGATATTATTTGAACTGCCTTATAAGCATATCTATCTGTGTTTTGGACTAAGCAAGGACTTATTCATGTCAAGTATCCTCAAGAATAAATGTGCTTCATAGACTTTCTATTGCATTTTCCTCTGAAGTTTCCTATAGACTGCTAAGCTGCATTTAATATTTACTCCAAGTGTTGTGGACTTGAGTTTCTCTCTGCACCTGTTTGAATCATCGTGTGATAATATAGACTTTACCACTTATAAAACTGTGTCCTGTAGTTGTCTTGTTCCACGCAAAGAGTCTCCTGAGTTATCCCCTATAATTATTAAAGTGTGTTTAATTAAGGCAGAGGTTGAGGGCGCAGGTGGAGGCCCCAGAGGAGGTGGAGGAGGCAGAAGCACTGCAGGAACTGTTACATAAAGATGTTTGCTCTTCAAGCCCTGGGAATTACAAGACTTGGTGTCTAGTGACACTTGATTGTCTACTGCTTTAGCTCTTCATCCTCTAGTGTGGACTAGTTTAGTTCTCCAACCCAAGCTGTTTAGTAGTTTAGTTCTTCAACCCCTGTTGTCTATTAGTTTAGTTTTCCATCATATGCTGTGTAGTGGTTTAGTTCTGAAATCATAGCTGTTTAGTAGTTTAGTTCTTCAACCCCTGTTGTCTATTAGTTTAGTTTTCCATCATATGCTGTGTAGTGGTTTAGTTCTACAACCCTAGCTGTTTAGTAGTTTAGTTCTCTGACTACCCCTACAGCTACTTGAGTCACCCAGTGCCTAGTCATCTAGATGTAACTTCCCTGTCCATGCTTGCTCGTCCACGTGTCATTGTTGAAATGCACCCTGGCAGACATCTAGTTTTTCAGGTAACAGGTGATGTTGTCTGCGACTTGTTGCTGTAGCGCAGGCACATCTTTCTTAGAGAAATAATGGTGACTGAGCAACTGGTACTGGGGGACGGCGACGGCCATGAGCTTTTGGAAACCATCAGTATTTATAAGGCAGAAAGGCTGCATTTCCGTGGCCAACAGATTGGAATGGCCATGCAATAATCACAGAGTAGAGTTGAGCGACTTTAACTTTTTTAGGATCGAGTCGGGTTTTGCGAAATCGGCCGATTATTGCGAAAAGTTGGGGGCCGACCGAAACACGAAACCCAATGCAAGTCAATGGGGAAGCAAAGTCGGCAGTAAGTGGAGGACAGGAAAACACCTACAGTGCCCATTTTAACCCTTTCGCGACATGCGCCGTACATGTACTGCGCATGTCGGGTCCCCTGCTTTGATGTGCGCTCCGGCGGTGAGCGCACATCAAAGTCGTGACATGTCAGCTGTTTTGTACAGCTGACATGTGCGCGCAATAGCGGCGGGTGAAATCGCTATTCACCCGCCGCTATTAACCTGTTAAATGCCGCTGTCAAATGCAGACAGCGGCATTTAACTACCGCATCCGGCCGGGCGGCCGGAAATGACATCATCGCCGACCCCGTCACATGATCGGGGGTCGGCGATGCATCAGGAAGGTAACCATAGAGGTCCTTGAGACCTCTATGGTTACTGATCGCCGGTAGCTGTGAGCGCCCCCCTGTGGTCGGCGCTCACAGCACACCTGCATTTCTGCTGCATAGCAGCGATCTGATGATCGCTGTTATGTAGCAGAGCCGATCGGGCTGTGCCTGCTTCTAGCCTCCCTTGGAGGCTATTGAAGCATGGCAAAAGTGAAAAAAAAAAGTTTTTAAAAATGTGAAAAAAATATTAAAAATATAAAAGTTTAAATCACCCCCCTTTCGCCCCATCCTAAATAAAACAATAAAAAAAACAAACCTACACATATTTGGTATCGCCGCGTTCAGAATCGCCCGATCTATCAATTAAAAAAAAGCATTAACCTGATCGCTAAACAGCGTAGCGAGAAAAAAATCCGAAACGCCAGAATTACGTTTTTTTGGTCGCCGCGACATTGCGTTAAAATGCAATAACGGGCGATCAAAAGAACGCATCTGTGCCAAATTGAAATCATTAAAAATATCAGCTCGGCACGCAAAAAATAAGCCCTCACCCGACCCCAGATCACGAAAATTGGAGACACTACGGGTATCGGAAAATGGCACTTTTTTTGCAAAGTTCGGAATTTTTTTTCACCACTTGGATACAAAATAACCTAGACATGTTAGGTGTCTATGAACTCGTAATGACCTAGAGAATCATAATGGCAGGTTAGTTTTAGCATTTAGTGAACCTAGCAAAAAAGCCAAACAAAAAACAAGTGTGGGATTGCACTTTTTTTGCAATTTCACCGCACTTGGAATTTTTTTCCCGTTTTCTAGTACACGACATGGTAAAACCAATGATGTCGTTCAAAAGAACAACTCGTCCCGCAAAAAAAAAGCCCTCACATGGCCATATTGACGGAAAAAGAAAAAAGTTATGGCTCTGGGAAGGAGGGGAGCGAAAAACGAAAACACAAAAACGAAAAAGGGCCGCGGCATGAAGGGGTTAATGCCAAATACATAAATTCTTATTACTGAAGCTTGTCAATCTTAATTTCCTTTATAATAATAGTTAGGCATTGAAAACTGGGGGTCATTTGGCTAAAGTTGTGGGGGGGTAGGGCAGGCTCATGAATTTTGTGGGCCCAGGAAATGCAGAAAACGTCCCGGCAGTGGAGCAGGGAGAGGTAAGTATTTCAACTTTGCAAGTGCTGTGATCCTGAGCAAGCAGGGATGCCCACTAGTTGGCACTGGCACAGGGCCCCTCATAGTATGGCGGTGTGTTTGACGGCGGGCGGCGCCTCCCACTGCCAGAGACACTTTTGCATACTATGAGGGGCCCTGTGCCAGTGCCAACAAGTATGCCCCCCCACCTGATGAAGGAACCTGCACTTTCATCTGCACCTTCCTCTTTGTCTCCGTGTAAGGTGGTATAGTATGCGGGAAGGGGAACCTGACTTTCAGCAGGGTCAGATTCTGGCTGTGTAGAGTGCAAGGGGAATGTAGTGGTCTGGGTCAATGTACCAGCAGACTCATCTAGCACTGGCTGGGCAATGGGCAGGATGAGGAGGAAACACAGATATAGGCCTCAAAAAGTAAGTATGCTAAATGCAGTTCAAAATTGGTAACAGGACTAAACAGGTGGCATTGCTTTGTTCAATGGAGGACAACTGTAATAAGTGGCGCAGACACAGTTTGTAGGCCCACATTTAAAAAAGTAGGCTCCAAGCAATTAAAAAATGGTAACAGGAGTAAACAGGCGGCATAGCTTTGTTCAATAGAGGACAGCTGTAATGAGTGGTGCAGACACAGTTTGTAGGCCCACATTAAAAAAGTAGGCTAAATGCAGTTTAAAATTGGTAACAGGACTAAACAGGCGGCATAGCTTTGTTCAATGGAGGACAACTGTAATGAGTGGTGCAGACACAGTTTGTAGGCCCACATTTAAAAAAGTAGGCTCCAAGCAATTAAAAAATGGTAACAGGAGTAAACAGGCGGCATAGCTTTGTTCAATAGAGGACAGCTGTAATGAGTGGCGCAGACACAGTTTGTAGGCCCACATTAAAAAAGTAGGCTCGAAGCAGATAAAAAATGGTAACAGGAGTAAACAGGCGGCATAGCTTTGTTCAATGGAGGACAACTGTAATGAGTGGCGCAGACACAGTTTGTAGGCCCACATTTAAAAAAGTAGGCTAAATGCAGTTTAAAAATGGTAACAGGAGTAAACAGGCAGCATAGCTTTGTTCATTGGAGGACAGCTGTAATGAGTGGCGCAGACACAGTTTGTAGGCCCACATTAAAAAAGTAGGCTAAATGCAGTTTAAAATTGGTAACAGGACTAAACAGGCAGCATAGCTTTGTTCAATGGAGGACAACTGTAATGAGTGGCGCAGACACAGTTTGTAGGCCCACATTTAAAAAAGTAGGCTCCAAGCAGTTCAAAAATGGTAACAGGAGTAAACAGGCGGCATAGCTTTGTTCAATAGAGGACAGCTGTAATGAGTGGCGCAGACACTGTAGGCCCACATTAAAAAGTAGGCTCAAAGCGGTTCAAAAATGGTAACAGGAGTAAACAGGCGGCATAGCTTTGTTCAATAGAGGACAGCTGTAATGAGTGGCGCAGACACAGTTTGTAGGCCCACATTTAAAAAAGTAGGCTCCATGCAGTTCAAAAATGGTAACAGGAGTAAACAGGTGGCATAGCTTTGTTCGATAGAGGACAGCTGTAATGAGTGATGCAGACACAGTTTGTAGGCCCACATTAAAAAAGTAGGCTCAAAGCGGTTCAAAAATGGTAACAGGAGTAAACAGGCGGCATAGCTTTGTTCATTGGAGGACAGCTGTAATGAGTGGCGCAGACACAGTTTGTAGGACCACATTAAAAAGTAGGCTTAAAGCAGAGCAAAAATGGTAACAGGAGTAAACAGGCGGCATAGCTTTGTTCAATGGAGAACAGCTGTAATGAGTGGCGCAGACACAGTTTGTAGGCCCACATTAAAAAAGTAGGCTCCAAGCAGTTCAAAAATGGTAACAGGAGTAAACAGGCGGCATAGCTTTGTTCAATGGAGGACAGCTGTAATGAGTGGCGCAGACACAGTTTGTAGGCCCACATTAAAAAAGTAGGCTAAATGCAGTTTAAAATTGGTAACAGGACTAAACAGGCGGCATAGCTTTGTTCAATGGAGGACAACTGTAATGAGTGGCGCAGACACAGTTTGTAGGCCCACATTTAAAAAAGTAGGCTACATGCAGTTTTAAAATTGGTAACAGGACTAAACAGGCGGCATAGCTTTGTTCAATGGAGGACAACTGTAATGAGTGGCGCAGACACAGTTTGTAGGCCCACATTAAAAAAGTAGGCTCCAAGCAGTTCAAAAATGGTAACAGGAGTAAACAGGCAGCATAGCTTTGTTCAATGGAGGACAGCTGTAATGAGTAGCGCAGACACAGTTTGTAGGCCCACATTAAAACAGTAGGCTAAATGCAGTTCAAAATTGGTAACTGGAGTACACAGGCGGCATAGCTTTGTTCAGTGGAGGACAGCTGTATTGAGTGGCGCAGACAGACACAGGTAGTAGACCTAAACTAAAAAAGTAGGCTAAATGCAGTTCAAAATTGGTAACTGGAGTACACAGGCAGCATAGCTTTGTTCAGTGGAGGACAGCTATATTGAGTGGTGCAGACAGACACAGGTAGTAGGCCTAAAATAAAAAAGTAGGCTAAATGCAGTTCAAAATTGGTAACAGGAGTAAACTGGCAAAATTGCTTTGTTCAGTGTCGGAAAATTGTAATGAGTAGCAGACTAAGTTAGTAGGCCCAAATAATAAAGTGGGCTAAATGTCTGCCAAAAAATTGTTCATAAGTAAAATGGTGGCATAGCTAGGTACAGGGGTGGGCTCCTCTGCTGAGTAGCAGACAGTGGTGCTAGGCGCAAAGTATTAACTGGTCTAAATGGAGGCCAGGGCCCCTGTATATTTTAACTATCATCTATCATTTCAACAAAGTTGTATTGGCAGTGCCATTGAAGGATTTAACAGCACAGACTACACAGTCGTGGAGCAGGGAGAGGTAAGTTTTGCAAGTGGTAGAGCACTGTTCGACCTGGGGGGGAACACTCTCTCGTGGGCGGCGGTACTGGCACAGGGCCCTTCATATTACAACGGTGTGTCTGACATTGGTTGTGCACCACCACCATCAGAGACACTTCTTTGTAATATGAGGGACCCTGTGCCAGTGCCGTCGCCCAAGGGTGGGCACACCCACCTGTCCAGGCAAACGGCACTTGCACGGGTGCTTGCGCCAAGTGGTGACCATGGCCCTGTGGGGGGAGTTAGCCCATTTAGGGAGGTATAAAAATGGCCTATGGTGGACATTCAACAGCTGCAAATAGAGGAATTGGAGCAGTCAGTAAGAGGAGGCCAAAAGCAAGACATTTTTCAGGCAAGCTACGTGTTAGCAGGGGAAGGTGGGGCAAAATAATTTGAAATCCATGATTAGTTCATTTTTAATGAAGGTTAGATCATCAACATTTTGGTAGCCAGACGAGTCCTTTTTTCGGTCAGTATTGAACCAGCAGCACTGAATACTCTTTCTGGTAGCACACTAGCAGCAGGGTAAAAGCTCACAGACACAAAAAGAGGACTTAAAAATCCTCCAGAAAATTGAAAAAAATCACAGAGAAAAAAGCAGAGATGATTACCTGCTGAAGCCTCCAAACAAATGCACTAGCAGGGTGCATCGGACCCGATTAATGATGGCCAAAACACAGGTGCAAAAAATACCAATGAAACAACCACTTTCAATCCAGTATTGGCTGTTTGGCATTAGTGCACAAAAAGATAAGAGATAATAGTCTGTATGTGGCATTGTTCACACAGGCAATGCAGAGCATCTAGTTTACAGCCTATTACTAATGCACATACAGCCCAGTGCTACAAAATGCATGCTGTCACTGCTGTGTGAATAGAGGCCTACAGTTTACAGAGCCATCTTGGTCCGACTGCGCCCTGCAAGATAAAGTGCAAAAAAAAACACATATCAATGCATGTAAGGTATTAGTTTATATTGGGGCCTCAATACGTAAGCCGGCAACCCACGTCAAGGGTCCTTACATTTTTACCGGTCCTAACGCTAAACATTGAGCAAAAGCTCACAGACACAAAAAGAGGACTTAAAAATCCCCCAGAAAATTGAAAAAAATCACAGAGAAAAAAGCAGAGATGATTACCTGCTGAAGCCTCCCTTTTGGAGGCTTCAGCAGGTAATCATCTCTGCTTTTTTCTCTGTGATTTTTTACACTAGCAGCAGGGCAAGCGAGCTCCTGTAATGCATATTCTGCCAATTCAGGCCAGGTGTCTATTTTAGATGCCCAGTAATCAAAGGGGAATGACCTGTGAGGGAGAACATCGATAAGGGAGGAAAAATAGTTCGTAACCATACTGGACAAATGCAGTCTCCTGTTGCTTTCAATCGATGCAGCAGTACCTGTTGTGTCTGCTGTCATTGCGAAATCACTCCACAACCTGGTCATAAAACCCCTCTGTCCAACGCCACTTCTGATTTGTGCACCTCTAACACCTCTGCCATGTTGCCCCCTACAGCTCGTGTGAGAACCATCACCGCCGCTGTGTGCTGGGAATGCCTGAACCAAATGGTCTACAAGAGTTGATTGTTTGGTAGCCAATATTTGCTCAAGGTTCTCATGTGGCATGATATTTTGTAATTTTCCTTTATATCGTGGATCTAGGAGGCAGGCCAACCAGTAATCGGCATCGGTCATCATTTTGATAATGCGGGGGTCCCTTTTTAGGATACGCAAGGCTTACTCAGCCATGTGGGCCAATGTCCAGGTGTCAATTCACTGCTTGTGCTGGGTTGAGGAGCACTGTCTTGCAAATCAACATCACTTGTCTCCCGCAAAAACCTTGTACCTGACCTTGCAACGCCACCAGTTTCTATTGCACCCTGAGAAGCATCCTCCTCCCATAAATATTCATCCCCATCATCCTCCTCCTCCTCCTCTTTGTCCACCACCTCGTCCAGGAGAGTTCCCTGAGCAGACAATGGCTGACTGTCATCAAGGCTTCCCTCATCCTTGGCTGCAGACGCCTACTCCTTAATGTGCGTCAAACTTTGCATCAGCAGACGCATTAGTGGGATGCTCATGCTTATGATGGTGTCGTCTGCACTTACCAGCCATGTGCATTCCTCAAAACACTGAAGGACTTGACAGAGGTCTTGTAGCTTCGACCACTGCACACCTGACAACTCCATGTCTGGCATCCAACTGCCTGCCCGTGTATGTGTATCCTCCCACAAATACATTACAGCACGCCTCTGTTCGCACAGCCTCTGAAGCATGTGCAGCGTGGAGTTCCACCTTGTTGCAACGTCGATTATTAGACGGTGCTGGGGAAGCTTCAGCAATCGCTGATAGTTCAGCATACGGCTGGAGTGTATGGGTGACCGGCGGATGTGCGAGCAACGTCTTCGCACCTTCAGGAGCAGGGCTGGTAACCCCGGATAATTTTTCAGGAAGCACTGCACCACCAGGTTCAAGGTGTGAGCCAGGCAAGGTATGTGTTTCAGTTCTGAAAGGGCTATGGCAGCCATAAAATTCCTTCCGTTATCACTGACTACCTTGCCTGCCTCAAGATGTACACTGCCCAGCCATGACTGAGTGTCTTGCTGCAAGTACTCGGCCAGAACTTCCACGGTGTGTCTGTTGTCACCCAAACACTTTATTTCCAACACAGCCTGCTGATGCTTACCACTAGCTGTTCCATAATGGGACACCTCGTGTGCAACACTGGCAGATGGAGCGGTCATGCGACTGCACTCTGTGGATGGGCTTTCGTTTCTGGAGGAGGAGGAGGAGGGGCGAACTCCTACAGCCAACTGTTTCCTAGACCGTGGGCTAGGCAGAACTGTCCCACTATGGCTGTCCCCTGCGGACCCTGCATCCACCACATTAACCCAGTGTGCCGTGATGGACACGTAATGTCCCTGGCCATGCCTACTGGTCTGTTGTGAGTTGCACCTTTCTACTGACTGATTGCCTCAGTGCATGGACAATGCGGTCTTTGACATGCTGGTGGAGGGCTGGGATGACTTTTCTCGCAAAGAAGTGTCGACTGGGTAGGTCATAGCATGGTACTGCGTAGGCCATCAGGGCTTTGAATGCTTCGCTTTCAACCAACCGGTAGGGCATCATCTCTAACGAGATTAGTCTAGCAATGTGGGCGTTCAAACCCTGTGTACGCGGATGAGAGGATGAGTAGTTTCTTTTCCTAACGAGAGTCTCTTGTAGGGTGAGCTGGACTGGAGAGGTGCATATGGGGGAACTAGCGGTGGTGGTGGTGGTGGTGGACATGGCGGATTGAGAGAGGGTTGGTGATGCTATTCTTGATGTTGACGTGCATACAGTGTTTCCTACCAAAAACCTTGTGATTCCCTGACTGCTTTGGCCTTGCGACGATACTTCCACATTTGCTGCTGGTGGTGTCCTAACTGGTGGGCTTACAGTGAGGGAAGCAATGTAGCGTTGCTGACTACCTTCATTCTGAGCAGGTGCACCAACGGTATGGGACGTTTGGTAGTTAATCCATGCTTGCAAGTGCATGCTGGTTAAATGTCTACGCATGCACTTTGTATTTAAATTTTGGGGATTCTTCCCTCTGCTAAAGGTCTTTGAGCATTTCTTACAGATAACTTTGCACTGATCATTCGGATCTTGGTTAAAAAATTGCCACACTCCACTCTTCCTACTATGGAATACCTTTTCTGGCATTGCATGCTGTGCTACTTTCACCGGATGGCCACGCTGTCCTAAAACTGTTTTTTTGGTTGACAAACGTTTTTGGCCTGAGACGGGCCTGCCAGATGAAAGCTGTTGTGATGTTGATGGCTGTTGCTGATCATCCTCCTCCACTTCTGAGCTACTGTCAGCGGCACCCTCTTCCCCCAATGGCTGCCAATCTGGGTCAACAACTGGGCCATCAATCACCTCCTCTTCAATGTCATGTGCACCTTTCTCTGTGTCACCGTGTAAGGTGCTATAGCATTCGGGACGGGGCACCATAGTCTCATCAGGGTCAGCTTCTGGCTCAGTACACTGCGAGGGCAATGTAGTGATCTGAGTCAATGGAACAGCATAATAATCTAGCTGTGGTTGTGCATCAGTGCACGCCATGTCCGATTCATCTTGTAATGGGCTGTTAACAATTTCCCTTTCTAACCCAGGCACGGTATGTTTAAAGAGCTCCATGGAGTAACCTGTAGTGTCGCCTGATGCATCCTTCACTTTTGGTTTGGGTGAAGGACACAAGGAAGCGACTTGTTCCTGACCGGGAGCATCCACTGACGACTTGCTGCTTTTATATTTGGAACTTTTTGAAGAGGAGGCGAAGGAGCTAGAGGCTGAGTTAGCAAGGAAAGCCAAAACTTTTTCCTGCTGCTCCGGCTTTTAAAGCGGTTTTCCTACTCCAAGATAAGGGAGCCTTCGAGGCCTTGTGTAGCCAGACGTTGACGCTGGCTCAACAACTCGAGCCTTAGGTGCTATTTTGCTTTTCCCACTACCACCAGATGCTCCACCACCACCACCATCATTACCAGCTGGCAACGACCGCCCACGGCCTCTTCCACCAGACTTCCTCATTTTTGGGAAAATGTAACCAAAATATCAACCATTATATGGTACTGTAAAACAAGGTAGAAGGTGTATCTAAACTTGTTGAGAATTTAAATCTCCCTTTTTTGGGGGGGAGACTGCAGCAAAACTCAGGCCCAGTGTATTACACTACACAATGTAAGTAGCAGAACGTGGCTGGCAGATATACGACAAACAGAACTGACGTAGATCCACTTAGTGGCAATTTAAATCTCCCTTTTTTGGGGGGGAGACTGCAGCAAAACTCAGGCCCAGTGTATTACAATACACAATGTAAGTGGCAGAACGTGGCTGGCAGATATACAACAAACAGAACTGACATAGATCCACTTAGTGGCAAGTTAAATCTCCCTGTAACTGAAGTGGATCGTTACATTGGGGACCATGAAACCATTTGAGCTAAATGACTCGTTGAACTTCACGCCATTTTTATAAATTGTAAAAGGATTTATATAATTCATATTTCTCCTGCATCCAATCCCTTCTGGCTGTATGTTTTATCTGGATTTTGTGCATTTTTATTTTGATTTTAATTATTGTTTTTTCTTTTATAGATTAAAATTGTATTCTCTTTTCTGCGATATGATGGACTTTACCTGATTATCATCTATTGTTGTTATGATCTTAAAAGCATGTAAAAGAAAAAAAAAATTGTAAATTTTTTTGTAATATGTATTTGAGACATGCACATTACAATATCTTTATTGGGTTATGTGTTTTTTTCTATCTGAACACTGCGGTTGTGCTGCGCATGCGCCAGCTTGCCATTCGTCATCCGGCGTTCTGTCGTTGCTAGCGTCTGAGTAGGGGTTTGGCCTCCTCTCGGATGTTGGACGGCGATGTGCCAGGTCATGTGGGTATGGTGCGGCCGGCCGCATGCGCTGTGTATGCACAGCCCTGCGGTGGCCGGTTATGTGATACACACATGACCGGTTACCATGGATATAAAAGGTCCTTTAGTAGACCATTAACACACCTCCCCTTGAGAAAGCAAGGCTATAGAGCAGCGAAACGTACGTTGGGGTGCATCCAGTGGTGTGCCTCAGTCTGGGTAAGATGACCCGTTTATTCAACTTAACATAGGTTGATTTTTGTGACCATATGTATTAAGGGGCGGAATGGGAGAGGAATCCCCAGAGAAGAATCTACAACAGCCACTGGGCTATATTGATTAATGTCCTCCCTCCAATAACCTTTGAGAGCAGGTGGTTGAACATTGTAGGTGATGTGGTCCTTAACCCCTTAATCCCATTGGATGTACTATCCCGTCAAGGTGACCTGGGACTTAATTCCCAGTGACGGGATAGTACGTCCAGCGTGATCGGCAGCGCTCACGGGGGGAGCGGGGGGAACGCGGCCGATCACGGTCGGGTGTCAGCTGACTATCGCAGCTGACATCCGGCACTATGTGCCAGGACCGCCCCCGGCACATTAACCCCCAGCACACTGCGATCAAACATGATCGCAGTGTTCCGGCGGTATAGGGAAGCATCGCGCAGGGAGGGGGCTCCCTGAGGGCTTCCCTGAGACCCTCAGAGCAACGTGATGTGATCGCGTTGCTCCGAGGGTCTCTTAACTCCTATCCCTGCAGGCCCCGGATCCAAAATGGCCACGGGGCTGCATCCGGGTCCTGCAGGGATTACTTCCGGGTGCAGACCAGGCTCTGGTAAGCCTGCAGCACTGTAAGTCAGATCGCCGATCTGGCAGAGTGCTGTGCAAACTGTCAGATCAGCGATCTGTGATGTCCCCCCCTGGGACAAAGTAAAAAAGTTAAAAAAAAAAATTCCACATGTGTAAAAAAAAAAAAAAAAATCCTAAATAAAGAAAAAAATATATATTATTCCCATAAATACATTTCTTTATCTAAATAAAAAAACAAACAATAAAAGTACACATATTTAGTATCGCCGCGTCTGTAACGACCCAACCTATAAAACTGTCCCACTAGTTAACCCCTTCAGTGAACACCGTAAGAAAAAAAAAAAAAACGAGCCAAAAAACAACGCTTTATTATTATACCGCCGAACAAAAAGTGGAATAACACGCAATCAAAAAGACGGATATAAATAAGCATGGTACCGCTGAAAACATCATCTTGTCCCGCAAAAAAATGAGTCTCCATACAGCATCATAAGCAAAAAAATAAAAAAGTTATAGTCCTCAGAATAAAGCGATGCCAAAATAATTATTTTTTCTATAAAATAGCTTTTATCGTATAAAAGCGCCAAAAAAATGATATAAATGAGATATCGCTGTAATCATACTGACCCGACGAATAAATCTGCTTTATCAATTTTACCAAACGTGGAATGGTATAAACGCCTCCCCCAAAATAAATTCATGAATAGCTGGTTTTTGGTCATTCTGCCTCACAAAAATTGGAATAAAAAGTGATCAAAAACTGTCACGTGTCCGAAAATGTTACCAATAAAAACGTCAACTCGTCCTGCAAAAAACAAGACCTCACATGACTCTGTGGACTAAAATATGGAAAAATTATAGCTCTCAAAATGTGGAGATGCAAATACTTTTTTGCTATAAAAAAGCGTCTTTTAGTGTGTGACAGCTGCCAATCAAAAAAATCCGATATAAAACAAGCTATAAAAGTAAATCAAACCCCCCTTCATCACCCCCTTTAGTTAGGGAAAAATAATAAAATAAAATAAATGTATTTATTTCCATTTTCCCATTAGGATTAGGGCTAGGGTTAGGGTTAGGGTTAGGGGTAGGGCTAGGGTTAGGGCTAGGGTTAGGGCTAGGGTTAAGGCTAGGGTTAGGGCTAGGGTTAGGGTTGGGGCTAGGGTTGGAGCTAAAGTTAGGGTTAGGGTTGGGGCTAAAGTTAGGGTTAGGGTTGGGGCTAAAGTAAGGGTTATGTCATGGATCCCAATGGCTGGGGATCGCACTGGACAAGCAAAATAACATAAATAACGGACGAGCTCTAGGGTGATGGAACCTGGGCTGACCGCTGCCCTACTCCTGACAAACACAACTAGAAATAGCCAGGGAGCGTGCCTACGTTGATTCTAGACGCCACGCGCCAGCCTAAGAGCTAACTAGCACTGCAGAGGAAATAAAGACCTAGCTTGCCTCCAGAGGAATGAACCCCAAAAGGTATAGTTGCCCCCCACATGTATTGACGGTGAAATGAGAGGAAGGCACGCACATAGAGATGAAAATAGATTTAGCAAAATGAGGCCCGCTATAACTAGAAAGCAGAATGATACAAAAGGGGTCTGAGCGGTCAGCAAAAAACCCTAATCAAAAACCATCCTGAGATTACAAGAACCCATGTGCCAACTCATGGCACATGGGGAGAACCTCAGCCCACTAGAGCTACCAGCTAGCATAGAGTCATAATTAGCAAGCTGGACAAAGAACCAAACAACTGAAAAACAAAACTTAGCTTATCCTGAGAGATCTGGGAGCAGGTAGTCAGGAACCAAACTGAGCACATCTGAGTACATTGATAGCCGGCAAGGGAATGACAGGAAAGCCAGGTTAAATAGGAAACACCCAGCCTCTGATGGACAGGTGGAAACCAGAGACCGCAACCCACCAAAGTCACCCAGTACCAGCCGTAACCACCAGAGGGAGCCCAAAAACAGAATCCACAACAGTACCCCCCCCTTGAGGAGGGGTCACCGAACCCTCACGAGAACCCCCAGGGCGATCAGGATGAGCTCTATGGAAGGCGCGGACCAAATCAGTCGCATGAACATCAGAGGCGACCACCCAGGAATTATCCTCCTGACCATAACCCTTCCACTTAACCAAATACTGGAGTTTACGTCTGGAAACACGAGAATCCAAGATCTTCTCAACAACATACTCCAATTCTCCCTCCACCAGCACCGGAGCAGGAGGCTCAACCGAAGGAACAACGGGCACCTCATACCTCCGCAATAACGACCGATGGAACACATTATGAATAGCAAACGATGCTGGGAGATCCAAACGAAAAGACACAGGGTTAAGAATCTCCAAGATCTTATAAGGACCGATGAACCGAGGCTTGAACTTAGGAGAAGAGACCTTCATAGGGACAAAACGAGAAGACAACCACACCAAGTCCCCAACAAGAAGTCGGGGACCCACGCGGCGACGGCGATTAGCAAACTGCTGAGTCTTCTCCTGAGACAACTTCAAATTGTCCACCACCTGATTCCAAATCTGATGTAGCCTGTCCACCACCACGTCCACTCCAGGACAATCCGAAGGCTCCACCTGACCAGAGGAAAAACGAGGATGAAACCCCGAATTACAAAAGAAAGGAGAGACCAAAGTAGCAGAACTAGCCCGATTATTAAGGGCAAATTCGGCCAGTGGCAAAAAGGCAACCCAGTCATCTTGATCAGCAGAAACAAAACACCTTAAATAAGTTTCCAAGGTCTGATTAGTTCGCTCCGTCTGGCCATTCGTCTGAGGATGGAATGCAGACGAGAAAGACAAATCAATGCCCATCTTAGCACAAAACGTCCGCCAAAATCTAGACACAAACTGGGATCCCCTGTCAGAAACGATATTCTCCGGAATCCCATGCAAACGAACCACGTTCTGAAAAAATAAAGGGACCAACTCAGAGGAGGAAGGCAACTTAGGCAAGGGTACCAAATGAACCATCTTAGAAAAGCGGTCACACACAACCCAGATAACGGACATTTTCTGTGAGACAGGGAGATCTGAAATAAAATCCATGGAAATGTGCGTCCAAGGCCTCTTCGGGATAGGCAAGGATAACAACAACCCACTGGCCCGAGAACAGCAAGGCTTAGCCCGAGCACACACTTCACAAGACTGCACAAAGGTGCGCACATCCCTTGACAAGGAAGGCCACCAAAAAGACCTGGCCACCAAGTCTCTAGTACCAAATATTCCAGGATGACCAGCCAACACAGAAGAATGGACCTCGGAGATGACTCTACTGGTCCAATCATCCGGAACAAACAGTCTTTCTGGTGGACAACGATCAGGTTTATCCGCCTGAAACTCCTGCAATGCACGTCGCAAGTCTGGGGAGACGGCGGACAATATTACCCCATCCCTAAGGATACCAGTAGGCCCAGAGTCTCCATGAGAGTCAGGCACAAAACTCCTGGAAAGAGCATCTGCCTTCACATTCTTTGAACCTGGCAGGTATGAAACCACAAAATTGAAACGAGAAAAAAACAACGACCAACGAGCCTGTCTAGGATTCAGACGCCTGGCAGACTCAAGGTAAATCAGATTTTTGTGATCAGTCAAGACCACCACACGATGTCTAGCACCCTCAAGCCAATGACGCCACTCCTCAAATGCCCACTTCATGGCCAAAAGCTCCCGATTACCCACATCATAATTGCGCTCGGCGGGCGAGAATTTTCTAGAAAAGAACGCACATGGCTTCATCACCGAGCCATTGGAACTTCTCTGTGACAAAACCGCCCCCGCTCCAATCTCGGAAGCATCAACCTCAACCTGAAAAGGAAGTGAAACATCTGGTTGACATAACACAGGAGCAGAAGAAAACCGGCGCTTAAGTTCCTGAAAGGCCTCCACAGCCGTAGGAGACCAATTAGCAACATCAGCACCCTTTTTAGTCAAATCAGTCAAAGGTTTAACAACACTGGAAAAATTAGTAATGAACCGACGATACAAATTAGCAAAATCCAAGAACTTCTGAAGACTCTTAACAGATGTAGGTTGTGTCCAGTCACAAATCGCCTGAACCTTGACGGGATCCATCTCAATAGTAGAAGGAGAAAAAATGTACCCCAAAAAAGAAATTTTCTGGACTCCGAAGAGACATTTTGAGCCCTTCACAAACAGAGAATTGGCCCGCAGGACTTGAAACACCTTCCTGACCTGTAGGACATGAGACTCCCAGTCATCAGAAAACACCAAAATATCATCCAAATACACAATCATAAACTTATCCAGATATTCACGGAAAATATTGTGCATAAAGGACTGAAAGACTGAAGGAGCATTAGAAAGTCCAAAAGGCATTACCAAATACTCAAAATGGCCCTCAGGCGTATTAAATGCGGTTTTCCACTCATCACCCTGTTTTATCCGCACAAGATTATACGCACCGCGAAGATCTATCTTAGTGAACCACCTAGCCCCCTTAATGCGAGCAAACAAATCAGTCAATAATGGCAATGGATACTGATATTTGACTGTAATCTTATTCAGAAGGCGATAATCTATACAAGGCCTCAGGGAACCATCTTTTTTAGCCACGAAAAAAAAACCTGCTCCCAGAGGGGACGAAGATGGACGAATATGTCCCTTTTCCAAGGACTCCTTAATATAATTCCGCATAGCAGTATGCTCTGGCACTGACAGATTAAATAAACGACCCTTAGGGAACTTACTGCCAGGAATTAATTCTATAGCACAGTCACAATCCCTATGAGGAGGGAGCGAATTGAGCTTAGGCTCCTCAAAAACATCCCGATAGTCAGACAAAAACGCAGGGACCTCAGAAGGAGTAGATGAAGCTATTGAAATCAGAGGTGCATCATCATGAACCCCCTGACATCCCCAGCTTAACACAGACATTGTTTTCCAATCCAGGACAGGATTATGAGTTTGTAACCATGGCAGACCAAGCACTAGTACATCATGTAAATTATACAGTACAAGGAAGCGAATCACCTCCTGATGAACGGGAGTCATGCGCATCGTCACTTGTGTCCAGTACTGCGGTTTATTCATAGCCAATGGTGTAGAGTCAATTCCCTTCAAAGGAATAGGAACTTCCAGACGCTCCAGACTAAAACCGCAGCGTTTGGCAAATGACCAATCCATAAGACTCAGGGCAGCGCCCGAATCCACATAGGCATCGACGGAAATGGAAGACAGTGAACAAATCAGAGTTACAGACAAAATGAACTTAGACTGCAGAGTACTAATGGCAAAAGATTTATCAACCTTTTTTGTGCGTTTAGAGCATGCTGATATAACATGAGCTGAATCACCACAATAAAAACACAATCCATTTTTCCGCCTATAATTTTGCCGTTCACTTCTGGACTGAATTCTATCACATTGCATAGTCTCAGGTGCCTGTTCAGAAGACACCGCCAACTGGTGCACAGGTTTGCGCTCCCGTAAACGCCGATCAATCTGAATGGCCATAGCCATAGACTCATTCAGACCTGTAGGCGCAGGGAACCCCACCATAATATCCTTAATGGCCTCAGAAAGACCATCTCTGAAGTTTGCAGCCAGGGCGCACTCATTCCACTGAGTAAGCACCGACCATTTCCAAAATTTTTGACAATATACTTCCGCTTCATCATGCCCCTGAGAGAGGGCTAATAAAGCCTTTTCAGCCTGAATCTCCAGGTTAGGTTCCTCATAGAGCAATCCCAGTGCCAGAAAAAACGCATCCACACTGAGCAATGCAGGATCCCCTGGT
This sequence comes from Ranitomeya variabilis, assembly GCF_051348905.1. NCBI lineage: Eukaryota > Metazoa > Chordata > Amphibia > Anura > Dendrobatidae > Ranitomeya > Ranitomeya variabilis. The sequence goes on along the minus strand of NC_135235.1, from coordinate 179,300,054 downwards.
GCCAATGCAAATGCCCAATTCTGAGGGTCGCCCCGCAGGAAAGATATTACAATCTTAACCTGCTGAGCAGGGTCTCCAGAGGAGCGAGATTTCAAAGAAAGAAACAATTTGCAATTGTTCCTGAAATTCAGGAAGGTAGATCTATCTCCAGAAAAAAACTCTGGAATAGGAATTCTAGGTTCAGACATGGGAGTGTGAACAACAAAATCCTGTATGTTTTGAACTTTTGCAGCAAGATTACTCAGGCTGGAAGCCAAACTCTGGACATCCATGTTAAACAGCTAAGGTCAGAGCCATTCAAGGGTTAAGAGGAGGTAAGAAGCAGCTAGACAGCAATTAAGGGCTAGGCAGCAAAACTCTGAGGGGAAAAAAAAAAAAAAAAAAAAATTCCCTTAAACACTTCTTTTTCTCCTGCTTCAGCCCAAACAATTAACACTTTGTGGGCCGGCTATACTGTCATGGATCCCAATGGCTGGGGATCGCACTGGACAAGCAAAATAACGGACGAGCTCTAGGGTGATGGAACCTGGGCTGACCGCTGCCCTACTCCTGACAAACACAACTAGAAATAGCCAGGGAGCGTGCCTACGTTGATTCTAGACGCCACGCGCCAGCCTAAGAGCTAACTAGCACTGCAGAGGAAATAAAGACCTAGCTTGCCTCCAGAGGAATGAACCCCAAAAGGTATAGTTGCCCCCCACATGTATTGACGGTGAAATGAGAGGAAGGCACGCACATAGAGATGAAAATAGATTTAGCAAAATGAGGCCCGCTGTAACTAGAAAGCAGAATGATACAAAAGGGGTCTGAGCGGTCAGCAAAAAACCCTAATCAAAAACCATCCTGAGATTACAAGAACCCATGTGCCAACTCATGGCACATGGGGAGAACCTCAGCCCACTAGAGCTACCAGCTAGCATAGAGTCATAATTAGCAAGCTGGACAAAGAACCAAACAACTGAAAAACAAAACTTAGCTTATCCTGAGAGATCTGGGAGCAGGTAGTCAGGAACCAAACTGAGCACATCTGAGTACATTGATAGCCGGCAAGGGAATGACAGGAAAGCCAGGTTAAATAGGAAACACCCAGCCTCTGATGGACAGGTGGAAACCAGAGACCGCAACCCACCAAAGTCACCCAGTACCAGCCGTAACCACCAGAGGGAGCCCAAAAACAGAATCCACAACAGGATTAGGGTTGGGGCTAAAGTTAGGGTTGGGGCAAAAGTTAGGGTTAGGGTTTGGATTACATTTACGGTTGGGATTAGGGTTGGGATTAGAGTTAGGGGTGTGTCAGAGTTAAGGGTGTGGTTAGGGTTACCATTGGGATTAGGGTTAGGGATGTGTTTGGATTAGGTTTTCAGGTAGAATTGGGGAGTTTCCACTGTTCAGGCACATCAGGGGCTCTCCGAATGCGACATGGCGTCCGATCTCAATTCCAGCCAATTCTGCGTTGAAAAAGTAAAACAGTGCTCCTTCCCTTCCGAGCTCTCCTGTGCGCCCAAACAGGGGTTTACCCCAAAATATGGGGTATCAGCGTACTCAGGACAAATTGGACAACAACTCTTGGGGTCCAAGTTCTCTTGTTATCCTTGAGAAAATAAAAAGTTGGGGGGCTAAAAATCATTTTTGTGGGAAAAAAAGATTTTTTATTTTCACGGCTCTGCGCTGTAAACTGTAGTGAAACACTTGGGGGTTCAAAGTTCTCACAACACATCTAGATAAGTTCCTTGGGGGGTCTAGTTTCCAGTATGGGGTCACTTGTGCGGGGTTTCTACTGTTTGGGTACATCAGGGGCTCTGCAAATGCAATGTGACGCCTGCAGACCGATCCATCTAAGTCTGCATTCCAAATGGCTCCTTCCCTTCCGAGCTCTGCCATGCGCCCAAACAGTGGTTTCCCCCCACAAATGGGGTATCAACGTACTCAAGACAAATTGTACAACAACTTTTGTGGTCCAATTTATCCTGTTACCCTTGTGAAAATACAAAACTGGGGGCTAAAAAAATCATTTTTGTGAGAAAAAAAAGAATTTTTATTTTCACGGCTCTGCGTTATAAACTGTAGTGAAACACTTGGGGGTTCAAAGTTCTCACAACACATCTAGATAAGTTCCTTGGGAGGTCTAGTTTCCAATATGGGGTCACTTGTGGGGGGTTTGTACTGTATGGGTACATCAGGGGCTCTGCAAATGCAAAGTGACGCCTGCAGACCAAATCATCTAAGTCTGCATTCCAAATGGCGCTCCTTCCCTTCCGAGCTCTGCCATGCGCCCAAACAGTGGTTTCCCCCCACAAATGGGGAATCAGCGTACTCAGAACAAATTGGACAACAACTTTTGGGGTCCAATTTATCCTGTTACCCTTGTGAAAATACAAAACTGGGGGGCTAAAAATCATTTTTGTGAGGAAAAAAAGAATTTTTATTTTCACGGCTCTGCGTTATAAACTGTAGTGAAACACTTGGGGGTTCCAAGTTCTCACAACACATCTAGATAAGTTGATTGGGAGGTCTAGTTTCCAATATGGGGTCACTTGTGGGGGGTTTGTACTGTTTGGGTACATCAGGGGCTCTGCAAATGCAACGTGACGCCTGCAGACCAATCCATCTAAGTCTGCATTCCAAATGGTGCTCCTTCCCTTCCGAGCTCTGCCATGCGCCCAAACAGTGGTTCCCCCCCACATATGGGGTATCAGCGTACTCAGGACAAATTGAACAACAACTATTTCGGTCCAATTTATCCTGTTACCCTTGTGAAAATACAAAACTGGGGGCTAAAAAATCATTTTTGTGAAAAAAAAAAGAATTTTTATTTTCACGGCTCTGCATTATAAACTGTAGTGAAACACTTGGGGGTTCAAAGCACTCAAAACACATCTAGATAAGTTCCATGGGGGGTCTACTTTCCAAAATGGTGTCACTTGTGGGGGGTTTTAATGTTTAGGCACATCAGGGGCTCTCCAAACGCGACATGGTGTCCCATCTCAATTCCAGTCAATTTTGCATTGAAAAGTCAAATGGCGCTCCTTCCCTTCCGAGCTCTGCCATGCGCCCAAACAGTCGTTTACCCCCACATATGGGGTATCAGCGTAGTCAGGACAAATTGTACAACAACGTTTGTTGTCCAATTTTTTCTCTTACGATTGGGAAAATAAAAAAATGGGGGCGAAAAAGTCATTTTTGTGAAAAAATATGATTTTTATTTTTATGGCTCTGCATTATAAACTTCTGTGAAGCACTTGTTTTATCAAAGTGCTCACCACACATCTAGATAAGTTCCTTAAGGGGTCTACTTTCTAAAATGGTGTCACTTGTGGGGGGTTTCAATGTTTAGGCACATCAGGGGCTCTCCAAACGCAACATGGAGTCACATCTTAATTCCAGTCAATTTTGCATTGAAAAGTAAAATGGCACTCCTTCCCTTCTGAGCTCTGCTATGCGCCCAAACAGTGGTTTAGCCCCACATATGGGGTATCATCGTACTCAAGACAAATTGCACAATAACTTTTGTGGTCTAATTTCTTCTCTTACCCTTGGGAAAATAAAAAATTGGGGGCGAAAAGATCATTTTTGTAAAAAAATATGATTTTTATTTTTACGGCTCTGCATTATAAACTTCTGTGAAGAACTTGGTGGGTCAAAGTGCTCACCACAAATCTAGATAAGTTCCTTAAGGGGTCTACTTTCCAAAATGGCGTCACTTGTGGGGGGTTTCAATGTTTACGCACATCAGGGGCTCTCCAAACGCAACATGGCGTCCCATCTCAATTCCAGTCAATTTTGCATTGAAAAGTCAAATGGCGCTCCTTCCCTTCCGAGCCCTGCCATGCGCACAAACAGTGCTTTACACCCACATATGGGGTGTCAGCGTACTCAGGACAAATTGCACAAAAATTTTTGGGGTCCAATTTCTCCTCTTACCCTTGGGAAAATAAAAAATTGTGGTCAAAAAGATCATTTTTGTGAAATAATGTGATTTTTTATTTTTACGTCTCTGCATTATAAACTTCTGTGAAGCACTTGGTGGGTCAAAGTGCTCACCACACATCTAGATAAGTTCCTTAAGGGGTCTACATTCCAAAATGGTGTCACTTGTGGGGGGTTTCAATGTTTAGGCACATCAGGGGCTCTCCAAACGCAACATGGAGTCCCATCTTAATTCCAGTCAACTTTGCATTGAAAAGTATAATGGCACTCCTTCCCTTCCGAGCTCTGCTATGCGCCCAGTGGTTTAGCCCCACATATGGGGTATCATCGTACTCAAGACAAATTGCACAATAACTTTTGTGGTCTAATTTCTTCTCTTAAACTTGGGAAAATAAAAAATTGGGGGCGAAAATATTATTTTTGTGAAAAAATATGATTTTTATTTTTACGGCTCTGCATTATAAACTTCTGTGAAGCACTTGGTGGGTCAAAGTGCTCACCACACATCTAGATAAGTTCCTTAAGGGGTCTACATTCCAAAATGGTGTCATTTGTGGGGGGTTCCAATGTTTACGCACATCAGGGGCTCTCCAAACGCAACATGGCGTCCCATCTCAATTCCAGTCAATTTTGCATTGAAAAGTCAAATGGCGCTCCTTCCCTTCCGAGCTCTGCCATGTGCCCAAACAGTGCTTTACACCCACATATAGGGTATCAGCGTACTCAGGACAAATTGCACAAAAATTTTTGGGGTCCAATTTCTTCTCTTACCCTTGGGAAAATAAAAAATTGTGGTCAAAAAGATCATTTTTGTGAAATAATGTGATTTTTTATTTTTACGGCTCTGCATTATAAACTTCTGTGAAGCACTTGGTGGGTCAAAGTGCTCGCCACACATCTAGATAAGTTCTTTAGGGGGTCTACTTTCCAAAATGGTGTCACTTGTGGAGGGTTTCAATGTTTAGGCACATCAGGGGTTCTCCAAACGCAACATGGCGTCCCATCTCAATTTCTGTCAATTTTGCATTGAAAAGTAAAATGGCGCTCCTTTCCTTCCGAGCTCTGCCATGCGCCCAAACAGTGGTTTACCTCCACATATGGGGTATCAGCGTACTCAGGACGAATTGTACAACAACTTTTGAGGTCCATTTTCTCCTGTTACACTTGGTAAAATAAAACAAATTGGAGCTGAATTAAATTTTGTGTGAAAAAAAGTTAAATGTTCATTTTTATTTAAACATTCCAAAAATTCCTGTGAAACACCTGAAGGGTTAATAAACTTCTTGAATGTGGTTTTGAGCACTTTGAGGGGTGCAGTTTCATAAAATCATAAAGACCCCTCAAAATGACTTCAAATGAGATGTGGTCCCTAAAAAAAAATGGTGTTGTAAAAATGAGAAATTTCTGGTCAACTTTTAACCCTTATAACTCCCTAACGAAAAAAAAATTTGGTTCCAAAATTGTGCTGATGTAAAGTAGACATGTGGGCAATGTTACTTATTAAGTATTTTGCGTGACATATCTCTGTGATTTAAGGGCATAAAAATTCAAAGAGGAAAAATTGTGAAATTTTCAAAATTTTCACCAAATTTCCGTTTTTTTCACAAATAAACGCAAGTTATATCGAAGAAATTTTACCACTATCATGAAGTACAATATGTCTCGAGAAAACGATGTCAGAATAGCTAAGATCTGTTGAAGCGTTCCAGAGTTATAACCTTATAAAGGGACAGTGGTCAGAATTGTAAAAATTGGCCCAGTCATTAACGTGCAAACCACCCTCGGATCTTAAGGGGTTAAAATATCATGTTGATTGAAGCCCTTTAGTATTACATTTAGTACTGAGTGCGGCCAGTGTTGGTGTCCTTTTTAATCACATCTTTTAAATCTTGTTTGTTAATATATGTTTGATGTCTGTTTCAATAAAAGTTGTTATAGAAATTTTTCCAAAAACTTCAAAGTTTCTCCTTTTTGAATATAATTATCATGGAGTGGTATGTAAGTAGCTAGGCATTACTTGCATGGCATACTGAACAATATGAGTCTGGGTATTTTTGCCTTGACAGCACAGCACAGTCAACAGGCGCCTCAAATATCTGAGTCTCATCACAAATGGATGACCGTCACGCAATGGGGTTAATGTCTGTTGACGAGGGTTTGGTTTATGCTCAGACAAAACTTCCTCTGAACATGGATCTGAGTGAGAAAAAATGTGGCCATCGGTGCAGATGATTTCCTCCTCTTGACTCTGTGAATCTTTTAGCACACATTTCTTATGCCTATGGAATACAATGTGTGAGGAGATCTGCAGACTCAGCCATCTGTGGTCCCCAACAGTCACTTGGGCACTTGGAGAGTTGTGATGTGGGGAAAAAAGGGTAATTGGGGTGCCACCACTAAGGACTGTACTGTGTGTGATGTTAAGGTGGAGGAAGAGGAGCAGAGGCCACTTGATGCAGCACTTGCCATCTACTGGAGCACATGTTCTTTCTGGCCCTCAACTACAAAGAGTACTGTTGTACGGCTGCCAAAGAAAGGAAGCAGAGTTGCCCATCCAGCAACAGCAGTTGAAAAAATACTGCGCAAATTCTGACTGCAGTAAAACAAATCGACTTCTCGTCCCTCATATCATGCCTGTCCCACAACCCTCAACAGCTATTCAGTACTTTCAATTCTTTCTGCATCCACCAGTTCCCCTTCCCTCTCCTCTCATGTCAGCTGAATATTTTGCCTCACCACCTGTGAACTTTCACAATAACGTCCCACCTCATTCCAAACTTTACCACAGTCTTCATCACAAGTCTAACCCACCTCTTCAACCTGTCACTAACAACTGGTGTCTTCCATCCTGATTGAAACATACCTCGATCACACCCATCCTTAAAAATCCCACCCTTGATCCATCTTCTGTGTCTACCTATCGCCCCATATAATTTCTCCCCTATGCCTCCAAACTACTGGAACAACACATCTATTTTGAAGTGTCCTCCCATCTCTCCTCTTGCTTCCTCTTGGACCACTTACAATCTGACTTCAAACCGCACCCTTTCACTGAAACTGCCCTGACTAAATTCACCAGTGACCTACTAACCGCCAAATGAAAGCAACGAGAGTTTGTCCTCTTCCTTCTCCTGGACCTGGCATCTGTCTTTGACACCGTGGACCATTCCCTGTTGTGAATTCTGTTCTCGAACTCCCTCCTGTGGTCATGAATGGTACTTCGGCGAGTTCTGTCCATGGGCTCCCTCTGGTGGCTGTGAGTGGAGCTGCTGGTTCTGAGGTTCCTTCTCCAGCTGACCTCATTTAGTTCTAGGCTGGCTGCTCTATTTAACTCCACTCAGATCGTTACTTGATGCCAGCTGTCAATGTTCTAGTACTGGTTCAGTTCTCTCTTGGATCTTGCAGATGACCTGTCTACTCCAGCAAAAGCTAAGTCCTTGCTAGTTAAATTGTTTATCTCTGTTTTCTTGTCCAGCTTGCTATCATGATTTTGCCAAGCTAGCTGGAAGCTCTGGGATGCAGAGTGGCACCTCCGCACCGTGAGTCGGTGCGGGGGTCTCTTTTGCACACTCTGCGTGGTTTTTATAGTTTTTTGTGCTGACCGCAAAATTGCCTTTTCTATCCTCAGTCTGTTTAGTTAAGTCTGGCCTCCTTTGCTGAAACCTGTTTCATTCCTGTGTTTGTGACTTCCATCTTAACTCACAGTTAATATTTGTGGGGGGCTGCCTGTTTTCTTTGGGGAATTTCTCTGAGGCAAGGTAGGCTTTATTTTCTATCTTTAGGGGTAGTTAGCTCTTAGGCTGTGAAGAGGCGTCTAGGCAGAGTCAGGTACGCTCCACGGCTATCTCTAGTTGTTGTGATAGGATTAGGGGTTGCGGTCAGCAAAGCTCCCACTTCCCAGAGCTGGTCCTGTATTACTAGTTTGCTCATCAGGTCATTCCTAGTGCTCCTAACCACCAGGTCACCATTACAGTATAGCTGGCCAGTAAAGTGTTAATGCATCTCAATAGAGGGATAAGAGAAGTTCTGAGACCATTTTTTTTTTTACTCTGCAGCGTGTTTTGTTTTTCCTTTCCCCTAAATCTCTGGGTGGTTCAGGACACAGGTGTAGACATGGACATTCAAGGTCTGTCCTCTTGTGTGGATCAACTCACTGCAAGGGTACAAGGCATTCAAGATTATGTAGTTCAGAATCCGATGTTAGAACCCAGAATTCCAATTCCTGATTTGTTTTCTGGGGATAGATCTAAGTTCCTGAATTTCAAAAATAATTGTAGACTGTTTCTTGCTTTGAAACCCCGCTCCTCTGGTGACCCCATTCAGCAAGTAAAAATCATTATTTCTTTGCTGCTTGGCGACCCTCAAGACTGGGCATTTTCCCTTGCGCCAGGAGATCCTGCATTGCGTAATGTAGATGCGTTTTTTCTGGCGCTTGGATTGCTTTATGATGAACCAGATTCAGTGGGTCAGGCAGAGAAAATCTTGCTGGCTTTGTGTCAGGGTCAGGATGAAGCGGAGGTATATTGTCAGAAGTTTGGAAAGTGGTCTGTGCTTACTCAGTGGAATGAGTGTGCCCTGGCGGCAATTTTCAGAAAGGGTCTTTCTGAAGCCCTTAACCCCTTCACCACCAAGGGTGGTTTGCACGTTAATGACCGGGCCAATTTTTACAATTCTGACCACTGTCCCTTTATGAGGTTATAACTCTGGAATGCTTCAACGGATCTTGGCGACTCTGACACTGTTTTCTCGTGACATATTGTACTTCATGATAGTGGTAAAATTTCTTCGATATAACTTGCGTTTATTTGTGAAAAAAACGAATATTTGGCGAAAATTTTGAAAATTTCGCAATTTTCCAAATTTTAATTTTTATGCCCTTAAATCACAGACATATGTCACGCAAAATACTTAATAAGTAACATTTCCCACATGTCTACTTTACATCAGCACAATTTTGGAACCAAATTTTTTTTTTGTGACGGAGTTATAAGGGTTAAAAGTTGACCAGCAATTTCTCATTTTTACAACACCATTTTTTTTAGGGACCACATCTCATTTGAAGTCATTTTGAGGGGTCTATATGATAGAAAATACCCAAGTGTGACACCATTCTAAAAACTGCACCCCTCAAGGTACTCAAAACCACTTTCAACAAGTCTATTAACCCTTCAGGTGTTTCACAGGAATTTTTGGAATGTTTAAATAAAAATGAACATTTAACTTTTTTTCACACAAAATTTATTTCAGATCCAATTTGTTTTATTTTACCAAGGGTAACAGGAGAAAATAGACCCCAAAATTTGTTGTACAATTTGTCCTGAGTACGCTGATACCCCATATGTGGGGGTAATCCACTGTTTGGGCGCATGGCAGAGCTCGGAAGGAAAGGAGCGCCATTTGACTTTTCAATGCAAAATTGACTGGAATTGAGATGGGACGCCATGTTGCATTTGGAGAGCCCCTGATGTGCCTAAACATTGAAACCCCCCACAAGTGACACCATTTTGGAAAGTAGACCCCCTAAGGAACTTATCTAGATGTGTGGTGAGCACTTTGACCCAACAAGTGCTTCACAGAAGTTTATAATGCAGAGCGGTAAAAATAAAAAATCATATTTTTTCACAAAAATGATCTTTTCGCCCCCAATTTTTTATTTTCCCAAGGGTAAGAGAAGAAATTGGACCCCAAAAATTGTTGTGCAATTTGTCCTGAGTACGCTGATACCCCATATGTGGGTGTAAACCATTGTTTGGGCGCAGGGCAGAGCTCGGAAGTGAAGGAGCGCCATTTGACTTTTCAATGCAAAATTGACTGGAATTGAGATGGGACGCCATGTTGCATTTGGAGAGCCCCTGATGTGCCTAAACATTGAAACCCCCCACAAGTGACACCATTTTGGAAAGTAGACCCCCTAAGGAACTTATCGAGATGTGTGGTGAGCACTTTGACCCAACAAGTGCTTCACAGAAGTTTATAATGCAGAGCCGTAAAAATAAAAAATCATATTTTTTCACAAAAATGATCTTTTCGCCCCGATTTTTTTATTTCCCCAAGGGTAAGAGAAGAAATTAGAGCAGAAATGTTGTTGTGCAATTTGTCCTGAGTACGACGATACCCCATATGTGGGGGTAAACCACTGTTTGGGCGCATAGCAGAGCTCGGAAGGGAAGGAGCGCTATTTTACTTTTCAATGCAAAATTGACTGGAATTAAGATGGGATGCCATGTTGCGTTTGCAGAGCCCCTGATGTGCCTAAACATTAAAAACCCCCACAAGTGACACCATTTTGGAAAGTAGACCCCCTAAGGAACTTATCTAGATGTGTTTTGAGAGCTTTGAACCCCCAAGTGTTTCACTACAGTTTATAACGCAGAGCCGTGAAAATAAAAATTCTTTTTTTTTTCACAAAAATGATTTTTTAGCCCCCAGTTTTGTATTTTCACAAGGGTATCAGGATAAATTGGACCTCAAAAGTTGTTGTCCAATTTGTCCTGAGTATGCTGATACCCCATATGTGGGGGGGAACCACTGTTTGGGCGCATGACAGAGCTCGGAAGGGAAGGAGCGCCATTTGGAATGCAGACTTAAATGGATTGGTCTGCAGGCGTCACGTTGCATTTGCAGAGCCCCTGATGTACCCAAACAGTACAAACCCCCCACAAGTGACCCCATATTGGAAACTAGACCCCCCAAGGAACTTATCTAGATGTGTTGTGAGAACTTTGAACCCCCAAGTGTTTCACTACAGTTTATAACGCAGAGCCGTGAAAATAAAAATTCTTTTTTTTTTCACAAAAATGATTTTTTAGCCCCCAGTTTTGTATTTTCACAAGGGTATCAGGATAAATTGGACCCAATAAGTTGTTGTCCAATTTGTCCTGAGTATGCTGATACCCCATATGTGGGGGGGAACCACTGTTTGGGCGCATGACAGAGCTCGGAAGGGAAGGAGCGCCATTTGGAATGCAGACTTAAATGGATCGGTCTGCAGGCGTCACGTTGCATTTGCAGAGCCCCTGATGTACCCAAACAGTACAAACCCCCCACAAGTGACCCCATATCGGAAACTAGACCCCCCAAGGAACTTATCTAGATGTGTTGTGAGAACTTTGAACCCCCAAATGTTTCACTACAGTTTACAACGCAGAGCCGTGAAAATAAAAAATCTTTTTTTTTCCCACAAAACTTATTTTTTGGCCCCCAGTTTTGTATTTTCCCAAGGGTAGTAGGAGAAATTGGACCCCAAAAGATGATGTCCAATTTGTCCTGAGTACGCTGATACCCCATATGTTGGGGTAAACCCCTGTTTGGGCACACTGGAGAGCTCGGAAGGGAAGGAGCACTGTTTTCCTTTTTCAACGCAGAATTGGCTGGAATTCAGATCGGATGCCATATCCCGTTTGGAAAGCCCCTGATGTGCCTAAACAGTGGAAACCCCCCAATTATAACTGAAACCCTAATCCAAACACACCCCTTACCCTAATCCTAACAGTAACCCTAACCACTCCTCTAACCCAGACACACCCAACCCTATTCCCAACCGTAAATGTAATCCAAACCCTAACCCTATCTTTAACCCCAACCCTAACTGTAGCCCCAACCCTAGCCCCAACTCTAGCCCTAACCCTAGCAATAACCCTAGCCCTATCACTAGCCCTAACACTAGCCGTAACACTAGCCGTAACACTAGCCCTAACCCTTGCCCTAACCCTAACCCTAGCCCTAACTCTAGTCCTAACTCTAGCCCTAACCCTAACCGGAAAATGGAAATAAATACATTTTTTAATTTTTTTATTTTTCCCTAACTAAGGGGGTGATGAAGGGGGGTTTGATTTACTTTTATAGCAGGTTTTTTAGCGGATTTTTATGATTGGCAGCCGTCACACACTGAAAGACGCTTTTCATTGCAAAAAATATTTTTTGCGTTACCACATTTTGAGAGCTGTAATTTTTCCATATTTGAGTCCACAGAGTCATGTGAGATCTTGTTTTTTGCGGGACGCGTTGACGTTTTTATTGGTAACATTTTCGGACACGTGACATTTTTTGATCGCTTTTTATTCCGATTTTTGTGAGGCAGAGTGATCAAAAGCCAGCTATTCATGAATTTCTTTTGGGGGAGGCGTTTATACCGTTCCGCGTTTGGTAAAACTGATAAAGAAGTTTTATTCGTCGGGTCAGTACGATTACAGCGATATCTCATTTATATCATTTTTTTTATGTTTTGGCGCTTTTATACGATAAAAACTATTTTATAGAAAAAATAATTATTTTGGTATCGCTTTATTCTCAGGACTATAACTTTTTTATTTTTTTGCTGATGATGCTGTATGGCGGCTCGTTTTTTGCGGGACAAGATGACGTTTTCAGCGGTACTATGGTTATTTATAGCAGTCTTTTTGATCGCGTGTTATTCCACTTTTTGTTCGGCAGTATGATAATAAAGCGTTGTTTTTTGCCTCGTTTTTTTTTTTTTTTTTCTTACGGTGTTTACTGAAGGGGTTAACTAGTGGGCCAGTTTTATAGGTCGGGTCGTTACGGACGCGGCGATACTAAATATGTGTACTTTTATTGTTTTTTTTTTATTATTTAGATAAAGAAATGTATTTATGGGAATAATATTTTTTTTTTTTCATTATTTTGGAATATTTTTTTTTTTTTTTTTTTTTACACATTTGGAAATTTTTTTTTTAACTTTTTTACTTTGCCCCAGGGGGGGACAATACAGATCGGTGATCTGTCAGTTTGCATAGCACTCTGACAGATCACCGATCTGCGAGAAGTGCAGGCTGCTAAACAGTGCCTGCTCTGAGCAGGCTTCTGTGAAGCCACCTCCCTCCCTGCAGGACCCGGATCCGCGGCCATCTTGGATCCGGGTCTGGAGCAGGCAGGGAGGGAGGTAAGACCCTCGCAGCAACGCGATCACATCGCGTTGCTGCGGGGGGCTCAGGGAAGCCCGCAGGGAGCCCCCTCCCTGCGCGATGCTTCCCTGCACCGCCGGCACATCGCGATCATGTTTGATCGCGGTGTGCCGGGGGTTAATGTGCCGGGGGCGGTCCGTGACCTCTCCTGGCACATAGTGCCAGATGTCAGCTGCGATATGCAGCTGACACCCGGCCGTGATCGGCCGCGCTCCCCCCGTGAGCGCGGCCGATCGCGTATGACGTACTATCCCGTCGGCGGTCATACGGGCCCACCCCACCTCGACGGGATAGTACGTCAAATGTCGGGAAGGGGTTAAGGATGTTATGGTGGGATTCCCCACGCCTGCTGGTCTGAATGAGTCTATGTCCTTGGCCATTCAGATCAATCAACGCTTACGTGAGCGCAAAACTGTGCACCATTTGGCGGTATCTTCTGAGCAGAGGCCTGAGCCTATGCAATGTGATAGGACCTTGACCAGAGCTGAACGGCAAGAATACAGACGTCAGAATGGGCTGTGTTTTTACTGTGGTGACACCACTCATGCTATCTCTGATTGTCCTAAGCGCACTAAGCGGTTCGCTAGGTCTGCCACCATTGGTACTGTACAGCCAAAATTTCTTTTGTCCGTTACTCTGATTTGCTCTCTGTCGTCCTATTCTGTTATGGCATTTGTGGATTCAGGCGCTGCCCTGAATTTGATGGACTTGGAGTTTGCCAGGCGCTGTGGTTTTTTCTTGGAGCCTTTACAGTATCCTATTCCATTAAGAGGAATTGATGCTACGCCTTTGGCCAAGAATAAGCCTCAGTACTGGACTCAATTGACCATGTGCATGGCTCCTGCACATCAGGAGGATATTCGCTTTTTTGGTGTTGCATAATTTGCATGATGTGGTCGTTTTGGGTTTGCCATGGCTACAGGTCCATAATCCAGTATTGGATTGGAAATCAATGTCTGTATCTAGTTGGAGTTGTCAAGGGGTACATGGTGATGTCCCATTGTTGTCAATTTCGTCTTCCCATCCTTCTGAAGTCCCTGAGTTCTTGTCGGATTACCAGGATGTATTTGATGAGCCCAAATCCAGTGCCCTACCTCCTCATAGGGATTGCGATTGTGCAATTAATTTGATTCCTGGTAGTAAGTTTCCGAAGGGCCGACTGTTCAATTTGTCTGTGCCAGAGCATGCTGCTATGCGGAGTTATATAAAGGAGTCCTTGGAGAAAGGGCATATTCGCCCGTCGTCGTCACCGTTGGGAGCAGGGTTCTTTTTTGTGGCCAAGAAGGATGGTTCTCTGAGACCTTGTATAGATTACCGCCTTCTCAATAAAATCACCGTCAAATTTCAGTACCCTTTGCCTCTGCTGTCTGATTTGTTTGCTCGGATTAAGGGGGCTAGTTGGTTCACTAAGATAGATCTTCGAGGGGCGTATAACCTTGTGTGTATTAAACAGGGCGATGAATGGAAAACAGCATTTAATACGCCCGAGGGCCATTTTGAGTACCTGGTGATGCCATTCAGGCTTTCTAATGCTCCATCTGTGTTTCAGTCCTTTATGCATGACATCTTCCGAAAGTACCTGGATAGATTCATGATTGTATATTTGGATGATATTTTGGTCTTTTCGGACGATTGGGAGTCTCATGTGAAGCAGGTCAGAATGGTGTTCCAGATCCTTCGTGCTAATTCCTTGTTTGTGAAGGGGTCTAAATGTCTCTTTGGAGTTCAGAAGGTTTCATTTTTGGGCTTCATTTTTTCCCCTTCTACTATCGAGATGGATCCTGTTAAAGTTCAGGCCATTTATGATTGGTCTCAGCCTACTTCTGTGAAGAGCCTTCAGAAATTCCTGGGCTTTGCTAATTTTTACCGTCGCTTCATCGCTAATTTTTCTAGTGTTGTTAAACCATTGACTGATTTGACCAAGAAAGGTGCTGATGTGGTCAATTGGTCCTCTGCGGCCGTTGAGGCTTTTCAGGAGTTGAAGCGTCGTTTTTCTTCTGCCCCTGTGTTGTGTCAGCCAGATGTTTCGCTCCCGTTTCAGGTCGAGGTGGATGCTTCTGAGATTGGAGCAGGGGCTGTTTTATCTCAAAGAAGTTCTGATGGCTCGGTGATGAAACCATGTGCTTTCTTTTCTAGAAAGTTTTCGCCTGCTGAGCGCAATTATGATGTGGGCAATCGAGAGTTGTTGGCTATGAAGTGGGCGTTCGAGGAGTGGCGACATTGGCTTGAAGGAGCCAAGCATCGCGTGGTGGTCTTGACGGATCACAAGAATCTGACTTATCTCGAGTCTGCCAAGCGGTTGAATCCTAGACACGCTCGATGGTCGCTGTTTTTCTCCCGCTTCGATTTTGTGGTTTCGTACCTTCCAGGTTCTAAGAATGTGAAGGCTGATGCCCTTTCAAGGAGTTTTGTGCCTGATTCTCCGGGAGTTCCTGAGCCGGCTGGTATTCTCAAAGAAGGGGTAATTTTGTCTGCCATCCCCCCTGATTTGCGGTGGGTGCTGCAGGAGTTTCAGGCTGATAGACCTGACCGTTGTCCAGCGGAGAAACTGTTTGTCCCTGATAGATGGACTAGCAGAGTTATCTCTGAGGTTCATTGTTCGGTGTTGGCTGGTCATCCTGGAATCTTTGGTACCAGAGATTTGGTGGCTAGATCCTTTTGGTGGCCTTCCTTGTCACGGGATGTGCGTTCTTTTGTGCAGTCCTGTGGGATTTGTGCTCGGGCTAAGCCCTGCTGTTCTCGTGCCAGTGGGTTGCTTTTGCCCTTGCCGGTCCCGAAAAGGCCCTGGACGCATATTTCCATGGATTTTATTTCGGATCTCCCTGTCTCTCAAAGGATGTCGGTCATCTGGGTAGTTTGTGATCGCTTCTCTAAGATGGTCCATTTGGTACCTTTGCCTAAATTGCCTTCCTCCTCTGATTTGGTTCCATTATTTTTCCAGCATGTGGTTCGTTTGCATGGCATTCCGGAGAACATCGTGTCGGACAGAGGTTCCCAGTTTGTTTCAAGGTTTTGGCGGTCCTTTTGTGCTAAGATGGGCATTGATTTGTCTTTTTCTTCAGCTTTCCATCCTCAGACAAATGGCCAAACCGAACGAACCAATCAGACTTTGGAAGCATATCTGAGATGCTGTGTTTCTGCTGATCAGGATGATTGGGTGTCCTCCTTGCCTTTGGCTGAGTTCGCCCTTAATAATCGGGCCAGCTCGGCCACTTTGGTTTCACCCTTTTTCTGTAATTCTGGTTTCCATCCTCGTTTTTCTTCAGGGCAGGTTGTGCCTTCGGTCTGTCCTGGTGTGGATTCTGTGGTGGACAGGTTGCAGCAAATTTGGACTCATGTGGTGGACAATTTGACATTGTCCCAGGAGAAGGCTCAACGTTTCGCTAACCGCCATCGCTGTGTTGGTCCCCGACTTCGTGTTGGGGATTTGGTTTGGTTGTCGTCTCGTTATGTTCCTATGAAGGTTTCGTCTCCTAAGTTTAAGCCTCGGTTCATTGGTCCTTATAAGATTTCTGAAATTCTTAATCCTGTGTCATTTCGTTTGGACCTTCCAGCTTCTTTCGCCATCCATAATGTGTTCCATAGGTCGTTATTGCGGAGATATGTGGCTCCTATGGTTCCCTCCGTTGACCCTCCTGCCCCGGTGTTGGTTGAGGGGGAGTTGGAGTATGTGGTGGAGAAGATTTTGGATTCTCGTATTTCGAGACGGAAACTTCAGTACCTGGTCAAGTGGAAAGGTTATGGTCAGGAGGATAATTCCTGGGTTGTTGCCTCTGATGTTCATGCTGCCGATCTGGTTCGTGCCTTTCATTTGGCTCATCTTGATCGGCCTGGGGGCTCTGGTGAGGGTTCGGTGACCCCTCCTCAAGGGGGGGTACTGTTGTGAATTCCGTTCTCGAACTCCCTCCTGTGGTCATGAATGGTACTTTGGCGAGTTCTGTCCATGGGCTCCCTCTGGTGGCTGTGAGTGGAGCTGCTGGTTCTGAGGTTCCTTCTCCAGCTGACCTCATTTAGTTCTAGGCTGGCTGCT
Source organism: Ranitomeya variabilis (assembly GCF_051348905.1). NCBI lineage: Eukaryota > Metazoa > Chordata > Amphibia > Anura > Dendrobatidae > Ranitomeya > Ranitomeya variabilis. Next base: position 179,283,176 of record NC_135235.1, on the reverse strand, counting down.
CTATTTAACTCCACTCAGATCGTTACTTGATGCCAGCTGTCAATGTTCTAGTACTGGTTCAGTTCTCTCTTGGAGCTTGCAGATGACCTGTCTACTCCAGCAAAAGCTAAGTCCCTGCTAGTTAAATTGTTTATCTCTGTTTTCTTGTCCAGCTTGCTATCATGATTTTGCCAAGCTAGCTGGAAGCTCTGGGATGCAGAGTGGCACCTCTGCACCATGAGTCGGTGCGGGGGTCTCTTTTGCACACTCTGCGTGGTTTTTATAGTTTTTTGTGCTGACCGCAAAGTTGCCTTTTCTATCCTCAGTCTGTTTAGTTAAGTCTGGCCTCCTTTGCTGAAACCTGTTTCATTCCTGTGTTTGTGACTTCCATCTTAACTCACAGTTAATATTTGTGGGGGGCTGCCTGTTTTCTTTGGGGAATTTCTCTGAGGCAAGGTAGGCTTTATTTTCTATCTTTAGGGGTAATTAGCTCTTAGGCTGTGAAGAGGCGTCTAGGCAGAGTCAGGTATGCTCCACGGCTATTTCTAGTTGTTGTGATAGGATTAGGGGTTGCGGTCAGCAGAGCTCCCACTTCCCAGAGCTGGTCCTGTATTACTAGTTTGCTCATCAGGTCATTCCTAGTGCTCCTAACCACCAGGTCACCATAACAATTCCCTCTTACTAGAGACTTTTTGATCCTTTGACATTACAGACTTGGCCCTTTGGACCTTCTCATACCTAACAGACATAGCATTCAGTGTCTCCCACTCACACACCACCTCCTCATCTCGCCCTCTATGTGTCGGTGTCAACCAAGGTTCAGTTGTAGACCGGGAACTATGCTTAGAGGGTGCACACGCATGCTCCCTCCCTCTTAAAAGGGCCACTTGCATCAACCTAATGTATTCTCAACTTATAGCTGGGCGACACCTTCTATTTAAGGCTTCTCCTCCAATATGGAGGTGCCTGTGTTATGTTGTTAGTTTGCCTTGCATGCTTGCTAGTTGTCAGGTTCCCCAAGTCCGCCTGTCTGCTTGTCTACCCTGTACCCGTTTACTCTTACCTGTCTATGCCTGTCTGCTCGTACCTGTCTGAGCTCTTCTGTCCATCAGCCGGTCCAGATCACACCTGAGAGTGCCCATCTGTCTAACACCTGGTCCAGCCTGCACCTGCCAGTGCTTTTCTGTTCCTCAGCCGGTCTCATCTGCACCCGTGTTTCCAGAGTCCCTACAGTTCCTGCCTGCATTTTTCATCCCTCCTTTGGGCCATAGCAGCTTACCTGCTCTAGGGGGTCAGCTGTCACCTTCTGTAGGTCAGTCATGGATTAACACCTGGTGCCATCTCTTTGTACCTCCTTGGGTCGCAGTTTTCGCCTACTGCCACTTGTCCGAGTAGGGATTTGGTAGGCCACCTTGTTACGCCCTCTTCCAGAGGGATACGGAACAGTGATTCCACCACCTTGCCCATCACAGTCTCTATCTGCTGGATTGGCTGTAGTGGAAGAGGTATCGGTCCCCGCTATACTAATTCTACTTTATTGCAATTGATGCCACTTTGTTGGTGTCTGTCATTCATTTTTGTAAATGTGTAGACTCCTGGTTGGGTCTCCTTCATGCGTGTTGCCTGTAGCAGTAGGCCTCCAAGACCATCAGGCCTCCACTTCCTTGATTCCGTGTTACTATGCTTAGATTTTTCTGACAATAGTAGTATACAAAATGTATGATATTTGTGCTACCTGAGTGTGGCTAAGTATGAAAGCAGGTTGAGCAGTTGCATGTGGTATCAGGGTTCCCAGCACAGAAGGCCTACACTGAACTCTAACCCACCTTGTCTTACTGTGACTTTCAATTGAAAGCTGTAAATGCTGTCCCAGACCTCAATACCCCATGCCTGGCTGATTGCTGCAGTGCCTGCTACAATTAGTACTCTGGTTGAATTGAGGCCATTTCCAGGTTTCTGCTCCTCATTTGATGTGTTTTGGCAGCATTTGGGGCTATTATAAGGTGTTGTGCATTTGTTTTTGCCTCCCATTGAGATGAAAGGCATTCAGTTATGTTCGGCGAATATTCAACAAACTAATCAGAGAATATTGCAAATTCTGCGTTCATAATCCGAATCGAACATTGAAATATTCACTCATCTTTAGTTATGATGAACCAGATGATTTATCTGCTGGTGCAAAAACTGATGCACTTCAACAGAGTTGTACCACCTGAGCAACCAAGTTTAGTCCTACCTATCCTGTGTCCTTTCTCCAGCAGATAGCCAGAGCCATGATCCTTTGGAATTCTGAGTAAACAAACTAGATGAGTGCAGAGAATTGACGCAATTTATTTGCGAGACGTACGATCATGTCCAGTCTCCATTGTAATGTCAGAGAGGGTGTTCAGTTTACGTGGTGGATTTGTCACATCAAAGCAAACATAAGTTATCTGTTATAAGAGTGGAAAACCTAATATTTGTTAATATCAATCAGGCATTTATCTTTGCAGACTTTCGTACACTGTCGGGTCATGCTAATGATTAAATCAGCTACTCCATCTGTTTGTGTGACTACCCATTGGCTGTAATCTATCGCGCTGTTGCCATTGCCAATGGATCTGACTTTGCCAGGCTTCTACTTCCTGTTCTTCATGTCTTCTATACACTAGTACTGCAGTTGCTGGTTCTACACTGCCAAGCATCTCATGGCCTGCCCTATAAGTCTACCATGCTGCTCCTGTTGCAGCCACAGTACAGTCATGCCAACCACATATCTCCTGGTTGCCGACTGTATTTTATAGTGCTAGACAATACTACTGATGCTAGGAAATGTACTCTAATGTTTTTGTATCCTCAAGATACAGTTATGAAAATAGGACTAATATTTTAAAAGATTTATAAATAAATAGTGCAACTGTTTTATATCTAGAAAAAACCTGGATCATTTTTGAATGGCTTGATAAAAAGCCTTTGTAATTTCCTTATCATTTTGTGATTAATAAACCAGGTGCGGATCCTCACCCAATAAAGGATAATTTTTTCACTTCTAGTTGAAAGGCCATTTTTTCTTCACATTTAAAAACGTACAGTACACCAACTTTGTCTCCATAATTAAAAGGATAATTTTGGGATGGCCATGGAAAAAACATAGCTTCTTCATTTAGCAAAGTACAAAGCTCTTCATTCTCCCCAAACAGGAATAATTGTTGTACCCACCCATGTGAATATGACATGACATCTTCTGTTTTCACCATGTGTCTATAAATAACAACAATGCATGCATCTGTCTCTCCAAAATGGATAATTTTTATAACATTTGTACAATTTAGGTAGCCTAAAAAGTCTGATACTGCAGTGTGTAGTTATATACCATGTAGGTTACCTCTCGTTTTCTCTTAGCCAGATACGTCAAAGCCATTTTGGACATTAAAAAGACTGTGTTTGCATTACAGAGCTCAAGACTTGTTTAACTGACTCTAAGGGTAACAGACCATGTTCCACACATATTTTCCAGGAAATTAGAGGGCTTTTAATTTAGCAAATCATGCAAATTTATTCCCCACAAATCGTATTTTTGGTGGGTTAATTCAGCAAACCAGCAAATTCGAATTTCGAAAGATCCACTCATCTCTAGTATTAATGATCATTCTTTGTTCATGGAAATGCAGTTGGCCTGTCTAAATAGGCTATTAAACAACCATCGATCAGCTTCTACACATCTATGTTGTTTATCAGCCGCCATTGGCTAGTGTAAACACATCCTTACTTGCCTAGCTTTGCAGACCAATTACTGTTTTGTCTTTCTCTTTTCAGGTTGCAAGTGGTACAGACCCCTGCTCTCCTGATTTGCCTTACACCCCCTTGCCATCAGTATCAAGAGACCCAACCAATCACAGAGGTAACATGTACATGTCATATTATTTATATAGATTTTTATTGTAAGGTGGTAAAAAGCTTACAGCACATCCTCTTGCTTACACCTCGATATTACTGACTCAGCAGTTTCCCTTTCTATTCTGCACTTTTTCAAACAAATAATGGAAAAACATCCTTGTCAAGGCCCAGGACACAACATTGAGTTAACAAAGGAAAATGATTAGTGAAGGAGGAAAAAAAGCAAGAGTTAAAGTCTCTCTTGAAAGATCACCATAGAAAATGTAGAGACCATAGAACTAGCCTCAGCACCCGCAGGTCATTTTCTAGGTCACATACTCAGAACGAGCTTGACATTTAAGCTCCTACCTCATAGACCAGATTTATTTCTCCAGGCATACAACACATTGCACAACTATGCTGCATGATACATGATGTGAAATATCACTGAGTATGCTTCATCTGAAGAGGCGAACACATAAATGATTGTCAGTATGAGAATGCGCAAGCTGAAGAGCTTGGATTATCTTCTGCTAAACTGAAAAGAAAGAAATTGATTTAGTTTATATAACTCCACAGAATACAAATAGGAGTCTTGCATTTTTTATTTTTTTTGCATGTTTGAAAATAGAGATAAAGTAAGGAATATGATTCTCTGCATTCAGTCTATTTTAAAATCTGAGCGGTCCTGAGATCTTATGGACTATTGTCAGCTAGACAAGTATTAAGCATGTGAACACATTTCTTATCAATAATAATGCATGTTGATCATCTCATTGCTTGAGGCTCTAGGGTTAAAGTTGTATTCCGAGGCTAAACAAAATTGACCATAAATTAGAAAATGTTTCAAATAAAAAATAACAATTACACATCTCTTCAATCCTGTGATGCTCCTGAGTCACAACTCTGATGGTTCCTGCCATTCCTATCCAAAAGTTTCCTGAACACCGTAGCCAGTCACTGGCCTAAGTGGTCACATATTATGCATGCAAACATCACCTCTGAAGCTAATGATTGGCTGCAGTGAACAGATGGGATGTCATCACTTCCAAAATGGGAGAGCACTGATGTGCCAGAGCTGGAATTATATGGTATGTCAAGGAGTAATTACTGATTAATTATTTTTATAAAATGTTCTACTTTAGAGTCATATGTATATAATATCAGAAAACCCCTTTGATTTATTTAATTGGGAACATACAAATACTGTCTTTCAGTTAATCCATCAATGATTGATTAATGGGAGTACAACTGATGATGTATCAGACAAGTCATTATGCCTAAGTGCATTGAAAGAGATGAAGAAGTGACATTTAGTGTTTAGTGTTTCAGTCTGAGATAACTTCATTCATATAGTAAAATCAGTTAGCACATTGCTTTCATACCCTATATTAAGTTGATCTTTAGGTAGTTTTGCCTTAATCTGGATCAACAAAGTAGGATTATAATTTGAATGTGTGCACTTGTCTTGTTTTCAGTTTAGCTTTATTACAGAAAGAGTTACTTATCTTTTTATAAACTGTCTTTTATTCCTTTTTAATTTTGTTGTTTGGATGAAAATAATTATGAATTGCTTTATGTATAATGATCAATGAATATTGAGGAGCTTCTATTGCTTTCTGCTTTTGAAGGCAACTTAATATTTATTGTTTCAAGAGGCACAGCCTTTATGTACACTTGTCAATTATCACTAGCATAAAAATATAGTTGAAATGTTAAAATGGTTATTCGTAAATGTTAAATGGAATCTGTCAGCAGGTTCCCCCGCTCCACCACTTATATTTGCTTGTTGCTTTTTCAAAGACAAGTCCAGCAATACCTTTACATGGATAGTCTGTTCCTCCTTTACTGAGAAATCAGCTTATGAATTGATATGCAAATGAGGCTGAAGAACTATGGTAGATCTGAAGCTACTGTCACTCCAGCTCTGTTCTCTGCCCAGCGGCACATTCTCCTGCTGACTGACAGACTAAATGCTGTGTGACTTCAGGCAAAGGAGTCACCAGTCATGCAGGATGAGGCGGGGAAGAGATCTAGAATGATAAAGGCTTCAGATCCAACAAGGCTCTTTAGCCTCATTTGCATGCCAAGGTCATGTAGAATATGAAGACCAATTGTTCCAGCTGTTACATAAAAAAATCCTTTATTGTATTATGGTAAAAACATGAACAGCTTCACAGGCAACATCGAGGCACACGTGAGGAAAAGCTACGCGTTTCGATTGCGACTGCGATCTTTATCAAAGCTTGAGAGCTATCAGAGCTTTGATAAAGATCGCAGTCACGACTGAAAAGCGTAGCTTTTCCTCACATGTGCCTCGATGTTGCCTGTGAAGCTGTTCATGTTTTTATCATAATACAATAAAATAATTTTTTTATGGAAGAGCTGGAACAATTGGTCTTCGTATTCTACATGAATGCTTCTCATCAGGACGGAGTTCTGTGCGCTTTCTGAAGATCAGTGAGCTGGCTTTTTTTCGTCTTTATACTATGTATTGTCATTGCTGGACTTGTCTAAGGAAGAGCTACATATAACTAGTTTGGGAGGGGTGAAATCCTGCTGACTGATTCCATTTAATGTAGTTTGTTTAACATTTACATTTTCTATGTTGTTGCAACTGAACTTAGTGATTAATGTATAATGGGTCTTAGGTTTAAAACTTTGCTTTGTAATTGTGCCATAAAGTATCTGTCTCACTGTTTGTTTCAGAACTCCACCTTTTTAAGTATAGAAAACATACAATACCTTGCCTGAAGAAAAATACTATTATTCCTCTGTTCCTTTTGTGATAGGATTTTGTAGGAGGAGGGTCCTGCTGAGCTACAGACTTGACTAAAATCTTATAACTTCAAGCTATAGTTCTTCCAAATATCTTGGCTATTATTGCTAGTCCATTTTTAAGCCCTCTTTGCACAAGTTTTGTTTCAGTATCTTCCCAATGTTGATTCTGTCTGCTTGAAAAGGGCCACTGGAATATCAGATATTTTCGTGTGCAAAACAAAAGTAAGAGTATGTCCAATATGCCGTATTCAATTAAGAAAATAATAATGTTAGTGGAGGCCAATGTAACACATAGGCTCATTCACAGAAACATAAGACTGTTTTGCTGCTCAATTTTCAAACCTTACATTCTAACAAAAAGCATTATGTTAGTATGGCATGGAAGTGGAGAAATACGGAACTGTGGCAGTTGCCAAAAACATCAATGTTGAAGACATCCAGTATAGGGTTATGAGGAGAGGAAATTGTTATAAAAATCATTCTAGTGTGAAAAAAATGCACATGTCAGCAGAACTACAAGTCAACTTGTGTTGACTTGACATCACTTGAAAGACATTCTGAGTTTGTGTGTGGCAGATTCTAGTTCTCTAATAGATCTGATTTGTAGACCGTCAATTTTACCCAATGTCGTGGTTCCATCTATGGTGTGTTAGTTTACAGATCAGTAGGCACAGGCCAACATGGGGCTATGGGTACCTGCATTCTAGGTCCTGTATTCTGTGATGAAAATGTAATCACAGCGTTTTATATAGAAAAGGAGCGGCAGTCACAACAGGTCTGCCAGCAGTGCCAGTGTTTTTACTTCTTTATCCACGTTCTGTATGCAGACATATTCGAGCAATTCTATGGAATGGTACCTGATAATTGGGTATTTTTTATAATTCAAAGGGCTACTCAGCTCCACATGAGGAGGTGAAAGCTGCGGCTGATGTGGAGTCCTTTGGCCTCTTCACAGGTATTCGAGGGGGTATTGTGCACCTGTTCTGTTGTAGCGTGCACAACGTCTGTCAAGCTTCTGCCAAATGGCAAATCATCAGTGACTCAAAGTTTCCATATGTGGAAGTGAGAGGTGCTGGAAAAACTTTTTAATCAGTGAAGCGATAATGTAGCATTAATTCATAAGAAATAATATAGTCAATGTCATGATAGTATACTTGGCTAGGATAATTTTTCATTATATCAACGAGTGAGTTCCTTTACATTACAGGGTTAATAACATCTGCACAGCTTTAAAGTGAGAATAAAAATACTTTCATATCTTTAAGTACAAAGTAAAAAAAACTCCCAGTACTGTAGATTAGGCCAGGCAGAAACTCCACAAGCTCACTGTCCAGATCTAAATGATTTACTCCCCTGCTCTCCCATTTCTAAGTCCCATTGTAATGTAACCAGTGTGTGGGGAGAGTGTGCAGGCCAAGGCTTCCTGTGCAATGTCAAGCTCAGCACATTCATCAATGACAGTCAGGAAGGGTCATCCAGATGGAGAATCTCTTAATTTCTTATTTCCCTTTCTGCTGGAGAACCTGACAAGCCCAGCTTTGGCCTACGTTTTTTCAGGGAGGAAAGGTCATAAGGTAATGATAAATAAAGGCTCACAAGCAAGGGGGAATTTCACCTTCAAGTCTAGCTGTCATTATTGTCAAAGGTTTCTGGTGACCTATGAAAATGTACATGAAAAGAATGGATATACTTATCTGTATGTCTCCATCCCTAAAATCAAAGGATTATTTTTGTTGTTGGACTTGTGTGGAAATGAGAATTTATCTCTCTGTAAACTCTATTGCTTGTGTGCCACCATTAACAAAACAGGACTAGTGATGAGCGAACGTGCTCGCCACTACTCATTACTCACCCGAGTATCGGGGTACTCGGCGAGCAGTGAGCATTTCCGGGATTATTCGGCGGTAACTGCAGTCTCCACCCAGCAGTTTTGGAGGACTTTAGAGACCCAATCACAGTGCAGGGATTGTCTGCCAGGCCATGAAACGCCACAGCCATCTTTGTTGTGGTCGTGCAGTGATTGGCTGGGCCGTACAGCATCATCCTCAGTATAAGAGACCTGGCGCCGCCCTGCTCGCCGCATTCTGTTTCTTTTTCAGCGAGAGTAGGGAGAGCTGCTGCCGAGATAGGGTCAGAATCGTGTTTTTTATAGTTAGTGTAGGTCTGCAACTCTTACATCCACAACTCCTGAGAAACCAACAGTCCTTTTTAGGACTAATTCGTGACCTGATATTACAGCGCTAGGCAGGCAGGGCACAGCCTGTATGTGCATCCATTGGTCCCACTGCATCCTTCCCAAAGCTCCATAACTGCCTGCTGCTGCAGCTTATTTACTGTCTATATACCTTTTTATATGTCCCAAAAATTCCCCCCCCCAAAAAAAAATATACAGTCTGTTCTGTCAGACCGAGGCCTGTGTAAAAATTATAGTTTGTCAGGCATATGTAGCATAGTTCCACCAAGAAACGGAGCAAAGCAATTTCAAATGCCATAATTATTAAAAAATACAAAGTTTATTTGAATAATACAAAATAGCAATACAGCTAAAAGATCTTATGTATATATCTGCTGTAAGCAGTATATACCAATACAGAGGTATCACAGGGAAAACATATCGGTACACCGGATTACATGTGGGAATCACAACTCATCCCTGGGGTAAGAAGTAGGTGCATATATATAATTACACAGCAGGAAACTGATGGACCCTATAAGGTTTCATAAATCCCAGTATCCCCATGAAAACGGGTCCAAAGTCCGCTAAATAGCAAATAATAATGTGCACTTACCCATCATAAGAAGCAGGGGAGTAACCCTCACTTCACCCGGCGGCCCCGATGCGCATTTCGCAGTATAGCTTTTTTAATTTAATTTTTTAATAATTATGGTATTTGAAATTGTTTTGCTCCGTTTCTTGGTGGTTCTATGTTTTTGGAGCTATTCGGTTTATTTGACACCCTGGGAGTGTCTAGGGAGGGGTGTTTTCCATCGGTTACAGTATACACTTGTGCTTTATGATTATGTGAATATATGTAGCATAGTTGTGTGTGCTACCCTTGTGCCCCCTTTTTTTTGTGTGTCTTAAATTCACTGAAAAAGGCCTCATATATCTGCGTACTCCAAGTTTGGTCATTGGAGGCTGTTTTTTTTTGGGGCTGTCTGATAGTCAAATTCTATACAGCACTAATGCGCCTAAAAAAAATTGAAAGGCCACAGATTTGCCAGTGTGGTATTTCCGTTACAGCCGTCATATATCTCTGTGCTCCAAGTTAGGTCATTGGAGGTCGGTGTACTTATTTTGTGGCTGTGTGATACTCAAATTCTATACAGCACTATTCAGCCTAAAAGAAATTTGAAAGGCCACAGATTTGCCAGTGTGGTATTTCTGTTACAGCCGTCATATATCTCTTTGCTCCAAGTTTGGGCGTTGTAGGCCGGTGTATCCATTCTTTTGCTGTTTGAGAATCTAATTCTATACAGCACTATTTAGCTTCCAATATAAAAAAGACACATATTTGTCAGTGTGGTATCGCTGTCAGATGTCTGATGTATTTGATGCCTACAAAATGTGGAAATTCAGGCCTACATTCAGCTGTATTTGATGTCTGTTACCCTAGTTCGGTACACTATTTTAGTTAACAAAATGGACAAATACAGGTCACATATCGAACAGTGGTGTGGTATCTCGTTAAAAATACTTCTCTTTCAAGTTGTTATGGCTGCTTCATGACTGTGTTAATGCTCCAACTCCAACTACCACCATCATCGTCTTCTGCCTAGAGGCAGTCACTGTGCACATAGAAAGTCTGAGGAGCAGAGTGTGAATGCTTTTGCGGTGTTGTACTCTGTCTCTGTATTACGAAGGCGTGGGCTCCTGCCAATAAAAGCGGTACTGCCGGAAAGCGAGGAGCCATGTTCACAGTGAACTTTGTCAGTGTTCCACTGCCTCTACTGGATTGGAGTTGTGTCTCTTTCACCTGAACTCCTTGCTAGGCCAACGAACTGTGACCTCTTCTGCCAGCATTTTCATATGAGAATTGTTTTAATAATTCAGCATCAAGAAGGGCCCTATGGTCCTCCAACATTGTACTACACCTGTCTGCCTCCACAACTTTCGACAAACCTCAGTAATATCATTGTAAATACATCCGTGCAAATACATAGATAGTAAGTTGTCACGAGCAGGATGTTTTGTTTTAGGTTTAATTATTGTTCTCGTTGTTACTTTGTGTAGATTTTAAACTGTCACCCTGTAAGCAGGGTTGTTTTATTTCTGTTTAATTATTGTATTATCGTTATCGTTGTTACTTAGGACTGTTGTGTTTCAAACTGTAAATATGTTGATGCTATATAAATAAGTATAAATATTTATATTAGAACACAGAGAAGCAGGATGGAGATATTAATTATGGCGTCATTGCCGCTCATCTTGATGAATTCCTCAAAGTTTTGGAGGATGGTAAATATGTCTGACATCCATGTCCACTCCTGAGATCTTATGTGTGAAGTCAGAACTGAATACCAACGGCCTTGTTGATGTTTGTAGTCAACAACTGCCCTCTTCTTCTCACAAATCCTTTCCAAAATGTGCAGTGTAGAGTTCCAATGCATGGGGAAGACATCACACACCAGTCAGTGAGCCAAAAGCTGCAAGCGCCGCAGAATCACGGCAAGGGCGGATGAAGCTGTAGCTGACTTTCTAAAATGGGTGCGCAGAGCCTCATACTTTTTCTATCAGATCTGGCACCTCCATGTCGCTTTTTAGGAAATGTTGAACAATGAGGTTAATCACATGGGCCAGGCCTGGCACGTGTGTGAGCTTGCCTTGACATAGAGCAGCCACCAGGTTCCAGCCATTGTCACACACGACCATTCCTGGCTGTAAGTTCAGTGGTGTCAGCCACAGATCTGCCTGCTCTTTGAGAGCGGTCCACAACTCTTCATCATTGTGCAGTTTGTCACCTAATCATATTAGGTTCAGCACAGCCTGTTGCCGATTGCCTGAGTGTTATGACCCCAATGGCGAGGGTCTCAGAGGAACGTGGAAGTCTGCAGAATACAAAAATCCAGCTCATAGGGCAGTGGTAACTGGGTTGACCATATATCTACTCCTAACGCCAACACTAGAAGTAGCCGGGGATCATTCCTACGTTGATTCTAGATGACACGCGCCAGCCGGAGAATCTAGCTACCCCTAGTAGAGGAAAACAAAGACCTTTCTTGCCTCCAGAGAAGGGGACCCCAAAGCTGGATAGAAGCCCCCCACAAATAATGACGGTGAGGTAAGAGGAAATGACAAACACAGAAATGAACCAGGTTTAGCACAGAGAGGCCCGCTTACTGATAGCAGAATAAAGAAAGGTAACTTATATGGTCAACAAAAACCCTATCAAAATCCACACTGGAAATTCAAGAACCCCCGAACCGTCTAACGGTCCGGGGGGAGAACACCAGCCCCCCTAGAGCATCCAGCAAAGGTCAGGATATAGATTTGGAACAAGCTGGACAAAAATACAAAATCAAAACAAATAGCAAAAAGCAAAAGGCAGACTTAGCTGATATAACTGGAACCAGGATCAGTAGACAAGAGCACAGAAGACTAGCTCTGATAACTACGTTGCCAGGCATTGAACTGAAGGTCCAGGGAGCTTATATAGCAACACCCCTAACTAACGACCCAGGTGCGGATAAAAGGAATGACAGAAAAACCAGAGTCAAAAAACTAGTAACCACTAGAGGGAGCAAAAAGCAAATTCACAACAGTACCCCCCCCTTAGTGAGGGGTCACCGAACCCTCACCACGACCACCAGGGCGATCAGGATGAGCGGCATGAAAGGCACGAACTAAATCGGCCGCATGAACATCAGAGGCGACCACCCAGGAATTATCCTCCTGACCATAGCCCTTCCACTTGACCAGGTACTGAAGCCTCCGCCTGGAGAGGCGAGAATCCAAGATCTTCTCCACCACGTACTCCAACTCGCCCTCAACCAACACCGGAGCAGGAGGCTCAGCAGAAGGAACTACAGGCACAATGTACCGCCGCAACAAGGACCTATGAAATACATTGTGAATAGCAAACGACACAGGAAGATCCAGACGAAAAGATACAGGATTAAGGATTTCCAATATCTTGTAAGGCCCAATAAAACGAGGTTTAAATTTGGGAGAGGAGACCTTCATAGGAACAAAGCGGGAAGAAAGCCATACCAAATCCCCAACGCGTAGTCGGGGACCCACACCGCGGTGGCGGTTGGCAAAGCGCTGAGCCTTCTCCTGTGACAACTTCAAGTTGTCCACCACATGATTCCAGATCTGCTGCAACCTATCCACCACAGAATCCACCCCAGGACAGTCAGAAGGCTCCACATGACCCGAAGAAAAGCGAGGATGGAAACCAGAGTTGCAGAAAAAAGGCGAAACCAAGGTGGCGGAACTAGCCCGATTATTAAGGGCAAACTCAGCCAACGGCAAGAATGTCACCCAATCGTCCTGATCAGCAGAGACAAAACACCTCAAATAAGCCTCCAAAGTCTGATTGGTTCGCTCCGTCTGTCCATTAGTCTGAGGATGGAAAGCAGACGAAAACGACAAATCAATGCCCATCCTACTACAAAAGGATCGCCAGAACCTGGAAACGAACTGGGATCCTCTGTCTGACACAATATTCTCAGGGATGCCGTGCAAACGAACCACGTTCTGGAAAAACACAGGAACCAGATCGGAAGAGGAAGGCAGCTTAGGCAAAGGAACCAAATGGACCATCTTGGAGAAGCGATCACATATCACCCAGATAACGGACATGCCCTGAGATAGCGGAAGATCAGAAATGAAATCCATGGAGATATGTGTCCAAGGTCTCTTCGGGACAGGCAAGGGCAAGAGCAAACCGCTGGCACGAGAACAGCAAGGCTTAGCTCGAGCACAAGTCCCACAGGACTGCACAAATGACCGCACATCCCTTGACAAGGAAGGCCACCAAAAGGACCTGGCCACCAGATCTCTGGTGCCAAAAATTCCCGGGTGACCTGCCAACACCGAGGAATGAACCTCGGAAATGACTCTGCTGGTCCACTTATCCGGGACAAACAGTCTGTCAGGTGGACAAGACTCAGGCCTATCAGCCTGAAATCTCTGCAACACACGTCGCAGATCCGGAGAAATAGCTGACAAGATAACTCCATCTTTAAGAATACCAACAGGATCAGCGACTCCAGGAGCATCAGGCACAAAGCTCCTAGAAAGAGCATCGGCCTTCACATTCTTTGAACCTGGTAAATACGAGACAACAAAATCAAAGCGGGAGAAAAACAATGACCAGCGAGCCTGTCTCGGATTAAGGCGTTTAGCAGACTCGAGATACATCAGATTTTTGTGATCAGTCAAGACCACCACACGATGCTTAGCACCCTCGAGCCAATGACGCCACTCCTCAAATGCCCATTTCATGGCCAAGAACTCCCGATTGCCCACATCATAATTTCGCTCGGCAGGCGAAAACTTCCTAGAGAAAAAGGCACAAGGTTTCATAACAGAGCAACCAGGGCCTCTCTGCGACAAAACGGCCCCTGCCCCAATCTCCGAAGCATCCACCTCAACCTGAAAGGGAAGTGAGATGTCAGGCTGGCACAAAACAGGCGCCGAAGTAAACCGGCGTTTCCACTCCTGGAAAGCCTCCACGGCAGCAGGAGCCCAGTTAGCTACATCGGAGCCCTTCTTGGTCATATCCGTCAAAGGTTTCACAATGCTAGAAAAATTAGCGATAAAACGACGGTAGAAGTTAGCGAAGCCCAAGAACTTCTGAAGACTCTTAACTGACGAGGGCTGAGTCCAATCAAGAATAGCTCGGACCTTGACTGGGTCCATCTCCACAGCAGAAGGGGAAAAAATGAACCCCAAAAAGGGAACCTTCTGCACACCAAAGAGACACTTTGAGCCCTTGACAAACAAAGAATTTTCACGCAAAATTTTAAAGACCAACCTGACCTGCTCCACATGCGAATCCCAATTATCCGAAAAAACCAAAATATCATCCAGATAAACAATCAAAAATTTATCCAGATACTTCCGGAAAATGTCATGCATAAAGGACTGAAAAACTGAAGGCGCATTGGAGAGCCCAAAAGGCATCACCAAGTACTCAAAATGACCTTCGGGCGTATTGAAAGCGGTTTTCCATTCATCACCTTGCTTAATGCGCACAAGGTTGTATGCACCACGAAGGTCTATCTTGGTGAACCACTTGGCACCCTTAATCCGGGCAAACAAGTCAGACAACAGCGGTAAAGGATACTGAAATTTGACAGTGATCTTATTTAACCCTCCGTCACATACAACTGATCTGACAGGCGCTTCTCTTTTACTTTCATTTCTCCTTCCTCACCAGATTGTGAGGAAAGCCCCTCCCTCCAGGTAGTCTCCTGTCTCTTGAAGGACTGTGAAACCTGATATCACAGTTGGATTTCAGAGCTTCAGGGGAGAGGATATAGCTGCACAGATCTCTCAGGCTCATTGTATGTGAATACGTCACATTCAGTAAGGTTGGTATTTTATGTTTTTATTCATCACAATAGTTTATTTAGCTTGTTTTATGAATGTATAGCACAAAATGTGAGGATATTTCATAGAAATAAGGGAGATTTTATAAAAGAAAGTGTGCTGCTCAGGCATATACAGTAGTTCCCTAACATATTCCTTCTCTTGCTTCAGATTATCTGCTGAAATGGAGAGGAAAATGTACAATTTATCCAAACAACTTGATGTTGAGGAAGTAACAAACATGCTGTTAGATGATAGAGACCTCACACTGAATGAGGATTTAGGAGAGGAAAGTGAGATTGATTCTCATGATGAGGTGGAAGAATGTGTCCTGGATTCTGAAACAGAGCAAGATGGTGACAGTGGTGAGGATGAAGAAGTTGGATCATATTATATTGGAAAAGATAAAAATACTAAATGGAACAAGAAGCCATTCCAGAAAAAACGTAGGGAACCTTTAAATATTATTACTCACCTTCCTGCAGTAATAGGAACTGCACGTAATGCAAAAACTGCAGTTGAATGCTGGAACAGTATATTTACAGATGACATTCTGGACTCTATTGTCACATATACCAACAAATATATAGACATTATAAAGGACAAGTACATCTGCAACAGAACCATCAAGCCCACAGATGAAATAGAACTGCGTGCTTTTTTTGGATTACTGTACCTTGCAGGAGCTTATAGGGCAAATAGACAAAGTTTGGAGGAACTTTGGGGTAAAGATGGGGATGGAGTTGAAAAATTTAGCCTTGTTATGTCCATAAACAGATTCAAGATTCTAATTCGTTGCCTTCGGTTTGACGACAGAACTACCCGAACCGAACGCAAAACACATGACCGACTTGCTCCAATTCGTGATATATTTCAAAGATTTGTTGTAAACTGTAAACAAAGTTATTACCCTGGAGAGAATCTCACTATTGACGAAATGCTCCCTGGTTTTCGTGGTAGATGTGCCTTTCGTCAATATATTCCATCAAAGCCAAACAAATATGGAATAAAAATGTATGCCCTTGTTGATGCCAGTAAGACCTACACTTACAACCTGGAAGTTTATGCAGGAAAACAACCAGAAGGTCCTTACTGTGTGAGCAACAAACCCATTGATGTTGTAAAAAGACTGGCTGAACCCTTATTTGGATCGGGTCGCAATATTACAGCTGACAATTGGTTTACAAGTTGTGATCTGATTATCTGAAAATTCAGAAGCTGTCATATGTGGGAACTGTAAGAAAAAACAAAAGGGAATTGCCGCCACAGTTTGTAAGTGTGAAAGAGAGACAACAGTACAGCAGTATGTTTGCATTCCATAATGGAAAGGCTTTAGTTTCCTATGTACCACATGCCAAAAAAATCGTACTTCTTCTATCAACACTTCATGATGATGCTGCCATCGATCCTGGGACTGGGGCAGAAAAAAAAACGGAGATAATTACATTTTACAATGCCACCAAAGGGGGTGTGGATACAGCAGATCAGATGTGCTCCACTTTCAACGTCAGCAGAAACATCAAACGCTGGCCAATGGTCATATTTTTTGCTATGTTGAATTTGGGTGGTATAAATTCACAAGTGATTTATCTTGAAAACAAGCTTGAACCACTCCGTAGACGATTGTATCTGAAAAAATTGGCCCATGAACTAGTACTTGGAGAGCTACGCAGGAGAAGCGTGAAAACAATCGGTATCCCCTCTCGCCTTCAAGTTCAGCTCAAAAGGTTCCGCCCAGAAGATGATGGTGAAAAGTCACCATCTGCACCACCTCACAAAAGAAGGAGATGCACCACCTGCCAAACGGAAAGCAGAACCAGAAGGCTTTCAAATTATGAATGTCTCAAATGTCATAAAGCAATTTGCCTGACACATGCAAAAATGGTGTGTAATTCTTGCTATTTGCTCTGCAAGTGTGACTTTTCTGGGGAAACCTCAGCATCTACTTCTGATTGAATATGTTTTTAATAGTACTTAAGGTACCTTAAAATTAAGTTTGTGTTCAAAAATTTTCTTTGTACATTTTTTTGAGAGAGTCGAACTGGGGACTATTTGGCGGGAGTTTTGAAAAGTTTGTATTTCATAGTTATTAGTTTTATGTTAAGTAAATGTTTTTTTTTGCAACTGATTATGTGTAGTCTCTTTTATTACATCCCTATGAAGGTCACTGATCACTTTTAGAGCACTGAAATTGCAAACATTAGATATTATAGGTATTTTTCCAGCAGGCGCCTGACAGGCACATTGTATGTGAACTCGTTAGTCCGAATATTGTATGTGACGGAGGGTTAAAAGCCGATAATCAATACAAGGTCTCAAAGATCCGTCCTTTTTTGCCACAAAAAAGAATCCCGCACCAAGAGGG